>NC_047090.1:191178209-191481542 GCF_902459505.1 Geotrypetes seraphini | reverse complement strand
CTACTCCTATGCTGATGACATACAACTATTGCTCCTGCTAGGTGAGAACCAATCTGCCCAACTTGCTAGCCTCCAACACTGCCTCTCAGACATGAAGAACTGAATGACGGACAATAAACTCCAGCTGAATGCCTCTAAGACATAAATCCTCTGAATCAGAAAGAAAAACACCAGTTTCACCCACCTGACACTATCTTGGGAATCCACCTCCCTAACAGCAAAGGACCAGGTGCGCAGCCTTGGAGTGATATTGCTTGGTCACCTGTCCCTCTCCGCCCACATTTTGCAGGTAGTCTCCACTTCCTTCTATTACTTGCGTCAACTACGGAGGATCAGACCTTACATCTCTAAACCTGACCTAGCTCAACTCCTCTACGCCTATGTACTCTCTAGGATGGACTACTGCAACTCCCTATTTAATGGAATAACCACAAAGAAACTCAAATGTCTACAGTGAGTCCAAAACTCAGTGATCTGTAGGAGAATCAAAATGGCGGCGGTGTGGTAGCAGTGAGATGGATGTGCTCCGCTCTACCTTGTTATTTGACAATATTACCTTTTATCCAGGACCTTCCAGTTCTGACATGCCCCATACCAAAAGCAAGGGCTTTCTACAGGTGGACCCTTCCTCGTCCCGGCAAGCCACGCTGGACAGATTTCTCATAAGCTCACCGGCTGAATTGGAGGGAGGAGGTTTCCCAGTGTTAAGTTTGGCGGAGGGTGCCGCCGAGGTTTTGGGATTGGAGACATCGCTATCCCCTCCCGCAGCCCGACTTCCACCAAATCCGGCATCAGAGGACGTGATGAGTGCAGGCGTGAACGATCGACAGAGTCTGACACCCTCGCGAAGTGAGGGGTCTCACGTTCTCACAGACGCCGAGTCTCCAGCACAGATGGGGGAAGAGGCCTGCATTTCCCAGGTCACCTTGGAAAATGTTTGGCGGGGTCCTACAGAAGCTTGAAGTGGCCGCTACGAAGTCTGCAGGTGATACTTCTGCTATATTTGCCAAAATAGATGTGTTAACAACTTCAGTGCAAAATTTTCAAACTGAAACTACTGCTAAATTTACTCAAATTGATACTGAAATTGCCTTTATACAGAAACTCTCAGGTTCCTTCATTGGAAAATCGAACAACTAGAAAATTACAATAGAAGGTTACACTTAAGAGTTTTGAACTTTCCAAAGTCTACGGTTTCAACTCCATTAGACATGTTCAAAAAATTTCTTATGGAAAATCTGAAATATACAACAGAGACTACACCACCGATAAATAGGATTTATTACCTTCCTAATAATAAAAAAGGTGATTTACCTCTAGAGAGTAATCAGGCTGACAAACCACAATTGTTTGACTTTAATAATATAACAGAGATATTGGAGAGTTCACAAGAGGCCATTGAATATAGAGGGACCTTGCTGATATAATTTGTATTTGAGCAAGACCTAAATTCCTTAATGAGAGGCTTCTTTCGTCACTTACATACTCTATTCTTTGGTCAGAAGATCTGGATTTTTCCGAACATTGCTAAGTCAACTCAAGAATGGAGAAAAATTTTTTTGAGTGTGAGGGAAGTAGTAAGAAAAATGGGGGCCACGTTTTTACTGAGTTACCCATGCAAATATATTATACGATTTACTATTAGATATACAACTTCGTAGCTTCCTGGACATGAAGAAAATCATATAGGCTGCATCAAAGAGAATGTGCCGGGTTGTGTCCACGTTAAGCCTTATTCTTTATAATGATGTTTAAAATTTAGAGCTCCTTATCTCTATCGTTTGTGTTTTTCTACTTTATTGAGGTCAAATAAGAACGTAAAATGATGTTTAAGACTTTCCAACTCAAGTAATCTACTGAATTTACCATTTGGTAATTATATAATGGATTAGTTATGTTTGAATTTTGAAAGAAATACCTTTGATAAATAGAATTTTGATGTTTAAATTTGGAAATTTTCTTTGAGCTTGGGGGAAAAATTTAATTTATTCTCTTATTATTATACAATTTGCAAGTTCTTCCAGAATTAATCCAGGTACCTCTCCTCCCTTGTAACCAAACCCCCCCCCAAAAAAAAAAAACCCCCCAAAACTGTTGTAACTTCACTGGAAATGTCCAGTTAGCTCTTTTGTAATCCGCCTTGAACTGCAAGGTATAGGCGGAATAGAAGTCCCTAATGTAATATAATGTAATGTAATGTTCTGATTTTCTATAACAAGAGGTTATCTTGTGTATAAGTTTAAATAAATCCCCCTCCACAAAACTCAGTGATCCACCTTCTAAACAGCCTCAACTATCACGATCCCAACTCACCAGCTCTCCACATGGAACACTGGCTACCTGTCAACAAATGCTACATATTCAAGGCTGTTGTAATAGCTCACAAAAGATTCCACAACATAACCCCAACCTACATTACATCCAAGCTGTATCAGTACATCCCTAACCGCCCCCTCCACTCTGAAGCAGAGAGATGACTAAGCACCCCCCTAGGAAGACTCTCCAGAAGGAAATTGCACATAAACGCTCCTACAGCCACTGTCTCCCTCAACTATGGAACCAGCTGCCTGCACAGATAAGATCACCAAACTCACTGATGGCTGTCCAAAGAGCAGTGAAGACCCTCCTCTTCAGCTAAACGGACACCAGCAGATAGACTCCTCTATATATCCTTCCTCCTATGTATGCCTAACTAACTAACTAAAGTCTGGGTAATAGATTTACAACAAACTTTATCTTCAGATTAATGGTTGTGTTAGTCAAAACTTAGCTTTGACTAACTTGATACCATCACTCTGTCTTCTCCATTATAAGTCAATTTAGACTTCACAACGCTTGTATGTGAAAAGGATTCAGGTCCCAATTCCTGCCCCATACTTTCTCTGTCTCTGTCATATGTAAGTCAGGTACCTGGGGACACATCTTAAAGACCAGAAACCATCTTTCAAATATGTCCGTCTTTTATTATGAGTTTCACATATTTATACGAATCAGGTTTGCCAGCATGTGATGGCATGTGACGTAAGGTCACATGAAACTTTAAACACATCAGCATTTTTCCTAGCTAGAGATTGAAGTCCAAAAGGTAAGAAAAAGCCTTGACCAGCAGAGCTTCTTAACTAAAGCTGTCTGTAAATACGGCTTAACAAAACAATTGAATTCACTTCACTACAACTCTGTTTAAACATTCATGTCAAAGAAAGAAAGACAAACATAGATGTCCTTATACCATCTTCAAAGAAGGGAAAGATAAACAGGGCCTACCTTTGCATCTTTAAACAACATATGCCTAAGGACACTTACTAAAGTTCTGATACGTGTCCCTTCAAATCCCCTCTTACGACATGTAAATGACGTCACAAATACACAGCATGAGCTGGAAGGGAGTGATACTCTAGGTATGTCTCTCAAGGAGGGGTTTTTTTAGGAGCTGTAATACGAATAACACAGTACATGAGCAGTCAAGATAAGAGTGCAAATAATAAGAGATTATGCATTCAACTAAAGTGCTGATCCCAAAAATTAGATAAATCAGAGTTACATTTGAACTCAGCAAAGAGGTCTGCTAATTTCTGAATGTCCATAGGAGGACCTATATTGTCAGAAAGAAAAGTACAACAGCATAAAGTACTGAGGAGAATTTTTCAGCTAGAATCCTAGCTAGGGCCATACGATTTTGAGAACCATCTGAGAAGTGGAGCCTAATTGATCAGTAATACTTTGCAAGGCGTCCCTAGAATAGTTCACAAAGCGTTGCTGATTATAATAATTTTAACTAATCCGATCAACATTCTTATTAATAGTAATAAAGGGAATAAGGAACTCAAACCCAGCCTTAACCTGAGCTCGGGCCTTAAATTCATCTGGGACCCCTCTTGGGACCCCTATAGCATCTATGTATACATCTGATCAGATTTATATCAAGACAAATAAAAGGAAAAACCATGTGAATAGGAAGGATGCCTTTCAGAAAAATATGCAGGAGCATGGTAACCTTAACTAAAGTGCACTGGCCTATCCACTGGCTGGGTAGCTTAACAGGGAGCCAAAAGTCTCCATAAAGCCAGTAAATATCAAATCTAATGTAGTACCAATGGGGCATACCTATGAGCCAAGACAGAACAATAACCTGGGGGTAAATTACCTACAAAACTACTCTGTGTCAAATTAGAAACATGACATGTGTAATTGCCCTTATAGATGATAACGGCAATATCAAGCTTTTGTTGTCCTGGCAACAAAGGGTATTTAGAACACTACAGTGCACAAAGGGGATAGGTAAATAACCCAAAAAGGCATGGTTGGATACCAGGAGGGAGGTCCAGATGTACGGTTCCTAGATGGGGTCTAGCTTGAGCACATATGTAACAATTACTCTTATTATGTTGATCAGCAGTGAATTTCATCCATTCTAACCAAAGGTTACGTTCTGAAAACCCTACCTCAACAGCCACAATATCTTCAAAAGTGGGATTGGCAATAGCCATCATGTCAGTAAGTTTATTGAATGTAGGGGCCAGTGGGTTAGCATTTTTTGGGGCCCCCACAAAATGGCGGGAGAAGATGAGTGGAGGTAGATAGATCCCATAAGAAAAACTGATGATAGCTAGACCCACCCTTAAACCACATGTCCATAATGTACATACCTTCATCAGTAGGTCTAGGGTTGTCAATAGTAAGAGAAAGCTTAATAATTTGTGCAGGAACACTTTTCCTATAACAGTGTCCAACCTTATGAAGGGTCATACAAGTAAGCAGTGATTTACCATTTTGGTCCACTGTTTTTCAGAGTATTTTCTAGTTTATAAACCCAGTCAGTATTAATATTCCACCCTACCACTCCCCAGAATGCACACTTATCCCCCCAACGTAAGTCAGTAACATATACATATATGTCCTTAGTTTTAGGAATCTCTGAGGACCAATGGCACAGCCTTGGGATATCAATTGATGAACAGTCCACAATGTCACAATACTCAAAGGAGAAGGTGGCAACTTGCACACTGCTGGAATTATACCAAAGGGTAGCATACTATCGGTCTTTTCTGGATTCCAATTGAAGGACAGCCTTTGCGAGGGAGTAGTCCAGCTTGACGTCGTGTTCGCAAAGAGGTGTCGGGGGTGCTGTTTACAATAGGAGTGTCATTTACAGATGGGTATGGGCAGAAAGTGTCGTGGACCCAGAACACATCATCCCTGTAGACCCAGTTAGAAATGATCCATACAGGGAGAAAAACTAGCAGCAGCAGTGCCAGTAAGAGAATGATAAAGTTGGTAGAATGCTGCAATGAGATCATTATGTTGTTCCACTGGAGGAGGTGAAATCTGCGCAGGGAAGACTTGCTTCTGGGGTTTTAGGTTAACCCTCTTCAAGCGACTTGCGTGGATCCAAACAGGAAACTCCTCAGTGAGTGCAGCGGGCCTGGTCACAGCGATCACAGTAGTGGGAAGGCCAAAGGGGAAATCCGTCTGCTTCCGATCCTTGGAAAGCTGCTGGACAATCACCAGGCTGGAAAAAATGGGTAGGAATCTGTGGAGAGAAAGGAGAAGTGCAAGACACGTTTCTTTGAACAAGCCCTAATATTTCAATTAGCTTTTGGACGTATTCCTCCTGTATCAAGGGAAAATCTACCCATGGGGCGGGGAAAGGTCATCCCGTGAGAACCTCAAAGGGAGAACAGCCAGATGTCTGTGCATACAGAAAGAGATACTTGAAAAGAAATGCTTGAAAAGCATTCCAAATATCATTCAGCAGCTGTACTCCAATGTGATCCAAATAAGAGATAGAAAACAAGAGAAACCATGTTGCCTGCACTGAACGTGGCAACATGCAACAATACCAATTCATTTACTTGGCATAGCCATGGCAAAAGAGAGACAATACTCACTTACTTAAGGTTCTTAATTGAACAATCCAAAAGGATATGTTTTTATCGTGCTGCATATAACTTATTATGCACCTCAGAGAGACCATACTGATGTACTGAATGTATTCAGAAATGTATACTGAATGGATCATATGTAAGGAACACCACGAAATAAACGCTGTATAAAGTAAAGCTTTTTTCTTAAACATATAACCCTTAACTAAACTTCATTCAGAATATAAAAGCTAAAAGTAAAAGAACATTGCGCAGTTAGGCTAGTAAGAAGTGGAAAAAGAGCTCTAGAAATGGCCAATATTATGTATCCTGGGGTACCCACTAAACTAAGACAAGTAGACATGACACAGACAAAACATAAAGTTTTTAAACGTGGAGCTATTTCTCCATCTGTCAAGTGTGCAGGGCTGAATTTAACTCTGCAAATAAACACATTGATATAAAAAAAACCAAAACAACAAATAATGTATATCATAACCATCTCATATTTGAAAAAAGGCATAAAGCTAATGTCTCTTTGGAGCGTCTCTATCTCTGCAGTGATAAAGAGGACCCGTGGAAAACATTAGAAATATCTGTGCCAAAACTGATCTGGGATGGCTATGTATACATCCGGACAAAAACATTTTAAATTAGCAACATCCTAACTTCAGCTAAAACAATAGAAAGGAATTGTATTTTCCAATTTATTTTCAATTCACAACCGTGCCAGCTGTAATTATTGAGCTATATATCTCTGTATCAAGGAGCAAAAGGTCAAGAATGAAAATATCACTAGCAAGAAGTTAAAATGTCGAGCGAGCACTACGATAACCAATACCATGATATTGGGCAATGAATAAGGGAGAGCTAGCAGCTGGTATCCAGGGTTTCCCCTCTTTGCACCAAAGTCCGTCCAGAAGGGCGGCTTTGGGCACCTGCCAAATACCAGGCATCAAATTCAGAGGAAGCTGTGAAAAAAGAGAGGAAGAGAATCCTGTTCACCCTTGAGACCCAGAAGCCTATTTAAAAGAAGGGCTTGAACATCGTGAAAAGTATGAAGGGTAATGGGGTGACCTAGGATCAGAAAAGTAACCATCTCTACCACAATAGCACAAGCAGCCAGGGCTTTCTTGAACAGGAGTGACTATAAAAAAAGGCAACAGAGCGTAATTTACCGCCATGTTCTCCCTTCATGGTGTTACAATAGTCCCAAACAAAGAGATAAAACATGTGGGCATAAACAGGGAAACCCAAACTTGAGCTAGAAACCAAAGCACATCTTAAATGTCCGACATTTCATAAGTCCATCTGATAAGAGCAGTCATTTCAGAAACCAGGGTCTGTCTCAAAATCTGGTCATAGAAGGAACAAGCAGAGATCCATTGGCGGCAGTGACCAATCATAGCAAGAAAAGTAAGCATGTCTTTCTTGTTAGCTGGGCGGGGCAGAACAGCAGCAATGCAGAAAGTGCAGATTTTCCTCTGACCATGAGACAGGACAAAACCCAGGTATTTCACTTCAGATGTACACCAGTGCAGTTTATTTCATGACACCTTGTGACCACACACAGACAATCATTATAAAAGGTACAAACTATCAGCCTGACAGGTCTCTAGAATTATGGAACACAAAAGTTGTACAAAATAAGAATAGGACCATGAGGGGCAGTGCATGACTTGTAGAATAGCCCGAAGGACATTCCACATTAGGTATACTGTTGCTTAAAGGTGAAGGCAGCCTCACCAAAGGGATTAAAAATAAAACATTCTTTAGGACAATGACAGAAAAAAATCATTGGCTGCCGGTGGAATGGTGGAAGAAACATAAGTGCAATGAGAATTACCAAAACATTAACAGCCCTAAATCTAGGACGAAACGAGGAATGCCATGAGCTTTGACAACAAGAGCGATGGGCGTATTATAAGAAGAGATGGTGGTTTTGATAATGCCGGAGAAAAGTCAAGAGACAAGCAGTGGAATCTCACCTTACTGCTTTATAAAACCAAGAATGAGTAACTTCAAAGAAGCACTATAGGGGGTCAGTGGAAGCCCAAACAGAGAAGTCTGGGGGAAGGGACAAAAACATTCATGCACAGACCCTGATAATGAAAGCAAAGAACAGATTAGCTTTGCTCTGCACAAGAAAGAAAACCTTTAAAACGGAATTTTTCTTTTTCTTGTTTCTTTTTTTTTTTTATGATCCAGCACAGAACACAAAGAAAGCAGCCGGTAGAAAAAACGCACAAAATTAGGGCTTGTGTACAAACTACAAGGGAAAGATCTTAGACTGATTCAAACAGCGCTTTCAATTCATTCCACATAACAGCATGTCCTACCTCAGTAGTAAACATTGGTGACACAGAAAGATGGGAGCAAAAATGTCATACACACACACAGCCGTACAAGTCTCATTTGTCTAGGAGTAAGTGCCTTTATGACTCATTACAAAACCCAATATAACAATGCAAAAATATTCGCTTATCTTACCTTATAAGCGAGGTACAGTAATAAGAGACAATAAAATCTTATACTCTATAAAAAACCTTACAAATGACAGAGTGGGCAGGGGGGTTCTATAAATAATTTCATTCTTTCCGAAAGAATGGCAGCTGCTTATATATATGAGGGGTGCTTACCGAAAGTACCCCGTGATTTTTCCCCAAAAAAACTCCATAATAGAACCCAAAGCTTGAACTTAAAATAAAGGGTTGGGTACAGGTCACCACTACCCAGTGAGTATTAAAGAACAGAAAAAATTCAGAAATACTCACAAAATACCGGTGATATCATCTGCCCATCGCGGACGTGCCCCCAACTGAAAAGGATTCAGGTCCCAATTCCTGCCCCATACTTTCTCTGTCTCTGTCATATGTAAGTCAGGTACCTGGGGACACATCTTAAAGACCAGAAACCATCTTTCAAATATGTCCGTCTTTTATTATGAGTTTCACATATTTATACGAATCAGGTTTGCCAGCATGTGATGGCATGTGACGTAAGGTCACATGAAACTTTAAACACATCAGCATTTTTCCTAGCTAGAGATTGAAGTCCAAAAGGTAAGAAAAAGCCTTGACCAGCAGAGCTTCTTAACTAAAGCTGTCTGTAAATACGGCTTAACAAAACAATTGAATTCACTTCACTACAACTCTGTTTAAACATTCATGTCAAAGAAAGAAAGACAAACATAGATGTCCTTATACCATCTTCAAAGAAGGGAAAGATAAACAGGGCCTACCTTTGCATCTTTAAACAACATATGCCTAAGGACACTTACTAAAGTTCTGATACGTGTCCCTTCAGTATGTAGCTAAACTAGCACCTTCTCATCCTTCTTAGTCTTGCAATCGGAAGCAAGGTACTTTATGACATCTGTTAGACAAATTCCAACTGACCTTACATTTCTGGAGAGAAGTTTGGAACACTGTCAAACAAATTTTGCCTATTACAAAGGAATTACAGTAATACCGGTGTTAATTGGTTTTGGATCTCAAAATTTCAGCAAAGAATTTTCTCTGTCACAATCTAAACTTTGTGATAGTCTAATCTCAGTTACAATTAAGTGTATTTTATCAAACTGCACAGGAAACTGTCTTCATAACGTACATTTCTGATGGAACTCTATTCTACAGACTTGTAAGTCTGAAATGTAAGATGGGAACACTGGCCTACACACAGAGAGTTTGATCCGCTTGTACTTTTATTGCTATTCTGCTTGAATCAACCAATGTTATGCATCCTAATCAAACAGGTTTTCGCAAATATCATAATACGGAACATTCACTGATCGGCCTAACGAATAATATTCATTATTTCCTGGACCATCATAAATCTGTTGCTCTTTTTTCCTTAGATATTTCCGCAGCATTTGATACAATTGACCATGACCTCCTTCTCAATCGACTAGAATCAATTGGCATTTGTGACCAAGTTCTTAATTGGTTCACATCATATCTCACTAATCGTACTTCTTGTGTTAAATTTAATAATGAATACTCCAATGCAAACTCAACGTCTTATGGGATTCCTCAAGGATCTATCTTATCACCCCTCTTGTTTAACATCTTTCTCTCACCGCTACTGAATCTTTGCCAGTCTGTTGGCTTTACTGCTTTCTCATACGCAGATGATTCAACTGATTCATCCATTTAATCCTGAAAATCTTGAAGACATTAAATCATTAAATAAAAAACTTGAATTAGTTCAAAATTGGCTCAACAAAAATAAATTAGCTTTAAACATAAATAAAACAAAGGCAATGATCTTTACCTGGAAAAAAGACATCGGCCTGTAGTCATCATTTATTCTTAACAATACTCCAATTGAAATCGTTCCCAAATTAAAAATCTTAGGAGTTATAATCGATGACAAACTAGAATTCAAAGACCATATCAACAATATAGTTAAAATATGCTTTTATAAACTACGCTTAATACGATCCTTTTCCAAATTTCTTGAGCCCAAATCACGCAATATTTTGATTCATTCATTAGTAATAGCCAAAATGGATTATTGTAATTCTTTACTGCTTAACATTACTCAAAAAGAAAAACGTTTGCAAATTATTCAAAACACTGCTATCAAATTGATTTATAACGCCAGGAAATATGATCACGTAACACCATTATTTATTGACGCTCATTGGCTCCCTATTAGCCATCGCATACCTCAGTTTATATCAAAAATGCTAATTCCCCACAGTTCCGCGCGTGCACTCAGGTCATCCTCTCAAAATTTACTAGTTGTTCCCTCTTTAAAAATAATAGGCAGACGAAGATCAGACATGTTCTCTGTAATTGGTCCCCAGTGGTAGAACTCTTTGCCCCAACATATCAAAAACGAAAAAGATATCCCTTCTTTTAAAAAATCCCTGAAAATATACCTTTTTAAAGATGCTTTTAACATTTAAACTTTCTTGATTTTATGATTTTTCCTTTTATAAATACCTAGTTTCCTTTTGTTTTTCCCTTATATGTTTTTTTAATATAACAGTTGTAACTTTTTACCCTCCTTCCCCTCCAACTAATGTCTGTCCTGTCTTAATCTTAATGTTTATTTATTTTGTATTTATTTTTAATTCTATCCAATTTTATAATTATGTACATCGCTTTGTAATCAGATTTAGCGATTCATCAAATATTTAATAAATCTTGAAACCTTTCGTAGTGCTGATAGCTAAAATTACGGCTTCTCCTTTGATTGTACAGTTCACTTTTTATAGAAGCATCCTGTGTTCCTTTTCTATGATGTGTTTATATCATTACTTTAACAAAATTTAATAAACATTCTTGGACGAAAAAGAAAGAAAACTCATCTAGCCCAGGCGCTTTCACTTAGGGGAGGCCTTTAACAGCTTCTGTCACTTCTCTTTAGGAGATTTGGGGGTTCGAGCCTTTCTCTTTCCAACCTGGGGAGCTGAAGATCCTCTAAATAGTGTTCTAGTTCCTTACTGAGGGATCATTTCCCAGAGAGTATAGTTCCACATGATACTCCCTGAGATCTGTTGCCTTCAGAAGGGTTTTCCCAGTGTTATCCTTAACCAATAAAATGATATTACATTCCTCCAAGATTGTCCAGCTTCTAGCCATCAACAACTAGCATTATTTCCTTGTTTTAACTTAGAAACATGACGGCCCATTCAGTCTGTCCACCTGCAGCATCCACTATCTCCTCCGCTCCCTATTGGCTAAGGCTCTTTACACCTGCATTGTGAGGTCATAGAGCATTATGGTTATAAGCTAAGGCTCTTAACGCTTATACTGTGAGGTCAGAGATCATTATGGTTACAGAAACATGACAGCAGATAAAGGCCAAATGGCCTATCCAGTCTGCCCATCCACAGTATCCGCTATCTCCCCCTCTCCCTAAAAGATCCCATATGCCTGTCCCACGCTATCTTAAATTCAGAAAGAGTCTTCATCTCCACCACCTCAACTGGAAGACTGTTCCATGCATCTGTATAGAAGTATTTTCTTACATTACTCCTGAGCCTACCACCTCTTAACTTCATGCTATGCCCTCTTCTTCCAGAGTGTTCCTTTATTTGAAAAAGACTCACGCTACAGAGCCAGAATATCTTTTGGCCATCATGGCAGCAAAGTGACATATGGAAGTTGGAGCATATTTGTCGTAAGGGCTCCCTTTTGCCTTTTTATCAGCTTATGGAGAAATATAATTTACCTAGTTCAGCATTTTTATATTGGATGCACTTATGATCTTGTCTACTGGCTGCATTTAGGCCCTGATGGATCACCCAAATATTTCCAAAGTAGAAACACTTTGTATATTGGGCTCTATTCGGGTGGCATACTACCTCATTGGTGTCCTTTGAGTTATTAATTTATCAAAGTGCACTAATATTGGTTGTTTTTTGGGGGTTTTTTTGCAAAGAGATTGTCTCTATCCTTGTGAAAAGGATTTCCTAAATATTGTAATTGGGAAGGAGACATCTAAAATTAGTTTGAACAAAATCAGATGAGGTTGTAATATTGTTACGTGGTATTGCTTTGGATTTATCCCACTTGATATGATAACCAGCAAAGATAGAACAATAGGCTGGACTAGAGCTATGTGGTTGAGAAGTGAAAATCTGAAAGTCATCAGCATATGCTAATGTTTTATGTTGATATTTGCTAAGTTGTAAATGAAAAATGACAGGTGAATGTCTGATAGCAATTAAAAGTGGTTCCAAAGCTATAATGAAGAGTGAAGGAGATAATGGACAACCTTGCTTAGTTCCCTTGGTTGGTAAAATGGTATCGGATATGAGGTCATTCATCTTATTCTGGAATCAAGGTTCCTGTAGAGAAGTGTAATCCAGTCCAAACTAATTAAGAGCAGTTCTTTAATTATGCTACATAGGTCATCATCCCATATGTCTATTACTTTGACCTTCAAGGGATCTGGCTGCAGTCTTTCCACTGACTTCACATGGCCCATAAATTCTAGAGACGGTGCAGTTCAGGCATAACTTCTGTTGGTTTCTGCAAATACATTTTGGTCTGCATCTGACTGAGATGCCTTTGAGGTTATGATCGTGGTCTGCTTGAGTCTACCTGATGGTATCTCCACAGCCACAGACCAGCAGATCATCCGCAGGCCAGACGCTGCATCGTTAAAACACCTCTGAAATTCATCTGGTGTCACGGATACTAATAAGAGAAATTGTGAGATTTTATTTGCTATTCTGCTCATCTAGGACCACGTGCCAAACCCAATTGTAGTGTGAAAGGAGAAAATTACTATAGCATTATGCAAATCTGTAGCTGAAAAGAGTATTATCTTATTTCATTAAGTGCCAATTTGCAGAAATAAAATTCTACGTTTTGACATTGTTTCAAATCATTGATTGAACCATATCCCCTTCATTCTCTTCTTGCTTGGGCTGAGAACTCTTCAGCACCCCCTTGTATATAATCTGATCTTCCCATTAGGTTTTCTGATCTCCACTGAGACGGCTTCTGCATCTTAACCAAACTCCCATGATCCTCTAACTCTTGTAACTCTGCTTTTACTTTCTCCTTGATAATGATTGGCAGATGTCGCAAAGGTGCCTGGACAAGTCGAACAGCTGAGTCTACTTCTAAGTGCAGCTGCTTATCCAATTTACCAAGCTCATTGAAGAAACTTGTCATATACCCGGGTGTTTAATTAATTAATTAATTAATTAATCAAAAACCCTTTAACCCTCTTATACCTAAGCGGTTCACAAAATACATACAAAATGTAATATCACAATGAGACAAAACATAATGTTTGTTTCAACAGCATCGAGGATTGCGTTTAGACATAGACGCAGTAAACGCTGATAGTCTTCAGCACTCATCTAGAGCTCTCTATGCCATCCCATGATGTAGACATCTACTCTGCAACTCTGGTTGTCCCTTGGAGTCATCATATTGGTTGTCATCATCCCTGCTTGGAGACATTAGCTTTAGAAGACTGACGAGCATATCCCAATGCAACCGTTTCTCTGGCCATACATTGCTTTCAACCCTAAGAATGTCTTCCCCTCCCCCACTGCTGACTACCATCATTTATTCACTGATACGAAGCACCTGACAAAGCGAAAGAAAAAGCCTCAGATTGTTGGCAAGGTGAATCCACTCTCTACCTCCCGAACATCACAGGCTTTCTTTGTATTTGATATGGTATAACTTCACCTCCATTCCTCTTCTAGCACCTGCAGTCATAGCATGTGCTTGGAATGAGATGTGATCCACACAGATTTTCTTTTCTGCCAGTTCAAGAGCGCAGGTTGCAGACGTCTGTTTGACAGTGCTCCTTCTTCCCAACCTCTGAAGCTGCTGTCAAGACTCACTCCACCGATGAGATCATTAAAGTGTTTTGATTCCATCCTTTTCCCATCTGTGTTTATCCCACTTGTTCTTCACAACCTCCTTGAGCTCCCTGAAAATGCAAGGATGGATCTCGCCTGGCCCCATGGCTTTGTCCACGTTCATCAACACTTTCTTTTTGGAATGGTCTGATATCTGCATGCCTTGTCAGGCAACCGAGGTCCTCCTCCAGGATTTTAGTCTGTGATCACAGAACTGAAGAATTTCTTTAGTATGTCCACCTTTTCCTTATCACTCTCCACAAATCTGTTCTCAGTCACTTTCAGCCTCACAGTTCCATTTCTAGCCTTCCTCCTTTCCTCCAATACACCTGAAAATGTCTTGTCACCTCTCTTTTATGTCTCTAGCCATTTCTTTCTTCTGCCTGTGCTCTTTCCATTTTTTGAGTTTTATGCATTATTCTTTTCTGTGTTCTTTTTCCATTCTTCTGTATTTCATTAATGCCACCTCTTTTGCTTTCATTCCTTCAGACACTTGTTTGGTGAATAGCCATACTGGGTCAGACTAATGGTCCATCTAGCCCACTTTCCTGTTTCCACAGTGGCCATTCCAGGTCACAAGTACCTGGCAAAAACCCAGAGAGTAGCACCATTCCATGCTACTGATCCAGGGCAAGCAGCGACTTCACCCAAGTTTGTCTCAATAGCAGACTATGGACTTTTCCTCCAGGAACTTGTCCAAACCTTTTTTAAACCTAGCTATGCTAACTGCTGTTACCACATTCTTTGGCAATGAGTTCCAGAGCCTAAGTATTGTTTGAGTGAAAAAAATATTTCCTGCTATTTCTTTCTACTTTTTCAAAGAGTGAAAAATCCATTCACTTTTGCCCATTCGACACCACTCAGGATTTTATAGACCTCAATCATCCCTTATCAGTTTCCTTTTCCTCTGTTGCCATTTATAAGGCTTCTTTCAGTCTTTTAGTAAATGTTACATTTTCTTTGAGTCTAAGTAATTGCTGGATTCTTTAGTGGTCTGATAAGCCCCTCTGGAGTCAGACAGGTACCAGCCACAATTACTTTTCTGCCATTGAATCAAGTTTCCTTGGATGGGATTTGCATTGGTTTAATTTCTTGTAACTGTTCTTACTTTCCCCCACTTTTACAAAACCATAGCTCTGATGCTCATAGGAATTCTATGAGCTTCAGAGCTGTTACCGCCATGGCCTGTGCTAAAAGCCACACTATGATTTTGTGAAAGGAGGGGATTATTAGGGACTAAAAGGGATGGTTTTTATTTTTCTGTTTTTCTTTGTTTATATCTAATCTAATCTAACATTTGTGTGTCACGCACACCTAAACAGGCTCTAGGCGACTTGAGGAAGGAAGGGAAGCAAGGGTAAGGAGGGAGGATAGAGAGGAAGGGGGACAGGGAATGAAGATCCTAGATGTGCATATGGCGATCTTAGAAGAATTAGTTGCCGAACAGTGAGGTTTTCAGTTTCTTCCGGAATAGGGCATGGTTGACTTCAATTCTTATAGTCTCTGCGAGATCATTCCAGATTTTGTCTCCGAGGAAGGTAAATTTGGTCTGGAAGGTTCTTCTGTATTTGAGGTTTTTTGTCGAGGGGAAGTTCAGTTGAATCCTATTGAGAATTCTACGTGAGGTGGACCATGCTTTGGTTAGGAGTTTGATGAGTGGTCTCTTCTTTTCAAATGGCATTACTTGAAGAATATTGTAAATATGAGTGAATAATTTAAAAATGTAAAATAAAATCTAATGCAGAGTGATGAAATTGAGGTGTAGAAATCCAAAGGATTGACTCTGGGGAGTGTTAGAGGTGAGAGGGACCCTGATCATGTCTGAGGATCTCAAGGTAGCAAAACAAATGACAAACAGCCAGCAGAAGACAGGAAGTGTTGATATCTGTGTACAAGAGAAGTCAAACACTGGAGATAACCAAATAGTTGGTTAAAAAAAATCTAGCAGCGTGGAACTCAAAAATCACAAAGAAAACATTTATTCAAAAACAAAGCTGTTCACAGAAGCTACCTAGGACTTGACACAGGCTGCGTTTCAGCAGTCCCCCATAAGAACATACGAATAGCCATACTGGGTCAGACCAATGGTTCATCTAGCCCAGTTTCCTTTTTCCAACAGTGGCCAATCCAGGTCACACTTGGCAGAAACCCAAATAGTAGCAACATTCCTTGCAACCAATCCAGGACAAGCAGTGACTTCCCCCATGTCTGTCTCAAAAGCAGGCTATGCACCTTTTCCTTCAGGAATTCATGTGAACTTTTCTTAAACCCATTTACATTAATTGCTGTTATCACATCTTCTGGCAACAAGTTCCAGAGCTTAACTATCTTTGAGTGAAAAAATATTTTCTCCTACCACATCTGGAAACATAGACAGCAGTAACAATCAGTCCTATCCCAGATGTTAATGGAGAATAAAGAAAGTTTATTGTTTTGAAATTCTCATGCTGGTATCCTGCTTGCAAATCTGTTGCTTCACTCAAAGAACGCTACCACGTTCCTAAGCCTGCAAGAATCTCCAGGTGTTTAAATTTCAACTTTTATCTGTCCAGTAGATGAAATTTATGCAATAAACACAACGGTGGCCAGCATTTCCCTTTTCTGCTGTGATAGGCTGTTAAAGGATGGATTTTAGTGATGGCACCAACTATTTTCTGTGCCTATTTTCTTGATGTGATTTATAGAATTTCCCACTAAGTGTATTCATACTAACTACAGTAAAATACTGCACACAAACTGCAAGGTGCAAGCCATGCCCATTTCTTGCCCAGCCCTCACCCATTTCCTGTTTCTTAACAGGTTATGCAGTTAGCAAATCAATTTACTGATCTTGTATAGCCATGTCCCAGATGTAATGATATACTTATCAGAAAGTTAAACCATCAGTATGCTAACACACACATGGGAAGTCCTTATAATTTTCTAAATTATACTTTATTGAGTAAATATAGTGAATGTACTCTCAATTAGCAGGTTTCTCAGAGGTTGGCAGCTTCTGTGCACAGGCTTCTTGGTTTCAATCTGATGTAGAAATAGGAGGAGGTTTGAAGAGCAGGAATGAGGAAAGGGCAGAACAATGAAATATTCCAGGTGCCAGGAAAGAAATGCAGAATTATTCTTCCGTGAGGTCAGATGCTTATAGAATGTGATGTGGTGAATAGATGATCCTCTAATCAAAGGAGGGGTTAGCCATGTGTAGCTGATGCAGGCTGGAGCACGAGTGACCCTGAACAAAGGAACCTAGAGGAGCACCAAAGGCAAGGTGAGGGGGTACAAAAGAGAGACCAATAGGAACAGAACTTAGCACCAGGTAGCAAAAGAAAGGTCACACTTTGCTAACCTTGTCTGTGCAAAGATATAGAAATAACTAGGAAGTGAGCAGTGAGACAAAGGAGTACAAGCTTAGTTTAGAGGAAAGGGGAGGTCTTGAAGGAGAAAGGTCACTAGAAACACAACTTTTACGGGGTGAGCAGGGGCGGCTGCAGTATGTATGAGACTACATTGCCCACAATGCCTGGCTCACAAATCCTGGCACGAAGTAGCTATAGCAATAGAGTTCTGAGAAGTTGCTGAATTACATAAGGCATAACTTGGAGCCCTGACACAACCAGTTCAGTGGTAATTGTAACCATGCTTCTGGCCTATTTCACATGCTAATTTCTTCACACACTTGAATATAAAGCCTTTTAATCTCATCTCTCATTCTCCTGCCCATAGCTATAAACCTCTTTAGCTACAGAAGAGACAAGGGAGCTGTTTATTTCTCAGTCTATATATACAAATCTCAGATTAGAGTGGAACTAGATCCTCCCCCTTCCTTTTCCCATCCTGGTACTGAAGAACAGTTGAAGATGGTACTGTGGTACTGGATTTTGCTTTTTGTCCTTACCTTTGTCCTGTCTGTGCTCTTGATTCACTACAGGGAACATCGAGTACAGCTGTCCTGCCACCAATGAGTGTGAGATCACAAAACGCAGACGCAAGTCCTGCCAGGCCTGTCGCTTCACAAAATGTCTGAAAGTTGGCATGTTAAAAGAAGGTGAGAATATACAGTGAAATCACAACATCCTTGAGACAGCTAGTCCGATTGCAGACCCTCACCAGTAACAGCTCCAACTAGGGACTTCATATCTCCCAAACACTCCTTACAGTCAGTCCCAAAACATTCAGCAGAACCAGAGCTGAGTAGGCAGGTATTCAGAACAAATACTCTCCAAAGCTGACCCCAGCAAGAGATGCCTCAACTCCAGAAACACTCACCGGGGTCAATCTGTCATGGGCACCAAACCCACCAAATATTCACCAGGCCTAGCCCAGCTGGAACACCAGAGCCCCCAAAACACTCATCAGAACTAGTTCCAGCCAGTGCCATCAAATCCTCCATGCCACTTCCCTGAAGACAGCTCTAACAAGAGATCATACAACCCTGAAACCCTTACCATGGTCAGTCTAAGTCATGGACACCACAATCCCCAAGAAAAACTCCAGCTGTTATGAAATCTTGACAGAGAGAGAGAGAGAGTGATGGCGGGGAACAACACTGACTCTGAGACAATCACCAGAGCTAACTCCATCTGAGAAGACAGCTCTTCCTCACTCTATACTAAATTATTGTATCTTTCAAGTAGAATCCAGTGACAATTAAACAAGCTGATATGGGTCACCTGGAAAATTCATTCCTGGAGGTTCTTCCTGGTTCTAGGGAAGCAAAGAATCAGCCAAAGAATTGGTGGAAGACTGCATGTAGGGACAGCATACATGCTGGGTAGAGTAAGACAGCCAGATAGATGAAGGAGGCTGGGATTTGGACCCAGCTCACATCAAGCACAATGCCAGGCATCCGTCCTCTTCACAGTGGGGGTGGAAAGTAGATTGAAGGGATATAGTTTTAATGTATTTGTTGATATGTACAGGTTTCTAACCTGCTTATCATAGAATTTGTGAGTAATAAACAAACATCAGAAAATAGGTAGTACTGAATATAAAAAAATTCCATAAATTTTTGAAAAGTATAAAAACAAAGTAAAATATAAAAATGCAAAACACATTCTTAGGAAAAAAAACGCCTTTTACAACTTTCCAAACCTTTAGGGCAGTGTCTCTCAAACTGTGGCCCCAAAGAGATTCCAGAATTTAAATTTATTTTAAAAAAATTCCCTTCATAAGTCTACACTAGACTAGATGACATGTACATCGTATACGCAAGAGTCTGTCAATGTTATGAGCGTCTGTGTGCGTAAGGATACAACCGCCCAGACAAGCATCATTCTTTGACGTGATTGGTCCTTGAAACCTAACGACAAGTATTTTATTTTTTATGTAGTACTTATCCGAACTTGAGCAACAAAACAATCAAGACTTTGTTACTGTTTGGATCTTCAGCTGTGACAAAAATTAAATTAAAAAAAGAGAACTGCAGATGGTGGATGATGAAATGTGTGTTTGCTTGTCAACGAATCATGTTTTGAGTTAATTTGCACTCAAAAACAAGTACCTCTATCACATTGATTAGCAATTCTATTCTATCAACTTTAGTTTCGCCATTGTTAAAATTGCCCATACATAGCTTAAAGAACTTTAAACAAATAACTCTTGTTTTGCAGATTTCTCGGCTGTTTCAGGGGTGTAAATTTGCATAGCCCAAAACACTGTGCATCCAAAACTAATTAATGGTGGCTAGGAACAGTGTGAACACCCCAGACAGTGTTCATTATTCTACCCCCAATGTTAAGCAATAACTTCATCAGAAAGAGCAACAATGGATTTACTGGCCGAACACTGTTTGGCTGAAGGGGCTTAATTATAGAATCGAACGACACGCTTTTTTATGACTATTATTGAGGGTTTTTTATTTTTTGTGAGCTTCTTTTGAACATCCTTGTGAACAATTCTTCTTGGAGGAAGTGTTACATCCTGACATTGGAAGTTGAACATTGAGAATGGAATAAAGAACGCTATCTGGGGCGTTCACACTGTTCCTAGCCAGCATGAATTATCATAGTTGTGGATGCACAATGTTTTGGATTATGCAAGTTCACACCCCTGAAGCAGCCGAGAATTCTGCAAAACAAGCACCCTTGTTGGGTTGAGATTCAGGGCTCTGTGATGATGGCAGTTGATGAAGATTGTCGGAAATGAGCTACAATGGATTTTCGTCATCAGATAAGTTCCCTTGATTGTGCTCTAATTCATCATTCTGAGACTGAGTTAACAATTTCTTATGGAGTTTTTTTTTAATGCCGATGAGAATAGGAGACAACTTTGAAGTACTGTGTGTTTGGCGCTGTCAGAAAGGTTTTGAGACTTTTTTCTCTACTTTATTTACGTGTATTATTGAGTCTCGAATGAGCTGCCTTCCATTTGACACTACATAAGAATAAGATTTATTTCATGTATTTTTGAATATATTGTTACTCTTATAAGTTAATGTGCAAAACTAACTCACTTGGAGACATTGCCCTCCAAAGAAATCAATTCCAAAGAACAGGTCCTGCACTAGAAAGCGTGCAATCCCTAGATCTAGTTCTATATGGATAGGTTTTAAAGATGGTATCTCTAATGGGTCTGTCTGTACTGTACTCAGGGTCTACAAAATGTCTGGATAATTTCTTAAAAGAAAAGTCCATAAGCCATTATTAAGATGGACTCAGGGAAATCCACTGCTTATTCCCAGGATAAGCCGCATAGAATCTGTTTTACTACATGGGATCTAGCTAAGTACTTGGGACCTGGGTTGGCCACTGTTGTAAACAGGATACAGGGCTTGATGAACCTTCGGTCTGTCCCACTATGGCAACTCTTATGTTCTTACGAATGTTCAAACTCCAGGGGCAGATTCAGACCAGGACTGTGGGTGATGGTTAACCTACACAGAACTGGCCTATCATAGTCCACAACCCCAAATGCCCAGTAAGCAGCAGAAGAGAACAGAAACTTGTCTGAGAGCCACTAAGCAGTTCATTAGAGTAGAAGGGCAAGTAGAGCACCTGAGTGGGAAGGAGCCAAAGCTGAAGGACCAGTTCTAGGCAGAAGAAGTCCATCTCAAGCTTTCTCCACCATGTAAAGTGCTAGACTTCCATGTCCTCATTTGCTCACCACTTTCTCAAGTCTTTACCACTAGGGCCTTATCTCAAAAACATGAAGTCAGGATCTCAGAATAGCTAAGAAAAGCAGGTCATAAAGTGGGCAGAATCCACTGGATCAAACTGGCACAAAAGCAACTAGACACAGTTGACACTAATCTGGAGTGAAGGCCGTAGACACTGAAAGCAGAAACAGCAAGATCCCATACCCAAGAGCAAGGCTGAGCCCCAGTGCATCAGGGGCTGGGCAGCCTGCAAGAAATTAGTAACCACTCGATCATTTACGCTTTATTTAATGTTATATACCATATTTCATGCAACCCAAAGCAAGGTGGGCTACAATTAAATAAAAAGGATAGAAAAGGAAAGGAATTTCCATGTTCAAAGTTAAGGGAGAGATGTATTTAGGAATCCCTGGGCTAATACACTCAGATAAGGCTCTCTACATGCACCTCTGCTTGGGTTCCTGTGGTGCTCCTTCATCTGTTCAGTAGCCCCAGGTCCCAAGGGGATGTTTGAGCCACATATAGTAGACAGGGGGCAGTACAGAAAGAAAGGCCAGAGGAGGAGACCCTCTTGGCCTTTTTTGGTAGGGATGGCTGAGATGATGCTGGCAGTCCTCAGTGCCTGTCTTTCTCTTCCTCCGTAGGGGTGCGTCTAGATCGGGTTCGTGGTGGACGTCAGAAGTACAAGAGGAGGCTGGATTCTGAGAACAGTGCAGCATATTTGAGCTTACAGCTCCCACCTCCCTCCAAAAAACCTTGTGAGTCCCAGCTCTAATTTCAAAGTTCTCCTATCAGCTCACAGTTCCACTGCATCTGTCTTTGCCTCCTTTCTCCTTCCATCCCCATCATGCTTACAGAAGCCTAGAATATGATACCAGATAAAGACTGTAAGATCCACCTAATCTGCTCCCATTCCCTCATGTCACATTGTCTTACAACATAGCTGATCTCTAGTTTACCCCTCTGTTCCTCGGACCTACAGTCAGTCTGATATTATCTTGTTGGGGTTTAAAAAAAAATATTTTTGATTGCTGGTTTAATATCCATCATTCTATCTGGTAGGCTGGTCTATGCTTCCGCCACCTTCCCTTCATATTCTTAACATATGTAAAGATCGATGACCCCCTCCCAGCCCTTCTTTGGTAGAATTATCTATTATTATTCTTCTATAAGTATCTCAAATTTAATGGCATTAGGATGACTATTTCCAAACAGCTCCACCACTGTTACTCTGCACAAGATCCTGCATTCTAATGGGAATTAGATATAAAGTGGCCCCCCCTCCCCCTGCCCTCCCACCCACATTTGTCAGTTCTAAGGCCACTTGGTCCATGAAGCAGTTATTCATTGCATCTAGAAATTTAACCCTTTTGAGATGCCCTAACTGGCCTGTCTAATTGCTCTTAGCATTTCACAATGTTTCATCATCTTGGTCAGGTACAATATAGTAAACCCCCATTGACATACAGTAAATCAGTTCCTGACAGAATATTAATTGCCAATATCTGCTACATAAAGAAGGGATAATTAAGAACCCAGGTAGGGCATCAATACCAGTGGCTGCCACACAGAGCAGTGCCTCCCAACCTAGAGTCCCATGAGACCAATGCAAGGGCTTCCACCAGAAGGGAGGCAACCCTTCTACTGAAAATAAGAACAGGTTGGTTCCTCTCTGAGGAGATCTGCTCTAAACTACTACTATATGATCAGACTGCCTAATCCCATGCTGGCCAGGCCAAGAGAAGATCATGGTCTCAAGTAACCCCAAAAGAAGAAAGGAAAAAGTATAGGTGACAGCCACTGGAATCAAAACAGCACAGAGAGGAAACAAGAAAGAGTGTGGCCAACATGAAGAGCAGGTGAGGAAGACCAGGAGCTGAAGATGCACCAACAGGATAAAGGGAAACTACCATGAGAACCTGCCTTTAACTGTCTCTTCAAATGGCTGGAAGAGGAGGCAGGCAATGCAGTGACCCTGAGAGTATTTCTGATTACTCTTGCATATACTCCAGTTATTCTTCTGACTTGACAGTGAGGGAGAAAAGCTGCATTGAGTGGTATGGTTGTGGGGAAGGGAGAGAAGGAAGACAGAAGAGGCCACCAGGGATAGGGCATGAGAGAAAAAGGAGCAGAGGAGAGAAAACACCTGGGAAGGAGCTACGCTAGGGAGAGGAGGGAGAAAGAAGTGTAGGAGAGAATTCATCCAGGAAGGAACTGTAAGGGGAAGAGGGTAGGTAACTGAGAAGCAGCTATGAGGGAGAAGGTAGGATGGTGAGATCCAGAGAAGAGGCTGCAGAAGGCAGAAAAGAAGTTACAGAAGAAGGGACCAAGAGGGAAGGGAGCAGGTTGGGAGGTAAGACTTTAGGAATGGACTGTGCTGGAAGCAAAGGGCTACAGGGTAGAAAGGGATCAAACTGGCAGAATCAAGGCAGGCATAAGTGGCAATAATAATCCTGGGACTGGACTCCAGCCAGGAGATACTGCTCTCTTTAATCTAGCTCCTTTCAGAAGTACCTTCTCCAAACTTGTACACCATTTTCTAAGTGAGATCTCACCAATGATGTATATTATCACTTCTGTGGTTCTGCTGGCTATCCATCCCAGCATCTCTCTGGCTCTGAACATTGTCCTATGACACTGTCTTTCTACCTTCAGATCATCAGCCATGATCACCCTGGAGGCTGTCTCTTGTTTTGGCATAGCTCCTTCTTTGAATTTCTCTGGTCCAAAGGTATTACTGAGCATTTCTGCATTACACCTCAGCTGACAAACTCTCAACATCCCTCAGCAAGCTTCTCCTTCTGTCTCCTACAAATATTGTCTACAAAGATACTGAACAGAACCAGCCCCAGGACCGATTCTGGGTCTTTCCAGTAATCACTTAAAGTCATTTAATTCCCAGGCACAACTAATACACGCAGTACCTACTTGTTCGCTTTTCCATCCCTAAAGGGCTGCACCTACAAGAGATACCTCGATAGAACACTATCATTCCAAGCAGGCAAATGGAAAAAATGGTTAACCAACTTCATTTCAAATGCACTTTCGTACCAAACGTTTAGGAAGTCAATAAAAACTTATCTCTTTCACAAATTTCTCTGACCCTACTTCAGCCTGATGTACTTGCAAACCACTTCCAGATAAACCCTGACTAAACTTAGCATGTCAATGTAATTTTGAAAGTTCTCTGTAATGTCGCTGTCTGTACACAGTCTCTTCCCTTGTAAGCCAATTTGTGGTATGGCGGTATATAAAAATAAAGTTGTTATTATTATTATTTGCCACCATTTACTGGTGGTGATGAGCCTCCTCTGCTGAAATTCATCTCCAGTGCTCACCAATGAGCTGATCCTCTGGCCATCCAGTCAGAGATGCTGAATGCGTTTTGCTATGATCTCCTTTTGGTAATGCCAGATTGCTCGGCATCATGTCGTTTCCTGGATGAATATCCTCCCCTATCCTTTCCCTTGAAGTACTGATTGGCAAAAGGCCGACCTCTACAACCTGTCCAGTTTCCAAAGTCTGAACATTATCATCAATTGACCTTCCAGAACCACTCTGAGCTGCTTAATATTTTAGGATGTATCTGTCCTTAATCCCCCATTCAGTTTGCTTTGTTTCCACCAGCCAAATTCACTAAAAATGTATCAACCCAGCTGAAACGATGAAAGCGCGCTAAGGTCCATGCACTGAGTTCTTCAGGGACAATGGTCAGAGTAACCAGTCTTGTCCCTGCTTGGATGGTGGGCTGGCATGACATCAGTCAGTAAAGCTCCTCAAGCAAACACGTTCCTCAGCTGCCCCCTCTGGTTTCTGTACACTGGGGTTTCTAGGATACACCCAGATGCCCCCAAATACATCCTACCTAACCAAACACATCCAAGTTCCAAGTTTATTCATTATTTACTGTATTGCTCATTGAGAGCCTTCTGAGCGGTCTACAACCAGTACCTATTCTATCAGGAACTCCATTTGAAATAGAGCCAAGTGCTGACAGTGATATATAAACACTCCCTTACTAATATTTGCATAGATAGATGCCTGCTCTGCATGTGTGGTACAAATGATGCCCTAGGAGAGGGTCCCTAGCATCTAGAAAACTCTTCTTCCCATTTTGCAGTGACCAAGATTGTCTCCCACCTGCTGGTGGCTGAGCCAGAGAAGATTTACGCCATGGCCGACCCAAGCATGCCAGAGAGTGACATCAAAGCACTGACAACCTTGTGTGACCTGGCAGATCGTGAGCTTGTAGTGATCATAGGATGGGCAAAACACATCCCAGGTAAGAGAGAAGAGCTCAGAGCCCTTGTTGCTGCCTGCTTATCAGACTCCCCCCCCCCACCCTGCCCTCTTTCTTTCTCTTTCTGATCTCTTTGCTCTTCAACATCCCTCCCCTCCATCTCTCTTTCTCTTTGCTCTCCTCTTTCCTGCATATTTTACTGCAGACAGTATTTTAGGTGGACCTTGACCTGATGGGGATCCCCAAGCCTTGTCAGCTGAAGATGTCCTCTGGTCGCCAAAACAAATGATTTCTCTATGTGTTACAGCCACCAGTGCTCTCCACCCTTTCCACTGCACTAGCTTCTCACCTCCTGCACACACTTGGTTTTTAATCCATGAAAACCAAGTGACAACAGGTGGAAAGCACAGCCAGCTGTAGCAGGTAGGGAAATCACTTGTTCCAGCAGTCAGAGGATATCGTCAGCTGGCAGGGCTTGAGTATCTCTACTAGCCAGAATTGTGGGTGGGCCTGAGTCCAAACTCGTGGCTATGCCACTGGGCTCCACTACTTTGGATTTGTAGCTGTCTCCTGAGTCTGCTCCATGGTTAAGTTTGCTGCATCTTTTCTTCTGTCCTGAACTTCAGGGTGGTGGGACTCCAGCATGTGAAGGTCTGAGAGCAGGGAAGCCCAGACAGCTCAGTCCTTTTAAGGCATCAGGGGAGATGTTTGTGGTGAAGGTACTGAGCTGGAATATGTCCCCCCCTGCATACCACCCTCAGCAGCCTTGTTGTAACCCAGAGCTGTAGAAAAGAGATAATGCAGAGCATATGAATCATGCAAGCATGGGTAAGAAGGTGAGACTGTACAGATCCTAGAGGAGCATTAGAAACAACGAGAACATTCAGGTCGTAGGAAAAAAAAAGTGAAGGCAGATAAAGAGTGTAGTTGGAACCTAAAGATAATGCCAGACCGACTTCTATGGTCTATGTCCCAGAATTACCAAAGAAAGACAATTTAATCATGGAGGACCGTTCAGGTCTTTATCTGCCATCATTTACTATGTTATTGTAATGCTTATCCAGTCTGTTCATTCATCCCATCTACTATCCCTTCCTCTGCCTTTGAGATCCTGTCAGCAAGAATCTTCTGATACAGTCTTTATCTCTACCACCTCCATCAGGAAGGTCAGTCCATTAATTCACCACCAATTCTATGAAGAAATATTTCCGAAGTTCCTCTTTCACCTTCATCTTATCTCCCTCATTCCAGATCTCCTTGTCGGTAACAAAAATCTCATGCACGAATACAGGATGTCTGGGGCGGTACTTGGAGAGACCTCCCAGGAAAGGGACTTGGGAGTTCTGATCGACAAGTTGATGAAGCCATCCACACAATGTGCGGCGGCAGCAAAAAGGGCAAACAGAATGCTAGGAATGATAAAGAAGGGGATCATGAACAGATCAGAGAAGGTTATCATGCCGCTGTACCGGGCCATGGTACGCCCTCACCTGGAGTACTGCATCCAACACTGGTCACCGTACCTGAAGAAGGACACGGTACTACTCAAAAGGGTCCAGAGAAGAGTGACTAAGATGGTTAAGGGGCTGGAGGAGCTGCCGTATAGCGAAAGATTAGAGAAACTGGGCCTCTTCTCTCTCGAACAGAGGAGGTTGAGAGGGGACATGATCGAAACATTCAAGGTACTGAAGGGGATAGACTTAGTAGATAAGGACAGGTTGTTCACCCTCTCCAAGGTAGGGAGAACAAGAGGGAACTCTCTAAAGTTGAAAGGGGATAGATTCTGTACAAACGTAAGGAAGTTCTTCTTCACCCAGAGAGTGGTAGAAAGCTGGAACGGCCTTCCAGAGGCTGTTATAGGGGAAAACACCCTCCAAGGATTCAAGACAAAGTTAGACAAGTTTCTGTTGAAGAAGAACGTGCGCTTGTAGGGCTAGTCTCAGTTAGGGTGCTGGTCTTAGACCAGAGGGCCGCCGCGTGAGCGGACTGCTGGGCATGATGGACCACTGGTCTGACTCAGCAGTGGCAATTCTTATGTTCTTAAGCAGAGAAAATGACAACAGATAAAGACCTTCACAGTCCATCTAGCCTGAACCACACCTGCCAATCTGTATGAGCCAAAACCACCCATCTTAAACAATGGTTGGCAAGTCTCCACCTTGCCAGTCACATATAGGCAGCCACACATGATGGAGTCTTGGTTCTACCAATGTATTGCTGACGGTATTCAACTTACCTCACCTGGAGTATTGCGTTCAATTCTGGTCTCCTTATCTCAAGAAAGATATAGGGGCGCTAGAAAAGGTTCCAAGAAGAGCGACCAAGATGGTAAAGGAGATGGAACTCCTCTTGTATGAGGAAAGACTAAAATGGTTAGGGCTCTTCAGCTTGGAAAAGAGACGGCTGAGGGGAGATAGGATTCAAGTCTACAAAATCCTGAGTGGAGTAAGTGGATCGATTTTTCAAACCGTCAAAAATTACAAAGACTAGGAGACACTCGAAATTACAGGGACATACTCTTAAAACCAACAGGATGAAATTTTTTTTCCACTCAGAATAGTTAAGCTCTGGAACGCGTTGCCAGAGTATGTGGTAAGAGCAGATAGCGTAGCTGGTTTTAAGAAAGGTTTGGACAAGTTCCTGGAGGAAAAGTCCATAGTCTGTTATTGACAAAGACAAGGGGGAAGCCACTGTTTGCCCTGGATCGGTAGCATGGAATGTTGCTACTCCTTGGGTTTTAGCCAGGTACTAGGGACCTGGATTGGCTACCATGAGAATGGGCTACTGGGCTTGATGGACCATTGGTCTGACCCAGTAAGGCTATTCTTATGTTCTTATGTACCAGTCAAGATGTCTTCCCCTCCCCTGAACTGCACAGCAATGGACAATAAAGAGATCTACAATATTGGAATTGCCTAAACTTCACCTGGCTTTTACCATTTGCGGGACCCCTGTCTGGCATTAGCCTTGGTTCCCCCAGTGCTGGAGGTGCTTTACAACATGGCAACATGGCTTTACAAAAGGTAAATCGTGCCAAACGAACCTGATTGAATTTTTTGATTGGGTGACCAGAGAGCTGGATCGAGGACATATGCTAGATGTAATTTACTTGGATTTCAGCAAAGCCTTTGATACAGTTCCTCATAAGAGGCTGTTGAACAAACTTGAAGGGCTGAAGTTAGGACCCAAAGTGGTGAACTGGGTCAGAAACTGGCTGTCGGACAGACGCCAGAGGGTGGTGGTTAATGGAAGTCGCTCGAAGGAAGGAAAGGTGACTAGTGGAGTCCCTCAGGGTTCGGTGCTGGGGCCAATCCTGTTCAATATGTTTGTGAGTGACAATGCTGAAGGGTTAGAAGGAAAAGTGTGCCTTTTTGCAGATGATACCAAGATTTGTAACAAATTAGACACCGAAGAGGGAGTGGAAAATATGAAAAAGGATCTGCAAAAGTTAGAGGAATGGTCTAATGTCTGGCAACTAAAATTCAATGCAAAGAAATGCAGAGTAATGCATTTGGGGATTAATAATAGGAAGGAACTGTATATGCTGGGAGGAGAGAAGCTGATATGCACGGACGGCGAGAGGGACCTTGGGGTTATAGTGTCCGAAGATCTAAAGGTGAAAAAACAGTGTGACAAGGCAGTGGCTGTTGCCAGAAGGATGCTGGGCTGTATAAAGAGAGGCGTAGTCAGTAGAAGGAAGAAGGTGTTGATGCCCCTGTACAGGTCATTGGTAAGGCCCCACTTGGAGTATTGTGTTCAGTTTTGGAGATCGTATCTGGCGAAAGACATAAGAAGACTTGAAGCGGTCCAGAGGAGGGTGACAAAAATGATAGCAGGCTTGCGCCAGAAGACGTATGAGGAAAGACTGGAAGCCCTGAATATGTATACCCTAGAGGAAAGGAGAGACAGGGGAGATATGATTCAGACGTTCAAATACTTAAAGGGTATTAACGTAGAACAAAATCTTTCCCAGAGAAAGGAAAATGGTAAAACCAGAGGACATAATTTGAGGTTGAGGGGTGGTAGATTCAAGAGCAATGTTAGGAAATTCTACTTTACGGAGAGGGTGGTGGATGCCTGGAATGCGCTCCCGAGAGAGGTGGTGGAGAGGAAAACTGTGACTGAGTTCAAAAAAGCATGGGATGAACACAGAGGATCTAGAATCAGAAAATAATATTAAATAATGAACTAGGCCAGTACTGGGCAGACTTGTACGGTCTGTGTCTGTGCATGGCCGTTTGTGGGAGGATGAGCTGGGGAGGGCTTCAATGGCTGGGAGGGTGTAGATGGGCTGGAGTCGGTTTTGACAGAGATTTCGGCAGTTGGAACCCAAGCACAGTACCGGGTAAAGCTTTGGATTCTTGCCCAGAAATAGCTAAGAAGAAAAAAAAAAATTTTAAATTGAATCAGGTTGGGCAGACTGGATGGACCATTCGAGTCTTTATCTGCCGTCATCTACTATGTTACTATGTGCTGAATCTTCACCAGTCTTTTGCGGGGTAGAAGTCTGTACAGCATTGATTTTAATTTTCTCATGCTGGATTTGACAAATCTTCAGTCTTTTGCCATTTAGGGGACACATCAGAGAAGTCGATCTGGCTTCAGCCTTATTTCCCACTACACTTGCCCAACATAACACCTCACCAGACATGTTGTGTTTCCATCCTCTTTATATTTAGGCATTAACTGTGTCTGTCAACTGCATTTTTGGATTCACTCACTGTTTTTGACTCCATCACCTTCCCTGGAAGGGCGTTACAGGTATTCAGTACCCTCTCTGTGAAAAAGCATCTCCTAACATTATTCCTAAGTCTGCGCAAAACTGTGGAAACAATCTTAAAGAATAAAAATGATTGAACACAGAGAAAAACAAATAGGGGAAAATATTTTTTTCACTCCATAAATAGTTAAGCTCTGGAACTCATTGACAGAGGATGTGGTAACAGTGGTTAGTGTAACTGGTTTTAAAAAGGTTTGGACAAGTTCCTGGAGGAAAAGCCCATAGTCTGCTATTGAGACAGACATGGGGGAAGCCACTGTTTGCTCTGGGATCGATAGCATGGAACGTTGTTCTTATTTGGGTTTCTACCAAGCACTAGTGAGCTGGATTGACCACTATGGAAACAGGATAGTGGGTTAGAAGGACCATTGGTCTGACCCAGTATGGCTATTCTTATGTTTAACGTGTACCTAACCTGTCTAATGCAACTCCTGGGACAAAGCAAAGAGCGAGCAATGACCTGCTTGCAACTATGGATTTGTAACTACGACCTAACTGGACTGATCTACCTCTACTAGCAACCCTACTGAATGTCCATGTCAATCTGTCCATTTGAACTGTATAGATAAAAGCAGATTAGAAAGCCTGATTAACATAACATACTATACCTCCTTGCAAACTCCATTCATGTCCATTCTACTGCCCCTACCTTTCTGGAAGAGGTCTATTTGACTATTACCGTCTGCATCTTTCTCTAGCGTATACATATTCAAGTCTTCCAGTCTCTTTTCATGTCTTTCTGTACCATTTTTGTTGCCTTCTTCTGAATTGCTTCAATTCTTGTTATGTTCTTGAAGAGACATGTCCTCCAAAACTGGACATATTACTCCAAGTGGGGCTTATCTAACAATCTGTACAGGGGCATCAACAGCTCCTGTCATGTTCTTAATCCTCCTACATGCTCCAGTGGTCCAATATCTCTCCATCACTTTTCTCTCCCTTCCTGGGACCAACATGTCTCTATCTCTCTTCTCTCCTTGCCTCCCATAGTTCAGAGCTTCTCTATCCCCCGCCTAAGGTGGGCATCAGTTGGTGAGGCTTGGGGACCCCCACCAGCTACAGCAAGGGAGATATTCATTTTGAGGTGGCCTAAGCTCAAAGTGGAAGGTCCAGCCCCCTCTCATGGTTTTGCCACTGATTGTGTTCAAAATGAAATACAGTATATTACATTACATTACATTACATAAGTGATTTCTATTCCGCTTGTACATTAGAAGATAGCTGGACATTTCCAGGCGATAACATTACAATACATTACATTACTTTACATACCTTTACATTACATTACAATACTTGCCGAGTTTAACTTTTTGGGATTTCCAGTTCAGCTTTGGTATTTCTGTTTCAAATTTGTGATCCATTGTTCTATATTTGGTGAAGATCTGTCTGTCTGTTTTGTGTGTGAAGAAGTCATTTAAAAGTGGGTGGGGGAATTGGGAGTTGTGCAGGTAGAACAGGGGCTCCCTCCTTAATTTCTGCCCTGGGCCCCAGCATGTCTAAAACAAGCTCAGTGGAGGGGTAGCTATTGGACCCCCTACTGTCTGGGCTGTCTGACACTCCCCAGTTGAAATTATTTTCCTGAATTTGTACATCACCTTGCTATCTTTTTGAAGAAAGGCGATTAGTCAAGTTTTAACAAATGCATAAAATCAAAGTCTTTACCTATTTGTAGAGGATAAGAGAAAGGGGAGTAGGGGGTGGTGGGGGTGCAGGGATGGTAGTCAAGAGTGGGCGGATCCAAGCACCGAGGGTGGCAGAGAGAGGAAGAAGTAGTTGGGCACAAAGTGTAGGGGCAAAAAAGATTAGGAAGTGCTAGAGGTGGTGTTTCTGAACTGTTCTTTTGGGGCCTCCAAGTCCTTATTATATCTGTATTGGTGGGAGATGCTAGGAATTATTTAAAAAGGGATAGTTAACAAGACTAAGAATGGTATGAGCTCACCTTGAGTATTGCGTTCAATTCTGGGTCCTTATCTCAAGAAAGATATAGTGGCACTAGAAAAGGTTCAAAGAAGAAGCATCTAGATGGCAAAGGAGATGGAACTCCTTTCGTATGAGGAAAGACTAAAACAGTAAGGGCTCTTCAGCTTGGAAAAGAGATGGCTGAGGGGAGATAGGATTGAAGTCTACAAAATCCTGAGTGGAGTAGAACGGGTACAAGTGGATTGATTTTTCACTGTCAAAAATTACAGACTAGGAGACACTCGATGAATTTGCAAGGAAATACTTTTAAAACCAATAGGAGGCCATTTTTTTTCACTCAGAGAATAGTTAAGCTGTGGAACGCATTGCCAGAGGATGTGGTAAGAGTGGATAGCGTAGCTAGTTTTAAGAAAGGTTTGGACAAGATCCTGGAGGAAAAGTCCATAGTCTGTTATTAAGACCAGCCTCTGCTTGCCATGTATTGGTAGTTTGGAATGTTGCTACTCTTTGGGTTTTGGCCAGGTACTAGGGACCTGGATTGGCCACTGTGAGAACGGGCTACTGGGCTTGATGGGCCATTGGTCTGACCCAGTAAGGCTAGTCTTATGTTCTTACTGAGGTTGCTGAGCCCCTCTAGTTTTTCTTAGAGTGACAGCTGATATTTTGGAGGTTGTTGAGCCCCTCTTATTGTTTTTCTCGGTGTAAAAGGTATATTGTTGGATCACAAATGTGCTCATATTGAATCCCCTAGTGTAAATGTCACCATACACCACTGCCTGGGGCTCTCCACTGAGAAAATTGACCATTTAAGCAACTCCCTCTCTCTCACACACACTGTGGACCGTCTCGTGGTCACCTTGTCTCTTTTGACCTTTTCTCTCAGGTTTTTCCCACCTGTCGCTGGGGGACCAGATGAGTCTGCTGCAGAGTTCCTGGATGGAGATTCTTATCCTGGGCATTGCGTACCGCTCCCTGCCCTATGAAGATGAGCTGGTGTATGCAGAAGATTACGTGATGGATGAGGAACACTCCCGCCTCACGGGTCTGCTGGAGCTCTATGTCGCCATCCTTCAGCTCGTGCGCAAATACAAGAAACTCAAAGTGGACAAGGAAGAGTTTGTCACGCTCAAGGCCCTCGTCCTCACCAACTCAGGTAATTCATCTGACTTCAGTGAGGAGCATCACTCAGTACAGCAGCTCTTAAGCTATGTGATAACTCCTGCTTAATTCAGGGTCTCCTATTCAGTCCCCAGGGGGTTCCCACTCTTTTATGGCCTACAAGGGAAATTCCACCCCCCATACTACAGAAGTTCAAACACTGCCTAAAAGTCCCCTTAGGGCTATGGGTATATTAGCTGAAGCAGCAGATGCCCTGGAAGTAGCTGGCACCCGCATGCTCTGTACTGCACCCCTGAAGGAATTCTCCTGTCGGCTTGTCTTGGACAGACAAAACAAATAATCAGTCGATGAGAATTCTGATCTTTCCTTGTAGCCTTTCTGAGAAACCATTTGCTGAGGGGCTAGATGGGGTCTTTTTCTATATGGCGCTTTGAGAGACATTTGGGGAGGGCCTAAATCTCTCTACAAAGCTTCGGCCTTGAGCATGGTATGGCAGGCCTCTTTTCAGCACACTCACCTCTACCCCTCAACTCTCCCCACAGATTCCATGAACATAGAGGATGTGGAGGCTGTGCAGAAGCTTCAGGACCTGCTCCACGAGGCTCTTCAGGACTATGAATTCAGCCAGCACCAGGATGAGCCACGACGGGCCGGCAAGCTACTGTTGAGCTTGCCCCTGCTGCGCCAGTCAGCCACCAAAGCTGTGCAACACTTTTACAGCGTCAAATTGCAAGGGAAGGTGCCCATGCACAAACTCTTCCTCGAGATGCTGGAGGCGAAGGTGTGAGCCTGAAGGAAGAACTTCCCCCCCTCCTCCCCAACTTCCCAGGGCCAAGAGATGGTCTACCTAGAACAGAGGATGAGAAAGGGGAGCTTTAGGTGCAATCCAGCCTCCAGCTGTCCTGCATCAGATAGAAACAGATGTTTCCTCGTGGCCCTCCAGCTTTGGGCTAGAGAAGTGCAATGGGACAATCTGAAGAGGCCAGTCAGTGTCTTACAATCAGTGCTATAGATTCATTAAATGGATGAGAATAATGTAAATATGTGAGCAAGACCCAGATATGAAGTTAGCAGTAAAAATCTGTTTCTGCCCCACTCCAGCACCTCTTTGGACCACAGGGTCATCAGCTTCCTCCTGTCACCCACTGTGTCCCCTGCATTCAATAACAAAATGTGTTCAACAAGTCCAGGCCTACCCTGAGGCATGATTCGGGCTGGATCTGTGTGTTTGACTGACCCAGGGTGAGGAGGTATCTCTAGAAAGCTTGTAGAGCTGAAGCCCGCCTCCGGTCTCTGGTGCTGGCTGTGGTTTCCTGTTCTGGCAATCAGCTGCATCGTAAGGAAATGTGGGGGACGTATAACGTTTTTATTCCAGGCTGCCCAAACCCTCTATGACATGCTCTGAACAACACAAACACCCTTCCAAAAAGCAATCCTCAGCCTTACAAAGAAGCCAGGAACGCTCTCACTTAGGCTGAGATCTGAGTTGGGACTAGTTAGAGGGGTGGTGGTGAGCTGTCTTCCTCGGGGTGCTGGCACTCCTCCTGCTCTCTGCCTCCCCTTCCCACTCCTCCCCCTGCCAGGCGCTCACCTTTTTAACTTTGGCATGAGCAGCCACAAACATGCTGCTCGTGTTGGCTTCGGCGCTCTCTCTGACATCACATCCGGGACCCATGCCCAGAGAGAGCGCTGAAGCGGACACGAGAAGCAAGTTCATGGCTGCTCACGCCGAAAACAAGAACCTAAGAATAGCCTTCCTGGGTCAGACCAAAGGTCCATCAAGCCCAGTAGCCCATTCTCACGGTGGCCAACCCAGGTCCCTAGTACCTAGCTAGATCCCAAGTAGTAAAGCAGATTTTATGCTGCTTATTTTAGGAGTAACTAGAGAATTTTCCAAAGTTCATTTTAATAACGACTTATGGACTTTTGGGAAATTATCCAAACTGTTTGAAACCCTGCTAAGCTAACTGCTTTCACCTCATTCTCTGTCAACAAATTCCAGAGTTTAATTCTGCACAGTAGGAGATGGTAGAACTGGTAGAAGCACCCAAGAACTGGTTTGTGCATCAGAGGCTGAGCTAGCTTGCACAGAAGTGGCTACAACCAGTCTTACTTCCACAGCAAGCAGTTGAGCATTGGGACCCTAGGAAACTTTTAGTGGCCTCTTTCTTCATAAAGAGTTATCTGACCAAAAAATATCACGTCATCGTTCCATTTTCTCCAGGAAGTTCAGATCCTGACTAGAATTAATGAAAACAAAAGTAAACACTGAATTATCCCATGTTCAAAATATCTACAACAAAAGTGGGCAAACAAAACTTTTTCAAAGTTAACCTGTTGATACATACGTATATATATGTATCAGATATAAAACAGAGGATTTGTCGAGCCCTGTTACAAAAAGTTGTCTAAGAAACTTGGCATGGAGCATTGTTGACCTGTCGACCATAGAAGCTGATATCCGTCAATGTCTCTCTGCAGTGCAACCTTTTCAAGAGCTCCTTTTCTAGAGATAGTTAGCAGTCCTTTTACTAAGTTGTGGTAAAACCATCTTTCCCACCCGCTAAGGCCATTCTTGCCATAGCCAGAAAATAGTTGATTTTCCATTTTCCAAATGAATGTTTATGTCCTGTTCGATCCCCAATTCGCCCACCACTCCACCTCCCTATTGAGGCCATGTGGGAACATTGTTTGCCAATGATAAATCCAGGATTGTTCCCTCTTCCGTAGATGTGCCTGCAAATTGCCTCCCCCCCTTGCAAAAACACTGGGGACTCCAGTACTAGAAACCTCAAATCATCCAAGTCATGCTGTTTTCCTTGTCAGTGCTCCGTTATTGGTGCCAAAATTTCCCCTCACAAATCGTGCTTAAATGTTCTATGATCCTTACCCGAACACTTCTTGTGGTGTGTCCAATGTAAAATAATTGGCATGGACAAGTAATTAGATGCACTGCCCCCACTGTTGCACAAATGGTCTCTCTGCTTAACTTATGCATGCGTCCTGTGCATGGATATGTGACCTCCTCTGTGATGATTGCATGCTTACATACACTGTAATATCCGCACTGATCGTACCCCCTTCTTTGATGGTTTCGTACATCTGATTGAGTAAGGAAGTGCGATCAGGTCACTAGGTCACGCCTCTGAAATAAGCAAATCTTGGTGGGTCACTAAAGACCTCATATATCCGCAATATAAACCAATAATTTCTGAATGATCTTCTTGAGTTGACATGCTAAATATGAATAAGGCAAAACACATACTAATGGTGACCTGATTTCCGCTTCACGCTTCTGTAGTAAATGTTCCTTCTGCGCACACAATGCATGTTCATATGCTTTCTTAATGATACCCGCAGGATATCCCCGCTCTGTAAATCTCTGTTTCGTATCTTCTGCTCGCATTTCGTATTCTTCCACAGAAGAGACACTGCAACCACAACAACTGCCCCTTAGGTAAATTAGTTCTAAGATGTTTAGGATGATAACTATCAAACACAACAAGTTATTGTGATCCGTGCTCTTTCTGGGTATCGTGGTGGAAAATTCCCCATGTTCCAAATGATTAGAAATGTCCATTAAGGAGACATCATGTGGGTCAAATTCAGATGACAGGTGTTCAACCACCGCACGAACCTGGAAAGATGTTCCTCTATGCATGTCCACACCAGATCTTATGCGGTGTACACAAACTTCTCCTCAAAATCAGTGCCATATACAAGTTTCAAGTTTATTAAAATTTTGATATACCACCTTATCATTTATTTCTAGGTGGTTATATATTATATATAAGCAGGTCATTGTAGGTGCCATCATCGCCACCATTGTCATTCCCTTTATCTACATAAAAATTTGTCATCAAATTTAAAATAATTCTCTCCAAGGGCTATGTTTGTAATAGTACATAAAAACTCTACCCTAGGAGCTGTAGAGACAGGGTAAGGAGATGTTTCCAGATAACTTCTAGGGCTGCTTGCTGGGAGATGTTCGTGTGCAGAGCGGTTATATCCAGAGTGGCCATCATGGCATCTCCCGGCACCTCCTCCAGTGATTGCAGAAGTACCAACATGTCTGTGGTGTCTCTGATATAAGATCTTGCCTTGGGGACCTCCCCCTTCAGATGAAAATCCACAAAATTAGACAAGGAGCCAATGCCTGACACTATTGGGCACCCAGGAGGGGTTGTAAGACTCTTATGAATTTGGGGGATAAAATATATGACAGGCATTACAGGAAAATCCTGCTGCATGAACTTGTATTCCTTTTCAGTGATCACCGCCTGTTCCAAGGCCTGTAAGCCCTTTTATAGGTGATGGGGCTCACAAGCTGATCCCACGCGTATCAGTTAGCTTTCGGTCATGTGGCTGTCTCACTGTCATGGCCTCTCTCTGCCTCCAGCCAATCCCCCATCTGAAAATAAGTCCATTTTTTTAGCGTGTAAGATTTTACCACAGAACACCTCAGTGTGTCCCACAGTAAGCCCTTTGAAACTGAAGTAAGCTTGCACTAGCACTTACCAGAGGGATCTCACCCATCTCCAATGATGCTAGTTCAAAACTCTCTTCAGTGGCTCAGCCAGTCTGCTGCTAAAGACACTTTATCCTCTCTTTGCCTACGCATTATAATCCTTCTGACAGGTTGCTACTCTGCTCCTTCTTCCTGGGTGGTTGTACCATTATCTGTACTTGCTCTGTCTCCCAGGGTGACTCCATACTGTGATATATTCTAGGTCCATTTCTATGAATCCTTGAGTAATGGCCCAATGTAGGGTTTCCTGGATTCCCTCAGTCTTCCTAAAAAATGGTCAAGGCTTGGGAGTCAATGTTCACCATTGCATCTAAGCTAGATTCTAGGCACAGGAGACAACATCCTCCACTGTATCCAATACAGACCTCTGGGTTTTCCATTTTGTTTCTTAATTATTACTTAAAATGGCCTTTGCTCTTGCCTTTCTCAGTAGTAGTTGAAGGTGAGTTATGTAAGGTTTTGCAGGGGAGTGTTGCAGCAGACAAGCCCCCAATAGGTGAGGTGGCAGCCTTATAATCTGCCACAGGTCCCGGGTTCAGTACCCTCAGAGAGGTTCAACAGGAAGTGAAACTGATGACAAGAGTGATTGCATAAAGAATATATTATATAAAAATAGGCTTAATATTATAGATATGCAATGCTTATAAAAAAGGTACATAAAGATATTCTATTATGCAGCTGCTTCTGTGCTCTTGTGAATAGGAGAGAAATGTCAGGTTCTGGAATAGGTGCTGTGAGGGCAAAGAGAGGAGACAGAGAGAGAGAGGAGGCTTTATAGGTTGAAGTCTTATTCTAAAAATAGCATCTATTGTATTTTCTAGTATCTTTCTGTTCATCATTTGGAAACTATTTGAAACAATGGTAAGCTTAATTGATAAGGAAGGTGTGACACTTGCAGGAATGGTAGATGGAATTAGTCTGTCTGGCTTCTTTGTCCCATTCAAGTAGCTTACCTTCTTGATAAACAATCCAGTCTGGCTGAATGTTTAATGTATGTGGATTCAGTGCAGGAGCTTTGAGGGTCTATCTGCATTAACATTCCAGAGTCAGATTGATATGATGGCCCATAGGCCTTTGCTGACAGCTAGTAATGTAAGGCTGGGCTGACATTTAGGTTCTGTAGGTATTTCTCTCTTGCTGTTGGTCTCATAATCTAACTTTTGTATCTGAAGACTGAGTGACTTGCCTGAGATCACAAGGGGTGGCAGTGGGCTTTGAAGCAGGCACCCCTGGATGTCAAGCCCATGCCCTAACCACTGGACTATTCCAGCTAAAAGTGAACCAATTAAAAGAAAGCTACAGGTTACAGAGACTCTCCTCACACGTTCTCAGAGATGACTGACTTGAAATGTCAAGTATCTATGCACTTGAAGCAACTTGTGAGGTTCCCAGCTCCTCTTTGTGTGCAACTGGGAAGATCAACGTTTGTCCTTCCGAACGAGCTTTTTCTGTTCTTTTCTCAACACACCACTGTGAACATGGGACTCCCTGCTCTCTGTTTAGAGATAGGATGGAAATACCTGACTGATGCACCTTCCACTGTGTGTATTAAATGTACATGAAGATGCAATATATCTGGATTCTAGAAGTCAAACTGAATTTTAAAGTAAAGATATATGAACTTCAACCAATCAGGCGAATGTGCTGATGTTACTGGCTGATATTTCTGTCAATCAAAAGGGAAAGGTGTGTCTTCTTCCCTTTGAGCTAGGGTTACCATATGGCTCCAGAAAAAGGAGCACGGACCAAGATATCCGGGTTTTACTTCCTTTGAAAAGCAATGGAAGTAAAGCCTGGATGTCTCAATCCATCCTCCTTTTTCTGGAACCTACTTTGAGATTTACAGTGCCTTCAAAAGTCTTCACACTCCGCTCGGGTTCATTTTTCATTTTCAATTGTCTGAAGAATATAGGGTCCAACATTCAGAAAATGCTGAGCTCCTACACATATGCTCTCAAGTGAGGCTGATAGATTTGTATCCTATTTCCATCCAAATTTAGAAGCATAAACTCTCAGCTGAAAATCATGTTCGCAAATTTAGGCCTGCCATTCATTTGCCTAGATTTATGAGCCTAGTACTGAAAACAGTATTAATCTTATAACTTATTTTCCCTGCCCTAAATCTAACCCCGTTACCACCCACTAAATTTAAGAGTGAAGTGAAATTTTGAATAAAATATGCCTCGACCCTAGTACATTTTCACAGAGGCCCTTTAGGCTTTGCTAAATGCTGAGAAGCTCATGGGTAGAAAATCCATTAGCACGAGCTAAGCTCTAGTAAAAGGGCCTCAAAGTTAGAATCATAAATCCTTTGCTTTTAGAAAAACTAAGGGGGAAGCTATCAACGAGGGTGGGTTATTGTACCACATTTACCAGTTTATGCAATGAGACCCTGTGCTAAGATAACTCATGGTACAATAACCCATCTTAATGGCAGCCCACGATGATAACTGGCCTCCTTAAATCTTCAAAATGGCTGTCATTCGTGCAAGTGAACTTGTAAGTCATTATAAAACATGTTCAAAACCTGCTCTGGCAGGAAGTGGAGAGTTCAGTCTGACAAAAAGTTCCTTCAGATTAGACCAGGCTGCAATACAACTGAGGGAAGTCTTGACTTCCTTATAGCAAAGGATACTTCAGCATTGTCATCTGCATTAGAAGTCATGCATTCTAGTTCCTCCCTTGCGTATTTAGTTTCATCTTCATCTTTGTCAGGCTGTCCAATTACAGAGAAGGTTTTCACAAAGTTGAAATCATTGTCTGTTATCGTTCTAATAATTTTTCAGCTGAATGTCTTTGAGAACTGAAGTAAGAACGTCAAATGTGCGGGAACTCTTCAGTCTTCTTAAGGCCAGTCAAGGAGACGCTATTAATCCGGTGGACAGTCACCCATTGTAAAATGACCAGAAATCTTTTGTGGTAGAAGACTTACAATATGTCTGTTCATTAAGAATTGCAATCAGCTTCAACCAAATCTCAGCTTCAAAGTGACCCAACATCACTGTTGTCTGTTTGGAGATCAGTAACCAGTTGAACAAACATTGGCAATCTTGTTTTCTTATAGGTTGAGTTCCCTGAACAGCATAATTTAAGATGAACTGATTCAATTTGCATTAACAAAATCCTGTTCCAATTTTTTATAGTTCAAGAATGTTTATTGACATTTAAATTACAAAGAACGGAAACATCCCCACCCACCAAGGCACCACCAAGAGCCAAGTTTCAAGTTTCTTTATTTTTGATATACCATCTATCAAAACACATGTCTAAAAGGTGTACAATATAAAAAGATTGAAGAAAACAATTAAAATAGGTAAATAAAAGCAATATTTTATCAAATATTAAAAATACTAGATGGATTCACATTGACGTCCATGGAACAAAAGGGAAGTTGGGGAGGGAAATGTTGTTTAAAATATATCAAAGTAAAATTAGTAAAAAAGGAAGGTAAATGGGGAGTGGTAAAACATTAGGCAATAGGAATCCAACAAACCCCCGACTTTTGAAAATATGGTAAACGCCTCGGCAGACTGGATGGACCATTCGGGTCTTTATCTGCCGTCATCTACTATGTTATGTTACTATGTTCATACCAGCAACCTCCACCTCCACATTCTGAATCAGCAGAACTATTCTAGCAAGCCAAACTTTGTTGGATTGCTAACCCCGTTAATGCATCAAATAACTTGGCTTCTACAGACTGCAAAACAAACAATCTATAAGTTAGTGGAACATGAAAATTAAAAATGGCTAGAATTTTCCCCATACTGGCATCCAAAGCAATTGCACACATGAACATGCAAATAACATATGTTGAAAAATTCCCACATCCAAGGGACATGGCCAACAGACATCCGACCTCCCCCCTCAACAACCTTATAAGGTGTCCAAAGGGCCCGATGAGCCACATGTGTCACTGAGGCTGAAATGGTAGATCTACAGACCCTTACCCATTCATCCTCTCCCACTGATTCCCCATAATCATGCTCCCAGGTTTATTCTAAAGTCACACACCGATTAGCCTCCTTGAACTTAAACTCGCGATACACAGTTGAGGATATTTTTTTTTCACTGCCCAATTAACCTCTCACAGAAATCTCACAAACCAGTATCACCCCTCTGAACAAGCCTTAACAATGCCGAAGCTGCAACCAATGGTAAAATTGAGACACCCCTAATCCAAACTCCATTTTCAACTCCTCAAACGCCTTAAACTCATCCCTAGTCAGAAGCTGAGAAACAAACCAAATACTCTTGACTTACAAACCAAAACCAAAACCAGCAGACAATCAGACAAATGGTTTGACAACGAACTGCTTCTACTCACAAGACAATGTAGACAACTAGAAAGAAAATAGAGAAATACTAACCTAGAACATACGAAAACCGCCTGGAAAAAACTAAACAAACAATACAAGCTACAATTATAGGATAAGAAAAAAGCACATTACACCAACCTAATAGGCACAGAAACCCAAGACACCAAAAAACTATTTCAAATACTAAAAGATCTAACTGACACCAAACCCTACCTGACCACTAACGATAACCCCCCCAGCCACCCTCTTAGCAGAACACTTCAAGGACAAAATTACAAATACCAGAGCTACTCTCAACGGTACCCCAACCCACCTATAAGAAATCACAATACCCCCCCCCCCCGAAAAAGATTCAACTGCAGTGGCGTACCTAGCATATGTGACATCATTTTTTGACACCCCCATCTATATGAAAAATATGATTTTTAGTAACAATCTACATATCGCACAACAAGAGTGTACCTAGGAAAAGGCAGCATCTTAAACACTGCAGTGAGCACTAGAACACCAACACATACATTGTAAAACTAAACAAACCAGATCCTGCACAGTCAATTGATCCAGTACAGTCGATGCTATCAGAAAGCCATGCCCCTTTCATACACACAGAAGATACACCTTTGCCCAATATGGAATAATCACAAACTAAAAATAGAAATATGTAGACAAAAGTTAAACTGAACTGCCAAGAAACCAGACTCTGCATACAATGCAACACCACAACACCACAAAAACAGTAATACATGTCCTCTAATACTGTGCAAAATATAAAGACAGTAGATGTAAATTTGAAAAACTGATATATAACAATCACCACTTTACAAATTAACAAATAAAAATAAAACAAATAATGAGAAATATGAAAATACCATTTTATTGGACTAATCCCCGTAAGCTCGGTCCTCATCCCCACAAACCACCTGATTCCATCCACACAAGCCTTGAATTGTTTTATATTGAACTTATTATATTAAAGTATGAAAAGAAACAATATTCTGTACAATTGTCAATTTATAAATCAGCGTCTTCTCCCCACTCTCTCTTCTCCATTTCCCTTCAGCGTCCTCAGCCCACTCTCTCTCCACTTTCCTTCAGCGCACACACATAAAAACAAGCAAGTAATTTTATATCATTTTCATTCTATTCATTCATAGAAATTAAAGTCTAAATAATGCCAGTCATAACAAAACATGATTTTACAAAAATAATTCCCTGCAGTCAAGCCTGCAAGGATTACTAGATGTCTTTCAGCAGCTCCCCTCCCTCCCTCCCTGTTACCTTCGTGGCCATGTCAAAATGATCTACCAACAATAAAAATTTAAAAACACAAAGCACATTGTACGCAGAGAAAATGTTAATTATCATTTATATTCCGCGGGTTTTCAAAGAGGTTAAGGCAGATGACTTTATGCAATGTCACCTCAGTAACAACTATACAAAAATAGACAAATATACCCCCTCCCTTTTTATTAAACCGCGATAGCGTTTTTTAGTGCAGGGAGCTGCGCTGAATGCCCCACGCTGCTCTTGACGCTCCCTGCGCTAAAAACTGATATTGCAGTTTAATAAAAGGGGCCCATAGTGCAAAATATAGACAGCATATATAAATTCTCAACACAGACACATTTTGATCACTAAATTGAAAATAAAATCATTTTTCCTACCTTTATGTTTGGTAATTTCATCAGTCTCTTGTTGCACTTTATTCTTCTGACTGTGCATCCAATATTTCTTCCCTTCTTTCAGCCTCCTGTATGCTTCCTCTCCTCCAGACTTCATTCCCTCCCCCAACTTTTTCTTTGTTTCATCCTGCCCCTTCTTTCTTTCTCTCTCCATGCCCCATTTCTTTCTCTATGTCTGTCTTTCTCTCTCTTTCCCCATGCCCCATTTTTTTCTTTCTTTCACCCTGCCCCCTTTCTTTCTGGATCCCTGTCCCCCCCTTGCTTTCTTTCTGGCTCCCCCCCTTCTTTCTTTCTACCTTCCCTTCCCCATGCCACCGCCACTACCACCACCATGCTGCCACCACCGCCAGGGAAAGGCTGCCACTGGCCATCGGAAACAGGCCGGCGCCGAATTCGCCCTCCTTCTTTTTCTGCGGGCCGACCAACTCTGGCTGTCCGACGTCAATTCTAACGTCGGAGAGGACGTTCCGGGCCAGCCAGCTGGCGCCCAGAATGTCCTCTCCGACGTCAGAATTGACGTCGGACAGCTAGAGTTGCTTGGCTCAGGGAAGAGAAGCAGCAGGGAGGGAGAATTTGGCGCCGGCTTCTTTCTTTCCCCGGCGGCAGCCTATTCCCCGGAAAGTGGCCAGCTGAACACCCCCTCGGGCCTTTCACCTGGGGCGGACCGCCCCCCCTTGGTACACCACTGCTCAACTGCAGCAGACAGAACTTGGTCCCACTTCCCCACTATACAATGGTCCGACCTTAACAAACTCTATAGAAAGTACAGCCACGGATCATGTGACCTCAACCACTGCCCATCATATCTCTTAAAAACCTCCAGCACAAATTTCCGTGCCCTACTCCTACAATGGATACAAACCATGCTTACAGACGGCCTCTTCCCAACTGACCTCAGCAAAATCATCGTCACCCCGATCCTAAAACACCCTACAGGAGCAACAGATCAACCATCCAACTACAGACCCATCGCCTCAATACCTCTCTATGTCAAACTAACAGAAGGGCTTGTAGCCAAACTCCTCACCAACTATCTGGAAGACCACAACATACAACCACTCCATGCAATCGGGCTTCAGAACCAACTTCAGCACAGAGACACTAATAGGCTCCGTTATTGACACAGCTAGACAACACCTCAGCACAGGCAAAAAAATGTTGCTCATACAACTGGATCTTACCGCAGCATTTGACCTAGTGGACCATAACATCCTACTAAAAATTTTGGACACAATAGGAATCACTGATAAGGTATACTCATGGTTTGAAGGATTCCTAAAATCCAGAACCTATAGAGAAAAAGTCGAACAAAGAAAAATCAGAACCCTGGTCCAACCCCTGTGGCATACCCCAGGGTTCCCCACTATCCCCTGCTCTTTTCAATCTCTACACTGCCTCCCTCGGCACCTGCCTGGACAAACTAGGCCTAACTTCCTATAGCTATGCAGACGACATCACCATTCTCATACCTTTTGATCAACCAAAACCCTCCATGACAGACACACTACACCGAACACTAGAAACAGTAGCAACATGGATGAAAGATCACAAACTGAAACTAAACCCAGACAAAACAAAATTCATTCTCCTCGAAAATAATAAAGTCCCAACCATAACCAATATAGAAATTAACTCAATCAATTACCCCATTCAACCAACCCTAAAACTACTAGGAATGACGACAGACAGATGCTGCACCATGCAACCACAAATCAATAAAGCAATACAGAAATCATTTGCGGTTATGAGAAACTTAAAACAAGTTCGAAAATTCTTCAACTGACCACATTTCCAGCTCTTAGTACAAACTCTAATCCTAAATCTTCTAGACTATTGCAACATTCTCTATCTCCCCTGCCCAGCAATAATGACAAAACAACTACAAACTATCCAAAACACAGCACTGAGACTTATCTATTCATTGAGGAAACACGACCACATCACAGAGGCATACCCTCAACTCACACTGGCTTCCAATTCCGGCAAGAATTCTATTCAAATTCTACTGTCTACTATTTAAAACAATAAACGGTGACAGCCCAACCTACCTGAACAACCGCTTCATCCAAACTACATCAACTAAACATAGGAAAATCCACACTCCATTCACGCACCCTCCAATCAAAGAAGTTAAACGGAAAAAACTGTATGATGGCCTCCTAGCCACAAAAGCAGCAAAACTAGACAACCAAATCTCCAATCTACTAATTATGACCCCAGAATACAAAACATTCAGAAAAGAAATAAAGACGCTACTTTTCAAGAAATTCCTGAAATCGACTTAATATCGCAAGCACCTTCCCATTTTCCCAAAGCAACCTAATCTATTCTTTATCTCCCCTGGAAATTGCCAGATATCGTCTTTTGTAATCCGCATTGAACCGCAAGGTAATGGCAGAATAGAAATCAGTAATGTAATAATGTAATGTAATTAACCACAGCACCCTGAATTCTTCAGGATTGTGCCAAATGCAAACAAGATCAGAAATTGGCCACACCAAATCTAGACTCTCTTCTACAAATTTAAGCATCCACACAACTGCATCCATCACCACATTAGAAGGGACCATACTCTCCACCCTCATCACCAACAATCCACCTAAGGGAAATGGAGACACCAAAATCAGCTCCAACTGCAACCACCGAGGACTATGCCCATCCCCCTCGGGCAAAAACCAGGCCACAACTGCTGCCGCCAAACAGACATGATATAACCGAAAATCAGGGAAGATTACACATAAGTAGGAAGATTGATTATGGCATAATTATGCCAGCATTAAAAACAAACAAACCAATAACTCTGTATCATAATACCTCTATAGAAGGCCCTTGTAACTCTGTGTAGAGCCATTGCATTGTAACACCTCTACAGAAGCTCATGTAAACCACTCTGGATTGACTCAATAGCCATTGGTAGCGGTATAGAAGCTCTCAATAAACCTAGCTTCAGTTTCTATAGGCAATCCAAAGAAAACACAAAATCTTAACCTCTAGATCCTCATAGAATTAGAAAATGGTATCAGTACCATAATCAAAATACTGTATAACTAATTTGAGGGACCATTTCAATTTTTACAGCTTCCAATCTGCTCCTCCATGACAAATATAACAGGGTCCAACCAATCTGTAACTACCTTATCCACAGCGGAATTCAAAGCCTCTCGGTTTAATTCTAAAGAACTCTCTACTGTACTACCAAACCAAACTCCCAAACACTTCAACTTAGGAAGTCTAGCAACATGTTACCGATGAGTATGGACATTAAGTGGCATCACTTCTGACTTTCTTCAGTTCACTTTATATCCTAACACAGCTGAAAACTTCTCCAAGGAGAATAAGGCAAGGACTCAGTCTCCAAGTAAAACATCAAACCATCCACATAAGTGGGCAACTTACAATCCACACCACAAACCCTCAATCAGATCATTACCCCAAACAGCGAAAGCCAAAGGTTCCAGGGCTAGATTAAACAAGAGCGACAAAGGGTAACTCTGCTTCGTGCCATGGCAAAGACAGAAAGCCTCCGACAAAATGTCATTCACAAACACAAACATCCCTACGGCAAACTACTTCAACCCTTTAAACAAATAACTCTACTCTGTTCAATCAAAAGCTTTTTCCGCGTCCAACGACAAAGCCATCAAAGGATCAGGCAAACCAAGAGCAAGTGAAAGTACCATCCAAAATCGACATGAGTTATCACTAGTATGCTTTTCCTGAGTAAATCCATTCTGATCCACATTGAGAAGGGGTAGAAATTTTGAAAGCTGCATTGAAAGTATTTGTGCATAAAACTTGCAAACCACATCTATAAATGAAATAAGAACATATGAGGGGTTTTCAAGAATTTATTTACCTCAGTAGGAAAGAAAAGAGTTTAAAAAAAAAGTTTCATTTATCAATATAGTCCTCTGATAGCTCCATACACTTCATCTACTTTTCCTGCAATGACCTTAACCCCTTTGAAAAGAATTCTTCTGTTTGACCCTCAAACCAGGACGTCTTCACCACTTGAAAACCATGGAGAGATTTCTTCAAAACTCAGAACAGGAAATAATATGAGGAAGCCAGGTCAGGACTACAGGGTAGATGGTTCAGCTGCTGAAAGCCACATTTTCGGATGGCAGCCTGTGATTGTCGTGACATGTGCACTGGTGTATTGTTGTGAAGAAGCAGCATGCCTGCTGTGAGTTTTCCTCATCTTTTCTCCTTGATTGACTCCCGCAAAGCAGTTATTGTGTTGGTGTATTTCTCCTCGGTTATGGTTGTCTTGTGTGGCATGAACTCCAGAAGCAAAAGTCCTTCATCATCCCAGAAGACAATTGCCATGACTTTACCTGCAGATTTTTCTGTCGAATTGTTTTTGGGTGGGGGATGACTTGTGCTTCCACTGCAATGACTTCATTTTGGACTCAGGATCTCTGTGATAGACCCAAGTCTCATCTCCAGTCACCAAACGATGAAAAAAACCTCACTTGGTCTTCACAGAGCATCTCCAAGCCTTGTGGCTTTCTAACATGGCATCAGCATTCCTGGAACCCATCTTGCACATGCCCAACTTTTCATGAATTATTTTCCAAACTGTACCTACCGAGAAGCCCATTTCTTCTGCTATTCAGGATACCCTAATTTGCCTGTCTGACAACATTTAAATCCTTGTTTTTGTTGCACGTTTCTGTGGAAGTTGCTTCTACAGGCCATCCAGTGTGAGGGTCATCTTCAATGGACTCTCTACCCCACTTAAACGACTTGCTCCAGAATTTTACTTTGTAGGATGAGGGGCAGACTCACCATAAACTGCAATCATGTGTTCATGGATCTCCTTTGGCTTTTCCCCTTCTTTTTTGAGAAATTTTATCACTGAATGGTGCTCCATATCTAGCAGTTTCTTACTTGATTCACACGAGGACTCTCCTGAGATCCTGTCTCTTGGAATGTCAGACTCACACTGAGCCACAGCTGTGCAAGACTTATTTCAACACGTTTGCTACTTTCTTTCATACTCAGGTAAATATTGAATGCCCCTCATAAGAGTTACCATTCTGAGACAGACTGAAGGTCCATCAACCTCAGTATCCTGCCTCCAACATTGGCCATACCAGTCGCAAATACTTGGCAAGATCCCAAAAGAGTCAAACAGATTCCATGCTGCTTATCACCAAAACAACCAGTGGATCTCCCCAAGCCCATCTCAACAACAGCCCATGGTCCTTCCATTTAGGAAACTATCCAAAACCTTTTTAAACCCTGCCAAGCCAATTCCAGAGTTTAATTACACATTGAGTGAAGAAATAGTTTCTCTGGTTTACTTTCACTTGAGTAATGGCAGTTACTTGTGTGTGCAAATATGGATGTAATGCCAGAATTCTGTCTCTGAGCTATTCTGTAAATATGTGCGTATCATACCTAATATGTATCTGAGAGGTCATCAGGCACGCAGGAGCTGTCTGCATGACATTTACACTTTGTGCCGCTCAATGGCAATACCTGCTCCTAAATTATAGGGGATGGGATTTGATATTCTACTTTTCTGTGGTAACAAAGAGGTTTACATATTGTATGTAGGGACTTATTTTGTGGCAGGGGCAATCGAGGGTTGAAGGACTTGCCCAAGGTCACAAGGAGCAGTGCTGGGATTGAACCCACAACCTCAGGGTGTTGAGGCAGCCGCTCTGACCACTAGGCCACTCCTCCACATCTCTAACCTGCGACACTATACAGGAGAGACACCGGAAGCTTCTAAACATCTTTATTTAGGTGCAAAGGGAAGGACAGAGTTGGGGGTGATCACGATTGATGGTTGCACCTGTCCTGCCTCCTGAACCCCACCCTTGGTCTCTCACCTTCCACACCCTGATCTCTAAGCTTCTCAGGCATGTGTAAAGTGATTCACTTTTCAATCAGATTTCTTGACACATTATCCATTTCCTTTTATCCAGTCACTGACAGTTTCTAATTACAAGACTGAAAAATCAATTAAAAAGCTATGAAAAGAAATGTTAAGCAATCACTTTCAGGAGAAATGCATCAGAACTCTGGTCCCCTCCAGCGCAGCAGAAATTGGTGCAGTGTTTTCAGCCCCAAACCCAACCTCATTATCCGTCACTTTCTTATTTGCTGGTTTTAAGAAAGGTTTAGACAAGTTCCTGGAGGAAAAGTCCATAGTCTGTTATTGAGAAAGACACGGGGAAGCCACTGGTTGCCCTGGATCGGTAGCATGGAATGTTGTTACTCCTTGGGGTTCCGGAATCTTTTGTTACTCTTTGGGATTCTGGAATCTTGCTGTTACTCTTTGGGTTTTAGTCAGGTACTAGGGACCTGGATTGGCCACTGTGAGAATGGGCTACTTGGCTTGATGGACCATTGGTCTGACCCAGTAAGGCTATTCGTAGGCTCCCCCCCCTCCCCTCCACTCCATTATTTCAATAATTTCTTTTTCTGGTATGAAAATAAGTTCCCTTCCGCTGGATAGCTTTATATAGGCACTAATGCCACACTTAGAGGGGGAGGGATAATCTCCCTCACAACTGACAAGGGGGGGGGGGGGGAAGAAGAGGTGACGTCTCTCACTAGTGACCCTGAGGGGGGCAGAAGAGGAGGTGATCTCTCTGACTGGTAACCCTGAGGGGGAGGGGGAGGGGGTGAAAAGATGGGACAATATTTCTCTCTAGTGCCATTCTACAGAATCACCACCTATTCCATGAAGAAGGCATTTGGGGGTTTTATTTGGTCGTTTGATTTTTGCCCAAAATACTTTATTGAATTTTAGTTTCAAAAACAAGTTAACAAAATCCAACAAACATTAACAAGACCAGTCTCCTCTGTTCGAGGGAGAAGAGGTCCAGTTTCTCTAATCTTTTGCTGTTGAAGGAGCTGCCGTACTGGGCCTCTTCTCTCTCGAACAGAGGAGATTGAGAGGGGACATGATTGAAACATTCAAGGTACTGAAGGGAATAGACTTGGTGGAAAAGGACAGGTTGTTCACCCTCTCCAAGGTAGGGAGAACGAGAGGACACTCTCTAAAGTTGAAAGGGGATGGATTCTGTACAAAGTTCTTCTTCACCCAGAGAGTGGTAGAAAGCTGGAACGCTCTTCCGGAGGCTGTCATAGGGGAAAACACCCTCCAGGGATTCAAGACAAAGTCAGACAAGTTCCTGCTAGATCAGAACGTACACAGGTAAGGCTAGACTCAGTTAGGGCTCAAGTCCTTGAGCTAGGGGCCGCCGCGGGAGTGGACTGCTGGGCACGATGGACCCAGCAGCGGCATTTCTTATGTTCATATGACATATACCAAAACTAAAGAAACCTGGAAATATTTAAGCTGCGCTAACACATTTAGTGGCTGCAAATAAATGAGTGTGTGTTAAGTGCCCTGCAGTCCACAGGCGTACAGCGGGTTGTATGGTCTTCAGTGCACACTACCCCCCCCCCCCCCCATTCGGCTTTTTTAAAATCATGGGCCATGGCAGTATAAGCTGTGACGCTCATAGACTTCCTGTGTCAGAGCTAATACCGCTATGGCCGGCAATCAAAAAGCCCAACACGGCTTCCTATAAGGGGGTCTAAATCTGTTTGCTCACCTTAGCAAAAGCAGCTGATTCCAGATTTACAGTGATTGGAAAAATTCTTGTTATTACAGACCAACCATCTCTCCAAAAAGTATTTGACCATGCACATTGAGGTATCATAAGCATTTTGCAAGACCAGCATATGTCAGAGGGTGACAGTCGTCCAGCCAGTTGCATTCCTTGTGAAGTCCATTGACTGGATTCAGCTCACGGAAGAAACAGACGATGGAGGCCTTTGTCTTCACTCTCCTACTTGCTAGTAAAAAAAATTCATCAAAGCGTGAAAGCAGTGATTGTGGGAAATGTCTAATTGTGGGAAGCTCATCTGAATCAAAAACAGAAAGGAAGCGTGAAAAATACACCACACGCTTTCATGTAACTCTCATATGTGCTCAGAGACATGGAGGAAAAAGGAAAACAAAGTTTGTGTTTCAGAGACTTTTCTCTTTTGAATGCTTCATTTGGCTTCCTGAAGAAACGAAGAAATGTTGGGCCAAAGAATTGTATTTAACATGCGAAGTGACATTAAGTTTTGATGCTTTGTGCTATATTGCTGTCTTGTCAAGTGGAAGATTACAATGAAAGAGTGGTTGATCGCTGGAATAGTTTTCCACTTCAGGTGATTGAGGCCAGCAGCGTGCCTGATTTTAAGACCAAATGGGATAGACATGTGGGATCTATTCACAGAGAAAGGTAGGGGAGGGTTATTGGGGTGGGCAGACTAGATGGGCCGTGGCCCTTATCTGCCGTCTATTTCTATGTTTCTATGTCTATCAAGCCCAATATCCGCTTTCCACAGTAGCCAACCCAAGTACCATAGTACCAAGTACAATTATCATACTGGGACAGACCGAAGGTCCATCAAGACCAGTATCCTCTTTCCTCAGTGGCCAACCAGACAGAAACCCAAAGAAAAGCAACATTCCAGAGCTGAGATTGTGATGTCATAATGCCTCATTCCACAAATAAGAGCTAACCTCATCAGTGATGTCACAATGGCTTGACTGTCTTATACCTGGCTCACATAAGAATTATCATACTGGGACAGACCGAAGGTCCATCAAGATCAGTATCCTCTTTCCTCAGTGGCCAACCAGACAGAAACCCAAAGAGCAGCAACATTCCAGAGCTGAGATTGTGATGTCATAATGCCTCATTCCACCAATAAGAGCTAACCTCATCAGTGATGTCACAATGGCTTGACTGTCTTATACCTGGCTCACATAAGAATTATCATACTGGGACAGACCGAAGGTCCATCAAGATCAGTATCCTCTTTCCTCAGTGGCCAACCAGACAGAAACCCAAAGAAAAGCAACATTCCAGAGCTGAGATTGTGATGTCATAATGCCTCATTCCACAAATAAGAGCTAACCTCATCAGTGATGTCACAATGGCTTGACTGTCTTATACCTGGCTCACATAAGAATTATCATACTGGGACAGACCGAAGGTCCATCAAGATCAGTATCCTCTTTCCTCAGTGGCCAACCAGACAGAAACCCAAAGAGCAGCAACATTCCAGAGCTGAGATTGTGATGTCATAATGCCTCATTCCACCAATAAGAGCTAACCTCATCAGTGATGTCACAATGGCTTGATTGACTGTCTTATACCTGGCTCGCATAAGAATTATCATACTGGGACAGACCGAAGGTCCATCAAGACCAGTATCCTCTTTCCTCAGTGGCCAACCAGACAGAAACCCAAAGAGCAGCAACATTCCAGAGCTGAGATTGTGATGTCATAATGCCTCATACCACCAATAAGAGCTAACCTCATCAGTGATGTCACAATGGCTTGACTGTCTTATACCTGGCTCGCATAAGAATTATCATACTGGGACAGACCGAAGGTCCATCAAGACCAGTATCCTCTTTCCTCAGTGGCCAACCAGACAGAAACCCAAAGAGCAGCAACATTCCAGAGCTGAGATTGTGATGTCATAATGCCTCATTCCACCAATAAGAGCTAACCTCATCAGTGATGTCACAATGGCTTGATTGACTGTCTTATACCTGGCTCACATAAGAATTACCATACTGGGACAGACCGAAGGTCCATCAAGACCAGTATCCTCTTTCCTCAGTGGCCAACCAGACAGAAACCCAAAGAAAAGCAACATTCCAGAGCTGAGATTGTGATGTCATAATGCCTCATTCCACAAATAAGAGCTAACCTCATCAGTGATGTCACAATGGCTTGACTGTCTTATACCTGGCTCACATAAGAATTATCATACTGGGACAGACCGAAGGTCCATCAAGATCAGTATCCTCTTTCCTCAGTGGCCAACCAGACAGAAACCCAAAGAAAAGCAACATTCCAGAGCTGAGATTGTGATGTCATAATGCCTCATTCCACAAATAAGAGCTAACCTCATCAGTGATGTCACAATGGCTTGACTGTCTTATACCTGGCTCACATAAGAATTATCATACTGGGACAGACCGAAGGTCCATCAAGATCAGTATCCTCTTTCCTCAGTGGCCAACCAGACAGAAACCCAAAGAGCAGCAACATTCCAGAGCTGAGATTGTGATGTCATAATGCCTCATTCCACCAATAAGAGCTAACCTCATCAGTGATGTCACAATGGCTTGATTGACTGTCTTATACCTGGCTCGCATAAGAATTATCATACTGGGACAGACCGAAGGTCCATCAAGACCAGTATCCTCTTTCCTCAGTGGCCAACCAGACAGAAACCCAAAGAGCAGCAACATTCCAGAGCTGAGATTGTGATGTCATAATGCCTCATACCACCAATAAGAGCTAACCTCATCAGTGATGTCACAATGGCTTGACTGTCTTATACCTGGCTCGCATAAGAATTATCATACTGGGACAGACCGAAGGTCCATCAAGACCAGTATCCTCTTTCCTCAGTGGCCAACCAGACAGAAACCCAAAGAGCAGCAACATTCCAGAGCTGAGATTGTGATGTCATAATGCCTCATTCCACCAATAAGAGCTAACCTCATCAGTGATGTCACAATGGCTTGATTGACTGTCTTATACCTGGCTCACATAAGAATTACCATACTGGGACAGACCGAAGGTCCATCAAGACCAGTATCCTCTTTCCTCAGTGGCCAACCAGACAGAAACCCAAAGAGCAGCAACATTCCAGAGCTGAGATTGTGATGTCATAATGCCTCATTCCACCAATAAGAGCTAACCTCATCAGTGATGTCACAATGGCTTGACTGTCTTATTCCTGGCTCATATAAGAATTACCATACTGGGACAGACCGAAGGTCCATCAAGACCAGTATCCTCTTTCCTCAGTGGCCAACCAGACAGAAACCCAAAGAGCAGCAACATTCCAGAGCTGAGATTGTGATGTCATAATGCCTCATTCCACCAATAAGAGCTAACCTCATTAGTGATGTCACAATGGCTTGACTGTCTTATACCTGGCTCGCATAAGAATTATCATACTGGGACAGACCGAAGGTCCATCAAGACCAGTATCCTCTTTCCTCAGTGGCCAACCAGACAGAAACCCAAAGAGCAGCAACATTCCAGAACTCAGATTGTGATGTCATAATGCCTCATTCCACCAATAAGAGCTAACCTCATCAGTGATGTCTCAATGGCTTGACTGTCTTATACCTGGCTCACATAAGAATTACCATACTGGGACAGACGGAAGGGTCTCGCGGCAACAAGGTGGCATCCGTGGAAAATCAGGGGTGGGAAACTGCACGGGGACACCAGGAAATTCTTTTTCACTGAAAGGGTGGCTGATCGCTGGAATAGTCTTCCACTTCAGGTTATTGAGGCCAGCAGCGTGCCTGATTTTAAGGCCAAATGGGATAGACACGTGGGATCTATTCACAGAGAAAGGTTGAGGGTGGGTCATTGAGGTGGGCAGACTAGATGGGCCGTGGCCCTTATCTGCCGTCTATTTCTATGTTTCTATGTGAGGTTTTGGGGGGTTTCCTCCAGGTCTCTGAGAACAACCTTTCCACATATGAGAGTATGTAGTAGAAACCTGTTTTGAATTTTGGTTACAGTGTTACATGAAAGCGTGTGGTGTATTTTTCCTGAGCTTTAACTGAAGGCAATGAAAAAATGGATTGGGGGGTCAGGAGAATTGTGGAAGAAATGGAGATGAAGTGAATGAAGAGGGTTCGAATCTAGGGACAGGGGCTAAGACTAGAGAACGACACAGGGACAAAGTTTTCCCATCCTGTCCCAGCAAGTTCTTTTCCTGCAAGCTCTGTCCTCATCTGCACAAGCCTCAAACACTTAAAACTCACAAGTGGTTAAGGCAGAGTTTACAGGAATGGGGCAGGGACAAATTTGTCCTGTGTCATTCTCTAGATAGGACTTGCTATGGTTACAGCCAAGTGGTAATTTTATATCTGGGGCAATGAAGAGTTAAGTGACTTGCCCAGAGTTAAAAGGAGCTACTGTGGGTATTGAATCCAGCTCCCAGGCCACGCCCTCTTGCCACTAGGCCCCTCCTCCACTCAGTGTCTAGATTCCTTTGGCTCACAGTCCATCCAATTCCTTGTGGGTTTATCCTTAGACTCTGTCCAGGGACTGTCCATCTTCTTATCAATTTCTAAGGAGCAATCATGCAAAGATTTAAGGGCTCCTTTTGCAAAGATGTGGTAATCGCTCTGACGCCCACAGGGTTCGAGCATTTGTCAAACGGAAATCACTACTGCGGCTTTATATAAAGGGAGGAGGGGAGCAAATATAGAATTTGACTTTATTTGTGGCAGTAATAATGTAAAAACTGGATTTAATATTTCTTGCTCAACATTGGACAATATTATGTATCAGAGTGTAACCACTTACAGCCCTGCTACAAAATAAAAGTTTCAGGAGAGAAATAAGCATCTGGAAACACGACTTCTCAATTTCCTTTTCCAGATTTCAGGATCTTTAAAGCAATCGCGGGAGCAGGGCAGTAGGCACGTGCCTAGGGCCCGAAATGGTCAGGGGGCCAGATGAAGGAGGGCATCAACATTGTTTTTTCCAAACGGCGATGGGCCCCTCCAGCATCGATTGGCAACGCGGGCTCCCCTCCCCGATCAACAATGCGGCCCCCCCATCGACGGAAGCAAGCAATGGGGGTAAGAAAGGCAACGGTACTGCTTGTCCAAAGCTTCCCTCTGACGCAGCTTCCTGTTTCCGCCTGGGCACAGGGTGGGGTGGGGTAGGTGGCCTAGGGGCCCTTGACAAATTAATCCTGCCCTGCGCAAGAGTTTTATTGATTCAAAGAAGGTGGGTTAAGAGATTATCTATCTGTTAATAAAATGATTTTTTTTTTTAAAATGACAGGGATCATGCTTAAAACAAAATCCTGTCCTTTTAGTGCTCTCGTTGTCATTTTAGGATGTCAATTCAACTGCAGATAGCACTAGAACGCACTTACCACATATCAGAAAAGCTTAAGGCCGGGTGTGGGCTGGCATCGCGCACTGAAATGGCCAATCTGTGCACACACGCCGGGTGCTAAAAAATATTTTTCATTCTCTTGGAAGAGCTTGTAAAGGGGTGGAGTGAGTTTGACAGCATTAATCAGATCACACTTGCAAGGGGTTAACAGGGGCTTCCTTACCGCTTACAAAATAGGTGTCTGTAGGAATTCACACGATAAAGTTTATTAATGGCCCTGCACTAATGGCAAAATTAACATGTGGCCATTAATTCAGAAAATGGGAACATCGGTCATTCTCCACCCATGGCACGCGAGAAAGACCCACTTAAGGGGCACGTTAAGGCCACAGTTTTAGTCAAAGGAGACCAGACCAATTGGAATGGTAAGATTACTTCCGGGGTGGCATGAAGATTCATAGGCAGCACTCTGGATTTTGCTTATTAATTTTATATCCAGAAAATCCAGTGAAAATATCAATGAAATGAAAACAACAGGAAGTAAAGACTGAGTTAAAAAGAAATAGCATGATGTATTTATTAAAAATACTAGTCTTTAAGCCCGTTACATTAACGGGTGCTAGAATAGATGTGTCTGTCTTTCTCTCTCTCTCCTTGACTGCTTTCTGTCTGTCTTTCTTCTTTCTCTCTCTCTCCTTGGCTGCTTTCTGTCTGTCTTTCTTTCTGTCTCTTTCCCTCCTTGGCCGCTGTCTGTCTATCTTTCTTTCTTTCTGTCTCTCTCCCTCCTTGGCCGCTGTCTTTCTTCTTTCTCTCTCTCTCCTTGGCTGCTTTCTGTCTGTCTTTCTTTCTGTCTCTCTCCCTCCTTGGCCGCTGTCTGTCTGTCTTTCTTTCTTTCTGTCTCTCTCCCTCCTTGGCCGCTGTTTGTCTGTCTTTCTGTCTCTCTTCCTCCTTGGCCGCTGTGTGCCTGTCTGTCTTTCTTTCTGTCTCTGTCCTCGGCTGTCCACCACCACTCCTTGCCTGCTCCCCCTGTCCAGCAGCAACCCTTCTCCCTTCCTTTTACCTCCCCCCTGTCTAGCAGCACCCCTTCCCTGCTCTCCCTGTGCAGCAATAGCCTTGTAGTACACTTTTTTCCTTACCTGCTCCCCCTGTCCAGCATCTGCTAGGCCGTGCAGCCTTGGGCCTTTTGCTAGGCTGGTCCAACTCACAATATGGAAGTGGGCTGGCCTAGTAAATGTTCCGTGGCTGCTTGAGGAGATCATGGCTGCTGCCGCTGCTGGTCCAGGAGTGATAAGAAGAGGCATCCTGGCAGTGGCAGTGGCAGGAAGTCAGCTGGCATCGGGGATGGAAGAAGAGGCATCCCAGCAGCCTGGAGGAAGGTGAGAACAGCGCCACATGCACTGCAAACTGCCACGGGCCACATGTGCTGAACGCACCGCACGAACACGCAACGCACGCTTTAACATTTCTTGGCCATGGAGCTACGGATCACAGAAGCAGGGATCGCGCAGGGAGAAGTACGCATGCGAACTTAGGGTTTTATTATTACAATTCAGGGTGGAGAAGAAAGGGGAAAATAGATAAAATTTCATAAAACAGACAAAGATAAAAATAAAAAAAACCAACCAGCATTTACTACATGCTTAATTGTTTAGCATATCTTAGTCATATGCAGAATGATTAGCACACATTATTTTTACTGGCTATATAAGTATTAGGTTGGCACGAAAAAGATAATTCCATTCCACCCTGTCAAAAGCCTCCTCAACATCAATGTCCAAGCCATGACAGGGTGGAGTCAAATATAAGGGCCTTATCTGCTATGAATCTGCCAGGCATGAAGCTCACTTGACTGGATTAGAAAATGGGATAGAAATCTTAGCATAAATTTTATCATCTACATTCTGTAGAGAAGGAGGTCAAAAATTTTCTATTTTTGGATCTTCTGAAAATTTTCTGATATTATTTTTATCTGGATTAAGTGTTAAGTAAAGTTTTGATAAATGAGGTAACAGCTCAGACTTAAATAATTTACCGAATTCACTAGGGATTTTATCTCGGCTTGGCATTTTCCTGGATTTTAGAACATAAGAGTTGCCATAATGGGACAGACAGCAGGGCCATCATGTCTAGTATCCTGTTTCCAACAATGGCCAACCCAAGTTCCAAGTACCAGACAGAAACCCAAAGAGTAGCAACATTCCAGAGCTGAGATTGTGATGTCATAAAGCCTCATTCCACCAATGCCTAAGAGCCAACCTCAGCGGTGATGTCACAATGGCTTCATTGTCCTATACTCAGCTCACATAAGAACATAAGAATTGCCTTACTGGGACAGACAGAAGGTCCATCAAGCCCAGTATCCTGTTTCCAACAGTGGTCAACCCAGGTCCCAAGTACCTGGCAGAAACTCAAAGAGTAGCAACATTCCAGAGCAAAGATAGTGATGTCATAATGCCTCATTCCACCATTCTGTAAGAGCCAACCTCACCAGTGATGTCTCAATGGCTTGACTGCCCTATGCTTGGCTTACATTAGAACATAAGAACATAAGAGTAGCCATAATGGGACAGATAGCAGGTCCATCATGTCCAGTAACCTGTTTCCAACAGTGGCCAACCCAGGTCCCAAGTACCTGGCAGAAACCCAAAGAATAGCAACATTCCAGAGCTGAGATTGTGATGTCATAATGCCTCATTCCACCAATAAGAGTTAACCTCATCAGTGATGTCACAATGGCTTCATTGTCCTAAGAGTTGCCATAATGGGACATCATGTCCAGTCTCCTGTTTCCAACAGTGGCCAACCCAGGTCCCAAGTACCAGACAGAAACCCAAAGAGTAGCAACATTCCAGAGCTGAGATTGTGATGTCATAATGCCTCATTCCACCAATGCCTAAGAGCTGTGATGTCACAATGGCTTCATTTTCCTATACTCAGCTCACATAAGAATTGCCTTACTGGGACAGATCAAAGGTCCATCAAACCCAGTATCCTGTTTCCAACAGTGGCCATCCCAGGTCCCAAGTACCTAACTAGATCCCGAGTAGTAAAATCTAATCTAATCCACAATTGATTAATCAGACTATAGCAAAAAGGTTCAAGGTAATTTACATTCAAAGAGGCCATAAAATCGATGGGAAAATACAAAAGGAATCAAAAATTAAAATATCATCATAAGATTCATATAACAAGTTTTCAAATTTTTACGAACACTTAAGTCCTAATGTAAAGAGGTAGATGATTCCAAATTGTAATGGCAGCTTTCGTTTATACCGGACTCCTCTCATCTGAGAAAAAAGCAGATTTTAGGCTGCTTCTCCTAGGACTAAGCAACGGGTTTCCCCAAGTCCATCTTAAGAACAGCTTAGGAACTTTTTAAAGAAATTATCCAAATCTACCCTCCCCCCTTTTTTACAAAACCATAGTGTGTTTTTCAGCACTGGAAAAACCCATGAGCATCGGAGTGATACCGCCGCAGCCAGCATTAAAAACCGTGCAATGGTTTTCTTTTTAAAAAAAAAATCTTTATTCATTTTTAAACTTATAATAAGTGTGATAACATATCCATACAAATAACCATAAATATATCATTTAATAATCAACAATGATACATATAATATTCTCTTATCTCCCCCCACCCTTATTTATCATATAATCAATACTTATACAACATGTAATAATAAAAATACCCTCCCTCCCACCCCATAATTGAACTTGTAAATTTAAGGGAAACAAGATTTTTCTAATCATTACAATACTTTGTTAATGGCTCCCAAATAGCTTGAAATTTCTTGAAACAACCCTGTTGTATTGCAATAAGTCTCTCCATTTTATAAATATGCAACGGTTTTCTAAAAAAAAAAAAAAAAAAAAGGGAGGGGGTGGGGCTAATTTGGTAATAGCTTCTAGAACTTCTTTTCAAGGGAACAGTTTCTGTAAATTTCAGGCCCTGTGACTGGCCCCAACAAAAACTGTGAAATATGGAAATAATTTTACATCCCAATTAATATAGAGCAATGAGTTCCCAGGACCAGTCTCTACAGCAGGGCTGCCCAAGTCCGGTCCTTGAGATCTACTGGCAGGCCAGGTTTTCTGGATATCCACAATGAATATGCATGAGAGAGATTTGCCTGCACTGCCTTCTTGGTATGCAAATCTCTCTCATGCATATTCATTCTGGATATCCTGAAAACCTGGCCTGCCAGTACATCTCGAGGACCGGACTTGGGCAGCCCTGCTCTACAGCATGGCCTGTCACCACAGGAATCGTTTCTAAATCTTTAGCCCAAACTGAAAGCCCTGAACCAGAGACGGGGGGGGGAATCACTGAATGATGACAATCTCTCATTATACAGAAGTCCAAGCCACTCCATCCTTAACCAGGGACAGCGAATGACATCATGAGGAGGTGACCAGGCCTCTCAGTGGCAAAGAAGCCATTGCAGCTGAAATAAATCCAGATATTTATCACCTGTATCTGGAAAGGTCCAGCACTGAATATCTGGATTCAGTGGTGACAGTCTCGCTTCTTTATACATTTTGCAAAACACTTTATATAAATTGGGAAATTCGATACATTTTGGAAAATATTTCATGGTCTATTATAGCTAATTTGTTGGCTCATTTCTAGATATTCTCTGAAGTCTTTTTCTCCTGAGAACCATTGTACGTAATTTCAACATCTTCAGGGTTGTTCGATCCAATTTTCAGGCATCAACCTTGCTGCATTCTGTAGAAATGGCAATCCATTACAAAACCTAATTGAATATCCACATATACAATACGGAGTATTGGATATGCAGTTAAATTATTGATTGAACTAAAAGAAAATACATTTGTGCAAAAGTATCAGCTGCTAGGATGTTTGGTTCTGGACTAGGTCCACACTCGCCACTCACACTTATCAAATTCACGGTCAAAGTGAACGGGCCAGTGGCCCAAGTACAGCCCAGAAGGTCACTTTCCGCAGCACTTAAAATGACCAGTTAGTACTGCTCTTGAAGCCATCTGTGCTGGGGGTGTTCAGGGGTAAAATACGGCCACTCGGCACCAATTAATGACACCTAATTTAACAAGTTAGGCAAGGAAGTGATGCATCCAAATTTGTAAACTAGTTAGAAATTGGGTGGCTAACGTTCTAGATGCAAGGGATAGAATGTAAGCTCTTTGAAGCAGGCACTCATGAGCTCTTGTGTTATCGTTCTATATAGCATGGCATTCAGGGGCTGGAAGCTGGGATGAGAAGTTCAGGGCCCAACTCTTGTGCTTTTCCCACTTCATAGCGGTGTTCCTTCCTGGCCGTTCATATTGTATTCAAGTGACGAACAAGGAGGCGATAAAGAGCTCCATGATTGATCTATTTTTTAAGCGTTCGCAGTTCCTCCTATCTCTGTCTTTTACCCTGCCCCTTCCAGGCACAGGTGAGTGAATATCTTTTCTGAAAAATGAACTTGTCACACGGTCCATCAGAACCCTGTGGTCAGCGGGTCTCAGCGCAGGCGGTACCTGTGCCCACTCACCCAAGAGGACGCAGCCGAAAGGCGACTGCGTGATGAATGCCCATGTCAGGCAAAGATTCTCCCTTCACTCAAAAAAGTGTAATATCTTGGCTATTAGCCCAAATAATTCATCAAAGTGTAATAGCTTTGTGCAGAGCTAAGATAGGAGGGATCCGAGCCCTGGAGATGGATGAAGGCTCGCTCCCACTTCAATATTTCATGCTCTTCAGCAGCTCCCATTAAAGAGCAGGTCTAAGAGAGACTTCCTGCAGCCGCACTGTCCCTCTTTCTGCATGTCTCTCTCTCTCATCCCCCTTCCAGTGTATCTCCCTCTTTTCTCTCTTTCTACAAACAAGATCCAAATATTAGCACTGGCTGAAGTGTCCATGGCACGAGCATCGCTGAATACCCTACACACTGTCTCAGCACCATGGACAGAGCCTGGGAAGCAGCTACAACGAACATGCAAGAGACAGTCCCTGCTCAAAGAGCTTACTCATACACAATACAAATTATATACATTTAAAACATAAACAGACAAACAACCAGTGCTTATATCCATACAGAACGTCAATTCCCATATATCATATTACAAAACAGGTGACAAGTGATTTAAACATGCAACTCAGGTGGGAAAACACAAAGGACTTAGAGGTAGGGGAGTAAAGAGAGAATGACAACAGATATGGGAGCTGGGACATTAGATCATTTGTTATTCTATTGTCCAGATAGTCCAAAATACAGCAATTAAATTAATACATAACTGTAAAAAATTTGACCATGTCACACCGCTTTTTATTAAATCTCATTGGCTCCCTATCTCTCATCGTTTTACTTTTAAAATACTACTTTTAGTTTTTAAAACATTAAGCACAAACGAACCTCAATTCATTAACAGACTACTTATCCCCTACTGTACCTCTCGCACATTAAGATCAACCAACCAAAATCTCTTAACGGTTCCTTCATTAAAAATTATTGGAACCCGTCGTACTGATATTTTTTCTGTCATAGCCCCACAATTGTGGAATAACTTACCCCTGTATCTTAGAACTGAAAAAGATTTAAAGCAGTTTAAAAGTAGCTTAAAAAGTTTCCTTTTTAAGGACGCATTTAACGTATGAAACCAATTTTCCTACTCCTTCCTTAACTTATATTTTTCCTCATTACCTTCCCTTACCTCATGTTTCTTACCTCATACCTTTTTGTTTTTTTTTTTTATACATATGTAATTTTACCCTTCCTTCCTTATATTTCCGTTAGTCTGTATAATTTCAATTTTATGTTTTTTAACATTGTATTAAAGTTTAACTAACCTTGTATTTGTATTATTTTTCTTGTTTTTGTAAATCGCTTAGTAAATTTAAATAAGCGATTCAACAAATTTTGAATAAACTTGAATAAACTTGAAACTCATTAATACTTGCTTTTTGGAAATCAATATGGGGTCAAATAAATAGTTTGCTAAATAATCCGGTAGCATTATCCTATGACACCATATTGTTTGGCATGTCAATGAGGGCAAAAAGCCAAATATCCTCTAATAACAATAAGCTTCTACTCATTATGACAGGGGTTGCCATACAACAGATTACGAATAATTGGAAAAATTGGGATAGGCTGAATTTGGTGGAACTCTTTGTGTCACATATTCAAAATGGAAAGGGTAATTGCCATGCAGCAGGGAAATTTTAAGAAATTTCAGGTTATTTGGGAGCCATTAACAAAATACTGTAAAGATTGAAATTACTGCATAGAATAAATATTAATTTTTTCCCTTTTATTCATACACATCCAGGGTGGGGTGGGGTGTGTGGAAATATTTCATGATTTCTTTTGCTTATGAATAATTGTTGGGTATAAAGGAGGAGGAATATTTGATGAGAGTTAGAATTTGATAATATATTAATTGATGTTAAAATATAAAAATGATTGTATTTTATGTTACACTTATTATGAGTTTTAAAAATGAATAAAGATTAATTTGAAAAAAACAGATATGGGTGCCTTTACAAGTTGGTAGGGTCGGATATAAACGAGGTTTCAAAAAATTGGGTTTTAAGTCTGGATTTGAACACCACCAGAGACGGGGCATGACGCAAAGAGCCAGGTAGGATATTCCAGGCATATGGCGCAGCAAGGCAGAAGGAATAGAGTTGGGAGTTGGCAATGGAGGAGAAGGGCAACGACAAGAGAGATTCACCCAATGAACAGAACTTCAGGGTGGAGTATAGGGAGAGACAAGAGAGGAGAGATACTGAGTAGTTGCAAAATGAATACACTTGTGAGTAAAAGGAGTTTGAACTGTATTTGGAAATGGACAGGGAGCCAGTGAAGCGATTTGAGTAGAGGGATAACATGAGCATAATGAACCTGGAAGAATATGAGGGATGCAGCAGAATTTTGAACAGTGACGGGCTGGGTCAAGAACTGGTTGAGTGGAAGGCGACAGAAGGTAGTGATCAATGGAGATTGCTCAGAGGAAAGGGATGTTAGCAGTGGTGTACCTCAAGGTTCTGTTGTTGGGCCTGTTCTTGTTAACATTTTTATAAATGACATTTCTGAAGGGCTGTCGGGTAAGATTTGCCTTTTTGCGGATGATACCAAAATCTGCAATACAGTAGACAAGCCGGATGGTGTGAATAACATGAAGAAAGACCTGGCAAAGCTAGAAGAATGGTCTGGAATTTGGTAGCTAAAATTTAATGCTAAGAAATGCAAGGTCATGTATTTGGTATGCAAAAACCAGAGGGGGTGAAGAACTTATGTGCACGACAGAAGAGTGGGACTTGGGTGTGATTGTATGTGATGATCTTAAGGTGGCCAAATAGGTTGAAAAGGTGACAGCGAAAGCTGGAAGGATGCTAGGTTGCATAGGGAGAGGTATGGCCAGTAGGAAAAAGGAGGTATTGATGCCCCTGTATAAGACTTTGATGAGACCTCATTTAAAATATTGTGTACAATTCTGGAGGCCGCACCTTCCAAAAGATATAAAAAGGATGGATTCGGTCCAGAGGAAGGCTACAAAAATGGTGCGTGGTCTTCATCATAAGGCGTATGGGGACAGACTTAAAGATCTCAATCTCTATACTTAGGAGGAAAAGCGGGAGAGGGGAGATATGATAGAGATGTTTAAATACCTACATAATGTAAATGCGCATGAGTCGAATCTCTGTCGTTTGAAAGGAAAGTCTGCAATGAGAGGGCTTAGGATGAAGTTAAGAGATGATAGGCTCCGGAGTAATCTAAGGAAATACTTTTTTACACAAAGGGTGGTAGATGCATGGAACAGTCTCCCGGAAGAAGTGGTGACAGAGACTGTGTCTGAGTTCAAGAGGGCCTGGGATAAGCACGTAGGATCTCTTAGAGAGAGGAGATAGTGGATGCTGGGGATGGGCAGACTGGTTGGGATATTTGGCCTTTATCTGCCATCAAGTTTCTATAAACTCCTGGTGCTGGTGAAGAGTTGGCAGGGGCTCTTTCTGGTGAGTGAAGCATCTCTTTGGTGTCCAATGTCCATTCTGTTTACAGGAATCCCAACACAGAGGAATCTGCCGCTGCTCCCTTCATTTGCATCTATTACTGCTACTGATTCATTCAGAGACGCATTTCTGTTAGTGACAACCCAAATTTATGAGAGGACTCTGTGATCCACTAAAAGAGGGAGAGGCGTTTCTGAAAGTGGAACAGAAGCAGCCGCGAGCTTAAGCCCTCCAGAGGTTAACTGAGGGAGTTTCAGTTTCTTTCCCTCTTTGTTTGCTCCATACTTCGATTATCCTTTACTGCTCATAGAGCATGCTGGATCTCTTTGTGAAAGTGAACACATTAGCTCAGGTTTGGGCAACCTACAGCTCATGAGCCCACAAGAAGTAGCGACAAAGGCAAGAAATACAGTCAAAAGGAAGTGGAAGAAACTGAGATGCTTTATTCGTGATGACATCACTTTCACAAGACCCAACACTGACATTGTTTCGACGCATTTTCCTCCACAGTCTACAGAGAAATTTATTACCCGGTGTTGCCAGGATATTTATTTATCCCAATCATCTGTCGTTTTCGATAAGTTTTACGTCACTCTCTTCCTACCCCCACAGTATTTTTTCCCAGATAGTAAGTCATATGTATACCAAGTTTGGATGAAATCTCTCCATGCGTTTCAGAGATATGATGGAGCATACATACACACACACACAGATACATCCCATTTTATACGCATAAAAAAACATTATATCCCAAAACGCAAATATAATATCTACATATGTAATTAAAATATACAGAAAAGCCATTCAAACGTCATCCATTAGAGTTGTGTCATCATCGGAACCATCGAAGGATAACACAACGGGTCAAGACTTGTTTGAGTGTGTCAGCAACGCTTTGGAAGGACACAAGAATACGGTAACAGCTCTTTCTTGCAACAATTTATGTTCATTCAGAAATTGCTTTGAGCTTCGTTCACAGCGAATTATGTGGTGCATTTGTTCATTTTCTCTATGTGGCCTGCTAGGGATTGTACTTCGTGCGGCCTTCTGTGTATAAAGGTTGACCACTCTGGCTTAGCTTCTGCGTTGTCCTATATTATTCAGTTTCATATCCTAGGGAAGAGTTGGTGATGTACAGGGGAGGGTGGGGAGTCACTTTGCTGCACTCAGAGGTATTTCCCAGTGAACCGCAGGCGCTCCTGTTGGGTTGCAGGGCCGGGCCTGGCCCCATCGGCAGAAGAGAACGGCACCTCTCGTCTCATGTCTGCCGCACTATCCTTCAGCGGCAAGATTGATTATGGGACTGTCCAAATATGATCATATTTTGCCATATCCAGTCGCCTTCAGAATACAATACAAAACAGTTATGGAAACATCCCAGAATTGTTTAAAACTAATATATCCAGTTACCCACCCAAACAGATCATTACGTTCGGAAAATTCAGCTTTACTGAAGACGAATGTAAACCCAAGGCTTGTGGAGACTGGCACAATGTTTTTTTGCTGTGCAGGAGTCAAAAAATGGGACTCCCGTGTGGGCCAGATACGAAACTGCCATGTAAAAGGCATGTTCAGGAAATGACTCTTCCAGTTAATAATTGCCTTTTTTGGCCAAGCTGATGAACTGTTCACAATCATTCTTATTATGGTTTTAGTTTTTAATAATGTTTTACCATGACAGGGAAGTGTATGGCACAGTGGTTAAAGCTACAGCCTCAGCACCCTGAGGTTGTGGGTTCAAACCTATGCTGCTCCTTGTGACACTGAGCAAGTCACTTAATCCCCCCATTGCCCCAGGTACGTTAGATAGATTGTGAGCCCCCCCCCCCAAGGACAGAAAGGGAAAAATGCTCGAGTATCTGAATAAATTCATGTAAACCGTTCTGGGCTCCTCTGGGAGAAAGGTAGAGAAAACCAGAGCTGGTATTGTGACGTCATAATGCCTCATTCCACCAATAAGAGCCAACCTCATCAGTGATGTCACAATGGCTTGTTGTCCTATACATGGCTCACTTTTACTACATTTTGATTCCTAGAGTGGTGTCGTGATTAGAGCTCCGGCCTCAGCACCCTGAAGTTGTGGGTTCAAATCCCATGCTGCTCCTTGTGACCCTGGGCAAGTCACTTAATCCCCTCATTGCCCCAGATTGTGAGCCCGCTGGGAGAACGGTAGAGAAAATTGAATGAATAAATACATTTTAGGATTTTTTGTATGTAATGATGATTTTGCTTTTAAATTATTCATGTAACTCTGTTAGAAACGGTACAGAAATTTTTAAAATAAATATTCTTACTCCTGCTGTGGTAACAGTTTTAGCATGGAAAACCGTTGGCGATGCACATTGCGTTCGCATTTGCCAAGTCAGACAATGCTGCTGATATTAAACTCTTTATTTCCCCTTTAGTGGAGAATCTTTCGTGCTCATCTTCATTCCAGGACCTGGGCGAAAGCTCTTGGCGTGCTTTTAGACTGAGCAGTCCCCAGAATCCCTGCCACATTCCCAGGCCCAAGTGCGGCACTGCCTACACCACCCTCTTCCCTGGCTCTTGCGGTGAAATCTGCTACACTTTACCCCCAGCTGCGCTATTTACTTTTCATCTCCTCTGCATCAGTGGCTGATAAAATCTTTGTCACATTAGATGGTGACAGATGGCAGCGAGAAGAAGGGGGAGAAGTGGATGTCGGCAGACAGGGAGCAGCCTGGCTTCCCGATAATTTCTCACTTTGCCAATTATGTACTTCACTGCTTCCAGCACAAGTCCACTATCACCACCAAGAGAGCCGCTCCTCCGATCACCCCCTCAATCTATGAAATATCATTATGGACTCTGCACTGGGGGAACAAAAGCAAGCCAGACTCTCATCCATGCCTGCATCTGAAGAGAATCCTTTGGGTGCAGGATATCACTGCATAAGAACATCTGGGTCAGGCCAGTGGTCCATCGTGCCCAGCAGCCCGCTCAGGCGGCCCCCAGGTCAAAGACCAGTGCTCTAAATGAGCCCAGCCTCACCTGCATGAACCACTCCAACTTTGTCTTGAATCCCTGGAGGGTGTTTTCTTCTATAACAGCCTCCGGAAGAGAGTTCCAGTTTTCCACCACTCTCTGGGTGAAGAAGAACTTCCTTACGTTCCCCTTTTAACTTTAGAGAGTGTGAGCAACCTGTCTTTATCTGCTAAGCCTATTCCCTTCAGTATTTTGAATGTTTCGATCATGTCCCCTCTCAGTCTCCTCTTTTCAAGGGACAAAAGGCCCATTTACAGACTCCCTGACCCTGTCACATAACTTCCTGGCAGGATCTCCATTTCTGTGCCCATTTCCTGACTCCCCCAGTCCTAAAGGTGACAGGCTCTGCATCCTTGTGTCTGTCCCCTGAATTCCCAAATCATCAGTGAACACTCCCTGTCAGTGACACTGTTGTCTGAGCTTATAGGGGAGAGGGTAAAATGTGGATCTCAACTGCACAGCCTTAAAAATCTGCTTACCTCAACTTTGACAGCTGTGGTTTGTGATTTCAGTTTATCTCTGACAGACCTCTAAACGAGGGTCCCATAGACCCCATGGACCTAGTGGATGTCTTCCATATAATTTTATAAAAGGAAGTGGCCATGGCATGGAGTCTGCAGGGATCCTTGGAGGACAGTGTGGTGCAGTGGTTAAAGCTGCAGCCTCAGCACCCTGAGGTTGTGGGTTTAAATCCCGTTCGGCTCCTTGTGACCTTGTGACCCTGGGCAATCCCCCCATTGCCCCCAGGTACATTAGATAGATTGTGAGCCCACTGGGACAGACAGGGAAAAAAGCTTGAGTACCTGAATAAATTCATGTAAACCGTTCTGAGCTCCTCTGGGAGAATGGTATAGAAAATTGAATAGATAGATAGTGTGAAAAGTGTCAGCCTCTGATAACCAGATCTGGTATTGTGACATCATAATGCCTCATTCCACCAATGCCTAAGAGCCAACATCATCAGTGATGTCACAATGGCTTCATTGTTCTAGATTTGACTCACTTTTACTACATTATGGTTTTTAGAGTGGTGCAGTGGTTAAAGCTACAGCCTCAGCACCCTGAGGTTGTGGGTTCAAATCCCACACTGCTCCTTGTGACCCTGGGCAAGTCACTTAATCCCCCCATTGCCCCCGATACATTAGATAGATTGTGAGTCCCCCAGGACAGACAGGGAAAAATGCGTGAGCACCTGAATAGATTCATGTAAACTATTGGGAGAATAGTATAGAAAAAACCTTGAATACATAAAATGATGAATGGCTGGGAACACTTTGACCAGGACCTAAAATAAGTGCCTTATAAGAGCCCCTGTGATCCACTAGTCCATTGAAGTTCTGATGCCTTTGATGAGTCCCTAAGTTAGATATATATTCAAATGTTTTCCCCAATTGATCGGATTCTGTCTCAGTGGTACAATCTAAGTGCCATTCGATGCCATTTATAGAACCAGCAGACAGATTGCCGTCTTTCCCAATAGGGTGCCCTATTGGCTGACATTGATTTCAAGTGACAGCCCCACTGCTCCCATGTCAGGGCTGCCTTCCTATTCAAAGGGTCTTTAGTGGATCACAGCTCATCTCCATCCATCCAGACACTGGCCTGCCCACTCTAGCCCAATCAGCGCATCTTCCCATCTATCGCAAAGGCAGGCGAAGGGACCGAGCAGCACAGCGAGATTCTTGCTCACAATTGGGAAAAAATGAATGAGCTGAGCTCATTTTTGAGGGAGTTCTTGAGTAAACTGGAAATTTTCCAGTCCATGAGCCCAGCACTGGGTAACCCATAAATCACGGCCAACAGCTTGTTACACTGCGAATAAAAGAGAGTGTGACATGTGTCACAAGGGAGGAAAAAAGCCTAGGTCCCCCAGCTCAGCCCTCTTAAAATAGCCCCCCCCCCCCAGATCAGAAGCCGAGGACAGGTCAAAGTCAGGAATAGCTCCTGAAAACATACACTCTCTTAATTGAATAGCATAATAATTACCCCTAGACCACAAACGGTTTGTGGGAATATGACTAATTAATAGAACAGTTTCTAAGTCACGCTCGTTAAATATGAAAATTACACTAGTAAAAGGTATTTCTCCCATTATCAATCTTGTATGGATAGAAGGGAGAAGTAAAGTGACAGGGGGGGGGGAGTGAGGGGGGAATTCATGGCTTCCTTGATGTAGGAACAAAATCTCTTGCACTAAGTGACAAATAGGGTGCCCAGGACCAGAAATCCTCCGAATACAGAGGAAGGGTTGAGCCATTGACCTGCTTGTTAAGGAAGGAAGTACGTTTTGTGCTACCAGTTTTAATTATGGATGTATATACAGCACGTATGCCACCTTGGAATAAGGCAGTTTATATAAAATCTAATACAGAGAGATAGAAATCTCCAAGTGGACACGTGGTCTGTAGGGCAAAGGAAGAGATCACCCATATGCCTGGAAATTGCAGTTCCTTCCCACCCCATATAGCTGTAGGGTTTGGGTCAGGCTTAAGTTGTTTGAGCACTTAGACTAAAAAGAAAGAAAGAAATATACCACTACCAAATGAAGAAGGTTCCCATCCCCGTAATCCAGCTGAACTCACCCTGTTAAGAGAAGGTTGTTTGCGTGGTGGGACGGCTGCTTTGCTTTTCTCTGTATGAAATATTGACCCTGCCGCCAATGTTTTAAATGTCCAGGTTTTGGAGGACAGCAAAAGCTTCTGCCTCTCTCTCAAGACATCACCTCTTACATTTTCCAAACCTGAGCCCACCGGGAGCAGGGAAAGAGCTGCTGAATGGCTTCTGGCCTTCTATTCTAATGGACAATATTGTATTTGTTGATGTATTTCCATTTTCTCTATATCGTAGGCATTTTAAGTCCCTTATTGAAGGGGGGGGGGGGAGAGGTGGCATATGTTTATGTTCATTAGATCTTTATATACCACCTTGACTTGTGAAAAAGTTCAAAGCAAAAAACTGTAAATCACTAACATACATCCAATAACATATAGGAAAGAGAACACAATGACATGAGTAGACGATCTCAACACAGACGGATTCAACGTCTGCTGAGAGGTAAAGAGTGAATCCTAACCAGAATCGCCTGTTTGGGGCTAAAGCTGCTGAAAATAATCACTGAGCGCTAAATTGAAACCAGCTATATGGGGGCCGTTCCATGGACTTAAGTAGCCAGGTTAATTGCATAGAAGTCTTAACTTTATGCAGTAACTCATAGCAGGTTTAAGTGCTGAACATCCAACTTAAGTGGCTCTGGACACCCAGAAGTTCAATGATAGAGCCTGAGTGTTGCTGGCTGAATATCGACCCTTGAATACTAACTAAACTCTAATCTTGATCTCAAAGGCTAAAACCTCCAAAGTAATCCTAAAGCTTAATGCCATACTGGGACAGACCAAAGGTCCATCAAGCCCAACATCCTGTTTCTACCCCCACACCCCCACTGTGTAATAACAGTAGGAGAAATTATCACCCCCCCCCACTGTGTAATAGCACTAGGGGAGATTATACACCCCCCCACTGTGTAATAACAGTAGGAGAAATTATCACACCCCCCCCCACTGTGTAATAGCACTAGGGGAGATTATACACCCCCCCACTGTGTAATAACAGTAGGAAAAATTATCATCCCCCCCAACTGTGTAATAACAGTAGGAAAAATTATCACCCCCCCCCAACTGTGTAATAACAGTAGGGGAGATTATACACCTCCACCCCTACTGTGTAATAACAGCAGGAGAAATTATCACCCCCCCCCCCAACTGTGTAATAACATTAGGGGAGATTATACACCTCCACCCCTACTGTGTAATAATAGTAGAAAAAATTATCACCCCCCCCCCACTGTGTCATAGCACAAGGGGAGATTATACACCCCCACCCCCACTGTGTAATGACAGTAGGAGAAATTATCACCCCCCCACTGTATAATAACAGTAGGAAAAATTATCACCCCCCACCACTGTGTAATAACAGTAGGAGAAATTATCACACACCCCCACTGTGTAATAGCATTAGGGGAGATTATACACCTCCACCCCTACTGTGTAATAATAGTAGAAAAAATTATCACCCCCCCCCACTGTGTCATAGCACAAGGGGAGATTATACACCCCCACCCCCACTGTGTAATGACAGTAGGAGAAATTATCACCCCCCCACTGTGTAATAACAGTAGGAGAAATTATCACCCCCCCAACTGTGTAATAACATTAGGGGAGATTATACACCTCCACCCCTACTGTGTAATAATAGTAGAAAAAATTATCACCCCCCCCCCACTGTGTCATAGCACAAGGGGAGATTATACACCTCCACCCCCACTGTGTAATGACAGTAGGAGAAATTATCACCCCCCCACTGTGTAATAACAGTAGGAGAAATTATCACACACCCCCCCCCACTGTGTAATAGCACTAGGGGAGATTATACACCCCCCCACTGTGTAATAACAGTAGGAAAAATTATCACCCCCCCCCAACTGTGTAATAACAGTAGGAAAAATTATCACCCCCCCCAACTGTGTAATAACATTAGGGGAGATTATACACCCCCACCCCCACTGTGTAATGACAGTAGGAGAAATTATCACCCCCCCCCCCACTGTATAATAACAGTAGGAAAAATTATCACCCCCCACCACTGTGTAATAACAGTAGGAGAAATTATCACACACCCCCACTGTGTAATAGCATTAGGGGAGATTATACACCCCCACCCCCACTGTGTAAAGACAGTAGGAGAAATTATCACTCCCCCCCCACTGTGTAATAGCACTAGGGAAGATTATACATCCCCACCCCACTGTGTAATAACAGTAGGAGAAATTATCACCCCCCAGTGTAATAGAATTAGGGGAGATTATACACCCCCACCCCCACTGTGTAATGACAGTAGGAGAAATTATTACCCCCCAACTGTGTAATAACATTAGGGGAGATTATACACCCGCACCCCTACTGTGTAATAACAGTAGGAGAAATTATCACACACCCCCACTGTGTAATAGCACTAGGGGAGATTATACATCCCCACCCCCACTGTGTAATAATAGTAAGAGAAATTATCACCCCCCCCCAACTGTGTAATAACATTAGGGGAGATTATACACCCCCCCTACTGTGTAATAATAGTAGAAGAAATTATCACCCCCCAACTGTGTAATAACATTAGGGGAGATTATACACCCCCCCTACTGTGTAATAATAGTAGAAGAAATTATCACCCCCCCCCCCCACTGTGTAATAGCACTAGCAAAGATTATACATCCCCACCCCCACTGTGTAATAACAGTAGGAGAAATTATCACCCCCCCCCCCACTGTGTAATAACAGTAGGAGAAATTATCACCCCCCCACTGTGTAATAGAATTAGGGGAGATTATACACCCCCACCCCCACTGTGTAATAATAGTAGGAGAAATTATCACCCCCCCAACTGTGTAATAACATTAGGGGAGATTATACACCCACACCCCTACTGTGTAATAATAGTAGAAGAAATTATCACCCCCCCCACTGTGTCATAGCACAAAGGGAGATTATACACCCCCACCCCCACTGTGTAATGACAGTAGGAGAAATTATCACTCCCCCCCCCCCACTGTGTAATAGCACTAGGGAAGATTATACATCCCCACCCCCACTGTGTAATAACAGTAGGAGAAATTATCACCCCCTCCCACTGTGTAATAACAGTAGGAGAAATTATCACCCCCCCCCCGGGTAATAGCACTAGGGGAGATTACCCCACACACACACACACAAACACATACACATCATAGCAAGTCTTGGACTTGCACTAAATACCTCTTTGTGAGAAAGTTTTGATGCTGACATCTGTGTCTGGGAGAGAGCCAGCCAGCAGAGACCTAATTCTTCACTACTAAGTGATCATTTCTATGCAATCAGATATCTATTCTACGCATACAGAGAAAAGCCTGGCCCTGTATCTGGGTCTCTATCTCATTCATTTGTCATAGGTGGACAGAGGCAGCCTTATGCTTCCCGGGGAGATTATCAGGTGCCAGTCTGAGGGAGTCACCTCGCTCTGTCCATTCATCAGCGCTAGAGGGGAAGAGGGTTGGGTGCTGGTGATTACTCTTCTAGGCCTTGGCAGGAGGAGAAGGTCCTAGGCCCTGTGCTAGGGAGCCTAGAGCAGGCTGATTGATGAATAAAGAGCAGCACAGGAGACTTCCCTTTCAGAGGTAGGACAGGAAGTATAAGCGTCCCCCTGTGTGTATGTAAATATACTGTAGCACTGTTTAACTACAGCCCCTCAGAATAGGTGGGCCCTCAGGTCCTCAGGACCTTGATTGAGAACAGAGCCAGAGCCTCTGAAGTCCTGACTGAGAGCACTTAGGCAAAGCTAAGCCCAGAAGCTGCCCTCTAGGTGGACATCCTTTTACTTGCTGTATCCAGAACATCAGACAGACTCACCATAAATACTTACCGGTAGTCTGGGCAATGACCCGAAAGCCACAATATTAGAGAACGATGGGAGAAAGCCAGTGGCTGCACCAACTTACCCTTTGGCTGACATACCAGACGGCTGACACCTATCTGCACCAGTCACTATCTGCCACACCCTTCACTGAGCCACTTTCAACCAATGGAATCACTAAATTCTCTGCCACACCTCTGTACTGAGTCAGTTTCAACTAATAAAATCATTAGATTCTATGCCACATCCCTGCACTGCCACTTTCAACCAATGAAATCACTAGATTCTCTGCCATCTCCCTGCACTGAGCCACTGTCTACCAATGAAATCACTAGATTCTCTGCCACACCCCTGCAGAGCCACTTTCAACCAATGAAATCACTAGATTCTCTGCCAGACCCCTGCACTGAGCATCTTTCAACCAATGAAATCACTAGATTCATAGAAACCAGCTCTGTGGGTGCTTGAGCATCCCCAATATTGAGCAAAGTCTGACAGTGTCAAGGGAGGGGTAATTTATGTTGGGATCAGTACCCCCAATTATTTTGAAAAGTTGGTTTTTGTAAACCGCTTAGGACTGGTAAGCGGTAGATCAAACCCTTTTTAAAAAAAAATTCTTTATTGATTTTCAAACGTTAATAGTGCAATGCAAATAATTTAAATATAAACACTAGAGAAAAGCACTTTAAATACTCAAACAATTCAGAATACAATAATTTCCTCCCCCCTCCCCCCCATATCTAATACAAGAAGAAGTAAATATTGATTTCAAAAATATAGATAATTAAATATAACACAATAATTGCAATCACAAGAAAACCACATATAGATTCTCTTCATGTTCTGAGTCCAGCTCCACCTGCAGTCGCCTCCCAGTACACACGGATTTAAAATCTACGACTTGCACTGCACACCACAAAGAGCGAAGAATTACAAAGGGATTTGAACAAACTGGGGGAATGGGCGACGAGATGGCAGATGAAGTTCAACGTTGAGAAGTGTAAAGTATTGCATGTGGGAAGCAGAAACCCGAAGTACAACTATACGATGGGAGGGATGTTATTGAATGAGAGTACCCAAGAAAGGGACTTGGGGGTAATGGTGGACATGACAATGCAGCCGACGGCACAGTGCGCAGCGGCCACTAAGAAGGAAAACAGAATGCTAGGCATAATCAAGAAGGGTATTACAACCAGAACAAAAGAAGTTATCCTGCCCTTGTATCGGGCGATGGTGCGTCCGCATCTGGAATGCTGCGTCCAATATTGGTCGCCGTACCTTAAGAAGGACATGGCGTTACTCGAGAGGGTTCAGAGGAGAGCGACGCATTTGATAAAGGGGATGGAAAACCTTTCATACGCTGAGAGACTGGAGAAACTGGGTCTCTTTTCCCTGGAGAAGAGGAGATTTAGAGGGGATATGATAGAAACTTATAAGATCATGAAGGGCATAGAGAAAGTAGAGAGGGACAGAAAGAGAGAGAGAAAGTGAGACAGAGAGAAAGGGAGAGAAAGAACGAGAGAGATAGATAGATAGAGAAAGATTGGAGAAATTGGGGCTCTTTTCCCTGGAGAAGAGGAGACTTAGAGGGGATATGATAGAGACTTATAAGATCATGAAGGGCATAGAGAGAGTAGAGAGGGACAGAAAGAGAGAGAGAAAGTGAGACAGAGAGAAAGGGAGAGAGAGAGAAAGGGAGAGAAAGAACGAGAGAGAGAGATAGATAGAGAAAGATTGGAGAAATTGGGGCTCTTTTCCCTGGAGAAGAGGAGACTTAGAGGGGATATGATAGAGACTTATAAGATCATGAAGGGCATAGAGAGAGTAGAGAGGGACAGATTCTTCAAACTTTCGAATAATAAAAGAACAAGAGGGCATTCGGAAAAGTTGAAGGGACAGATTCAAAACGAATGCTAGGAAGTTCTTCTTTACCCAGCGTGTGGTGGACACCTGGAATGTGCTTCCAGAGGGCGTAATAGGACAGAGTACGGTACTGGGGTTCAAGAAAGGATTGGACAATTTCCTGCTGGAAAAGGGGATAGAGGGGTATAGATAGAGGATTACTGCACAGGTCCTGGACCTGTTGGGCCGCCGCGTGAGCAGACTGCTGGGCATGATGGACCTCAGGTCTGACCCAGCAGAGGCATTGCTTATGTTCTTATGTTCACACTTTGGAAGAACTTCCTCTACAAATTTAAGACAACACTAAAACCCTTCTTATTGAGGGACACATTTGGATAACTCATCAACAAATTACAACTTTATTTTCGCTGACCTCTAACTGAAATATAGCTCTTCATTCATTAATGAATGTGTACAACAAAGAATTTTAGGACTGCAGACTCCAAAAATGTTGGTTAAGTTCAATGCATCTCACTCCCTAAAATTGTTTTACCCTAAAAAAGTGAAACCAAATTACATTATTGATGGCATATAGAGTATATTTTTCTCCAAATGTGTATAATTCCTAATAATGAACACATATTTGTTGGGTTTTAAATATATTTTGATAATTGTATTTGAGCATAATTGGCTTCCTTTCTAATACAATCTACACCTTAAGTAATTTATTTGAAGTGTTGAGACCGAGGCTGCAGGGTTTCGTCAGACTTTCAAGGGATCCATAGCACTGAAAGCTTTTGAACCCTGGCCTCAGGAATGTACTTCAGTACTCAGATGAACTTCTGTGGTTTGAATTCTAACCACCTTTTTACAAGACAACAGAACCTTAAAGAATTGATCAGCCCTCCTGATGTCGGTAGAACGAGCGAGGGGATTGACAATCAAGGCGATCATGCGTGTTCAGTTTGTGAGGTTCCTATTGAGTTTGAAGGATACTTTATAGATCCTTTGATGGGCAGAAGGTATTGTTCTCACTATAAAGCTACATGGACAACTTCATTTGTAGTGAAGAAAGGGATAAAGATGATCCTTTCCTCAAACTACTTCAACTAAAACTATGAAGTTGACAGAGAGAGGAAACCAGATCTTTGAGGGATGCATGTAAATAGATTATTTAACCCTATTTAATATCCTACCATTTCATAATCCTCAATCCCCTCTCCCAACAGCCAAGACCTACCTAAGTTGTAACAGGGTCATGGCACTGCTGCTGCCTGTGGAGGTGCTAAGAGGATGCCTCTGTGCTAGAAGACAAAGGAGTTGCTTTGGATCCTGGCAGAGGCACCATCTTGGATCCTTTGCTAAAGCATAGTGCATGCTTATGGATGTTAAAGTCCTGTGCCACTTGGCTCATAGGTATAAAATAAGATGTGCAGCATTTAGAGTATGAAATGGCCAACCTCCTTAAGAGGTATGTGAAAGTGTAGCAGCAATAGGAAACCGAGTATTACATGTGTACATACAGAGGACAACTGAGTTGGTATAAACGTGCATATAAGTAGGATGATGGATTATGGCATAATCATGCCGGTATTAATAACTCTGTAATACCACCACAGAGCTCCGTGTATTTCAGTATAGCGCCCATGCATTGTAACACCTCACAGAAGCTCAAGGCAACTCTATGAAGCCTATGTATTGTAACATCTCTACAGAAGCTCCTGTATTGTAGTGCCTTTGCAGAGGCTCATGTAGACCACTCTGAATTGACTCTCAATAAACATAATCGTAATCATATATGATTGCATGTCCATGTTTAAAAATCTATCTAGGACAAACTACCCGCCCGTTGAAGACACGTCTAATAGAGCTCAAGTTCAAGTTCTATTTATTTAATATACCGCAAATATAAAACCAAATGTAAATCTAAGCAGTTTACAATAAAAATTTAAAATAAACAAGGTAAAAATGAAATAGGGAAGGAGATAAAAAAATTAAACAAAACGTAAAAAATAATTCAGAACATGAAGAAAGAAGGAATCAGTGGTTACAATAAAAATAAAAAGATTGGTGAAAGGGATGAACAATATGGTATGGGAGGAAACAGAGAATTGGTTCTGCCCACACTGATTTGATAAAGCCAGGAAGGCAACTTTTAGGAAAGGTAAATTCAGAGCAGAAGGCCAAGAGAAATAATAGGCCTTTAATTGTATCTTGATGGTCGTAAATGATTTTTCTGAACAGAGATAAAAAGAAAGAATTCCAGAGAGTAGAAGCCATGACAGAAAATGAAGAATTCCTATGAAAATCAAGGAAAAGTTGTCAGAATGAAGGAATGACGAATAACTGTTGTGAAGAGCGTAGGGTTCTTTGTGACGAGTATGGAACCAGGAGACTATGTAAAAAGGAGGGAAGACCACTCAATAGAATGTGGTGAGAAAGAATATTAGAATGTGATCATATGTTTAGTGATCTAAGATGTTGTTCCAACAACGTTACATAATCGCCAACAACTTCTATTACAATGTGAGACCTTTTGGATTCAGTCCTTAATCCGTACAGTTGGAATGGAATCAATTCAAGTAACGGTTCGTGACATCAGTAATGATGAGCTTTTCAGGACAACGTGCCAAAGCGTTTAATATGTAAGAGAGCTTGAAGTTACCATGGAGCCTCTCACATCACAATAATATCATCACGTACATTTGTGATTGCCTATAAGTGGGGAGCAAAGTACCGCGGCCATCTTTGTGACACAGAAACGCTGCTAGTGGTCTGGATGAAATGTATTAGGTGTGATTTTTTGAAGTTTGGTTCAGTATTTTTCTTTGTGGAGCAGATCTTTGAGACAATTTTTTTCTCCTTTTACTTGTTCCCAGAATTGGATCGACTTTGGCGCACCCTGAGGTAGCCTTGATGGCGAAATGCTGGCCACCATTGGTGTTGGCTGTCTTCAAGACTGAGAAAGTGTTTTGAAACTAAATTAAAACTAAGGTCAAGTTCAAATGCATTGCATAAGGCTTGAGAATTTATAAGTGTGGAGGTTTTTTATGTCCATGAGGTTCCTGCACTCCAAAGCTACCTGGGATCTGGGGGTTTTTCCTCCCACTTTTGATTTTTACAAGCGATGCACAATGCAATTGTATTACTGGTCTTCTAGGTAATATAATAGTATGTTTAATCACTCCTTTATTGCATGTTTTGAGTGAATAGAAGTAAGTGTTATTTGAAGTTTAATTCTAACCACATTAGTCTGATGGGCCCTTCACAGAACTTTTAATCTGTAGGTTTCCAAGGCTAATCTCTGAATCCTGGCCTCGCTGCGTTTTAATGCTGGAGAATGTCTCATGTGGCAATGTGAGTAATTAGTGACGCCCCGGCTTCCATCCCAGGACTCAATTCCTTCCTCTCACCGGGAAAAAACTCCACAGAATTTCAGAGCCTGGACAACAAGAGAAGCACACCCCCACTGGCATTAGAAGCTCTGCGTCCTACCTTCTTAAAGAAATCTGTTCAAAAGTTTGAGACTTCTCTGGAGAGGGGGTAGTAGGAGCCTGAGGAAGCAAGCTGCCAACCCTGGCCCCCATTAATCTCTCAGCCTCGCCTGCCGCCTCTCCAGCAACTATCAGAGCCCAGTAATCAACCTGAAGAGAAATTTGCACCTGTCAGATAAATATTCAAAAAGCTCCTCCTGTCTTCTGCCACTGATATTCCCATTAATATTGTACCGCGACAAAAAGCCGTTATGAAAATGAATGAGACCATGAAAGAGAATGCAAAGCAGACAATGGGGCGAGAGGGGAGGTGTGCAAAGAAAAAAGAGAACAAGGATAGGGATACACACACACTGAAGAATGAAGAAGAGGCTGTACATACTCCGTCCACTCCTAAATGAACTTAAGAACATAAGAATTACAGTACTGGGACAGAACTTGATGGTAATATCTCTCGCTCCTTTTCATAAAGGTTTACAACGAACTGGAATGAAATTCCTAGTATATCTCCATCGTGGAAATGGTACTGTTAATTTGTCTTTTGTTTAGTAATTCATGTTAGTTAAACTGATTCCCTGTTTATTGAAGTCTTATGTAAACTTCAGGAGATGATACGATATATGAATCTAAGAGTTAGATTAGATTCCATTAGACCGAAGGTCCATCAAGTCCAGAATCCTGTTTCCAAACGTGGCCAACCCAGGTCCCGAGTACTTAGCTAGATCCAAAGTCGTAATGTTGTCATCTCTTAAGAAGACTGACAGGGTTAGAAGGATGATGCCCAATGGCATCTCTGTCTCACTATTGGCCTGTTGGAGAGTCCAGGTGATAAAAGCAAAGGAACCTTTGACCCTGGAGGGTTTGGAGAGCTGGGGCTGGTTTTCTGGACGACGACGACCCCTGCTTTGATAGCTCCGGTGGTGGTGGATGGACGCTGGATGTTTCCAGCTGAAGGACTCTATTCACACTCTGTTCCTTTTTCCGCTGAAGAGGCAGAACTCAAAAGCTCAGTAAATTCTGTCATTAATAACATTAGACATTTAATTATTAGCAAAGTTCTGATTGCTCCCTCGCAGCCTATGCAGGTTCTTCCACTAAGTTCTCCTGAACCCACTGTGCCCCCACCTCTGCTCCTGGGCAAACCAAGAAACAAATGCCATTAATCTCACTGGCATGGTTTAAACCCATCTCTTAATTAGTACAAATTAATATGATTAATCAAAATAATGAGTCAAACCTTTTCAATTAGGATCTTAAATGATGGAGGGGTACATTGGGAGAGAGAAAAGGGAGAGGTGGAAATGATGTGTGACAATCAAAGCCTCAAACTTGCAAGATCACCAGGAACCAAAGTCAAAATTAGGCAACTCTGCTCGCTCGAATCCCAGACTCATTAATGAGTCCCATTAGGTAAATTAAGTGGAGTTTTTATAGTAAGGTATGGATATTTGTTGTAAATCAACCTGTGATATCAACTTTCAAGGACTGGGGCTGCCCAAAGAGACAGACCAGAGGCAAGCTCATGATTTGATGAAGATTTGGAGTGATAGACACAGACCTACGAGGGGCTGCTGAAAAGTTCTCAGCCCAACCAAGAAGGGAATGATGTGAAGCCATGAAGCTTAGTTCAACACACCCCTAAGTTCAACATACTTGGCACATTGTGTCTGAAGTTTCTGTAACACTTCCAAAAAATATTCTGATACCTGGTCACTGAAATATTGCTCCGCTGCTGCCGAATCACTTCAAAATTGTCACCCTTTCAAACTTTTTAAGGTTTGGAACAGAAAATAGATGGAGCAGGATCTGGTGAGTAGAGTGGATGGTCCAACTGCATCAAAACATCCATCGTTTTGCCAACTTTATGAGCAAATGCATTGTCTTGCAAAAAGAGAACTCCTTTCTGCAACTTCCTTCTCCTTGTTTTCTTTCATTGTCTTCGTTCATTAGCACAGCAAGTTACAGTAGTATTCTGCATTATCTTGGCAGATAGTCAGTCATTACAACACCTTCCTGATCCCAAAACACTGTGGCCATGACCTTTCCTGCTGACTTTTGGGTCTTGAATTTCCTTGGCCTTGGAGAACCTGACTGCCGCCATTGCATGGACTGTTGTTTTGTCTCAGGATTATAGTGGTGGAACCATGTTTCAACAACAATAACTAGTCGTTCCAAAAAATTGGTATCAGCTTGCTGAAAATGTTGCAAAATCAACTTGGAAGTGTCCACTCGATGCTCAAACATTTGGGCACCCACTTGGCTGACAGCTTCTGCATACCCAGCTGCTCATGAATTATACAGCCAACAGGTTCCCTGGATATCTGTAGTGTGTCAGCAATTGTTTTAGCCGATATTCACTATCTACCAAAATCAGGTCATGGACATTTCAGGAGTTGACACCGTTTGAGGCCTTCCAGATCTTGATGCTGAAAGTTCGCACACCACTTCTTCACTGTGGAGTATAATGGGCATTTGTCACTCAATGTTTGCACCATACATTCATGGATTTCCTTTGGAGTTTTCCTCTGCAGGAATAGGAACATCATGAGGGCTCAGAGTTCCACACTTGAAAATTCCACACTTTTCATTGACATGGTTCAATCAATGATCTGAAACAATGTCAAAACATAGCATTACGATTCTGCAAATTGGCACTTTTCAACATAAAATAACACTCTTTTTAGCTACAGTGGCAAAATAATGCTTAGGAAGTTGGTTGAGCTGAGAACTTTTCAGCATCCCCTTGTAGAGCCCAGTTCAATTGATGACTGATTCAAGGGGTGAATAATAATCCAGGTCATTTGGAAGTGGTAGTATCTGGCAGATCCCAAAGAGAAGAGAATGGATTTTGGATTGAACTCATGAGTCCTTCAGTTGTAGCTTACCTAAAGTAGGTATTTTCCTGTCTCCAGAGGCCTGGTTGGTTCCCTAAGGTCACACAGAGCATTAGCAGGTTCCCAGCCTTCTACTTCTCACACTCAAGACCACTCTTGGCTTCCTCATGTGTACTTTTCTGCTAATTTTTAAGGACTTTTCCTCCAAGATTATGGCCCAAACTGCTTTTAAACCCACCTCTACTAGTCACCTTGAAACATTTCAGCAGAAAATACAGTTTCAAACACAGCAATAGTTAAAATACAATCAACTCGATTGCTATCAGTTAAAACATAAGTTAAAAATAAAACATCATCAAAATGTTTTAAAAAAAATCAACATTCTTGTTTATCAAATAGGTAGGTTTATAACAATTTCCTAAATGTAAAGTAAGAATAGGCTTCAGCAATCGACAGGCTCATCCAGGAGTTCATCTTCCCTGCCTGATCCTCCAATGGGACGGGAAGACAAGTAACGTATGATTGTCCCACTTATATTGTTTTATATTTGTTATGATTTCATAATCAATCCCCTTTCTCATTTCTGGCATCCTTCTCTGAATCTTTCCTAGTTTTTCTGCCTGATTCAGGGAAAACATTTTCAATTCAATTCACTTTTCCTGCCCAATTGGGTTTATTTTGTAGCCTCTTCACCCACCCCATACCCCCCATACCTCCCCCTCCCCCCCCCCCGCTGGCGCTGTAGTTTTCAATACTTGATACACCATCTGTCAAAGAATACCTAGACGGTTTACAACACTAATTAAAAACCAATAATAAAGCTTTTAAAAGTCCAAATAAGAGGGGGAAGACAAGAAAAACCTTACTGAAACAAGGGGGGCAGGAGAGAAAAAAAGAAGAAATAAAGAGCAGAGGAAAAAAGTGGTTTCTTGTTCCTTGCCAGTGCAGATGACGTCAGATGTTCTTCTTGAAGAGGAAGGTTCTCAGTTTGGACTCAAACTTATCCCGGGATGTTTCAAGTCTGGAGCGCATTCCCTAGAGAGGGCGCTGGGAGAGAAAATAGAGCTTTGCGGGTTGTACCGTAGAAACCTTCCTGGATGGAGGGAATTGAAAGTAAGTTTTGGTTATTGGATTGCAGTGCCCGAGGCGAGACATGTGGAATCAGATATTTGTCAAGGAAAGTTGGGTAAAATAATTTTTTATGTAGTGCGATGTGAAATAGGCAGCGAATGTAAAGGGGTGACATGATCATATGTTTTGGCCTTATAAATGAGTTTAACGGCAGTGTTTTGTGAGAGTTGGAGTTATGCCCTGGTATAAGGAGCTGCAGTAATCGATGTGGGAACCAGGATGGTAGGTCCTAGCGCACACTCGCTGTCTGACACCAGCTGTGGCAGGATACACTTTTCAAATCTGACATATTATAATCACAAAACAGAAAATAATATGATTTTTTCTTCCTTTTGTTGTCTGGTCATTTTGTTATTCAAATCACGTTGGTCCCAGGCTCTGGTTTCTGTTTGTCTTCTGTTAACTCGCTCACCAGGGTCTCCTGCTCATTTGAAGTTTTCTGCTTTCTCAGTGCTCACTTTCCATCTTCCATCTCTGTACCTTCCCTTCAAATGCCATATCCAACATTTCTGTTTCTTTCTCTCTCTTTCCCTGCTTTGTGCCTTGGATCAAACCTCTCTGTTCTCCTCCATGCAGCATCTCTCCCTTCCTCCCCTCCATTATCATGTGTAACATTTATTTCTCTCTCCCCATGCACCATCTCTCTCTGCCCTCCACCCTATGACCAACAATTCTTTCTCTTTCTTCTTCATGCATGTCTCCCTTCCCTCCTCCATATGCAAGATTTCGCCCTCTCACCCCTTTCTACCTCGGTTTCATCTCTCCCTTCCTCTCCTCCATCCCATCTCCACCAATTCTTCCTCTCTTCTCTCCCCCCCCCCTGTGCAGCAGCTTTCCATCCCTCCCTCCCTGTGTGGTAGCTTTTCATCCTTCTATCCTTCCTATTCCCCTGTGCAGCACTTCCCGACTGAACCCCCACCCCTCTTTGGGCCTCCTAAAGTAGCAGCAGTAGTGGTGGTGGCTGATTTGGCAGAGGCAGTATGGTGAACAGGCTTCTCACAGCCTGCCCTTCAGAGCTTTCCTCTTCCACATCATCAGTCATGTGGTAGAGGGAGGGCCAAGGGGGCAGGCCAGGAGAAGCCTGTTTACTGCGCTGCCTCTGCTAAGCTGGTCACCACCACCGCTGCTGCTTCTTTAGGAGACCCAGAGGTATGTCAGGACTCATTAAATCGGTGAGTCCAATTTTTTAGAAAGTGAATTGCTTCAAATTGGTGAATCGGGCACACAATACTCAAGATGTGTTCACACCATAAGAATAGCCTTACTGGGTCAGACCAATGGTCCATCAAGCCCAGTAGCCTATTCTCACGATGGCCAATCCAGGTCACTAGTACCTGGCCAAAACCCAAAGTGTGCCAATATTCCATGCTACCGATACAAGGTAAGCAATAGAGAAGCATTACAGTATTTAAATTTCAATTGGTAATCTGCTTTTTTCCAGTATGAAATAACATACATAATAAAACACTGGACCACTCAAGAATAATAAGAACCAAGCAATATTCTAAGCCAGTGGTTCCCAACCCTGTCCTGGAGGACCACCAGGCCAGTTGGGTTTTTGGGGTAGCCCTAATGAATATGCATGAGAGAGATTTGCATATAAAGGAGCTGACAGGCATGCAAATCTGCCCCATGCATATTCATTAGGGCTATCCTAAAAACCCGACTGGCCCTGTATAAGATTTTGGTGAGACCTCATTTAGAAAATTGTGTACAATTCTGGAGGCCGCATCTTCAAAAAGATATAAAAAGGATGGAGTTGGTCCAGAGGAAGGCTACTAAAATGGTGTATGGTCTTTGTGATAAGGCGTATGGGGACAGACTTAAAGATCTCAATCTGTATACTTTGGAGGGGAGATATGATAGAGACATTTAATTACCTACATGGCATAAATGCACTTGAGTCAAGTTTCTTTCATTTGAAAGGAAACTCTGCAATGAGAGGGCATAGGATGAAGTTAAGAGTTGATAGGCTTCGGAGTAATCTGAAGAAATACTTTTTTACGGAAAGGGTGGTAGATGCATGGAACAGTCTCCCAGAAGAGGTGGTGGAGACAGAGGCAGAGACTGTGTCTGAATTCAGAAGGGCCTGGAATAGGCCCGTGGGATCTCTCAGAGAGAGAAAGAGATAATGGTTACTGCAGGATGGGCCATTTGGCCTTTATCTGCCGTCATGTTTCTATGTTTCTAGAAGTTAGGCAAGAGTGCTTGTAGCCAGCCATAGAACATCTGAAAGCTGCAGATACCCGTACGTGCAGAACTTATTAAGTGAGTCCTGTGCTTTGCAGAAACACACGATATAGGATAAGTGGGTATTTACACAAGAGAGTTTCACTGGAATTTTGGCAGTGAAAAGGGTGTAACACAACTACTGTTGTTCTAATCATTGATGTGGATAATCAGCATTTAAATGTTAGCACCGTAGAACCTGGGCAAACAGTATAGAAACATAGAAACATAGAAATTGACGGCAGATAAGGGCCAAGGCCCATCTAGTCTGCCCACCCTAATGTCCCTCCCCTACCTTCGCCCTGTGAATAGATCCCATGTGACGATCCCATTTGGCCTTAAAATCAGGCACGCTGCTGGCCTCGATCACATGCAGTGGAAGACTATTCCAGCGATCAACCACCCTTTCAGTGAAAAATAATTTCCTGGTGTCAGCTCGTAGCTTCCCTCCCCTAATTTTCCACGGATGCCCTCTTGTTGTTGTGGGACCCTTGAAAAGGAAGATATCTTCCTCCGCCTCTATGCGGCCCGTGAGATACTTGAACGTCTCGATCATGTCCCCCCTCTCTCTGCGCTCCTCGAGTGAGTATAGCTGCAATTTGTCTAGACGTTCCTCGTATGGGAGGAGCTTAGGGGTGCGTCTATATCCCAAAGCTGGAAGCTTGGAGTTTCAAATGATCACTGCTGTGTACTGGTGTACGAAGGGATGCCTGGTGACCTAGGGAGTTTGATAAAAGCTCATGCCTCTGGATCTTCATGAGAACCACAGATTGCATTCAGACAGGCAGGCAGAAACTCGGGACGCCTGAGAAGCCCAGCTAGTTCTTGGGACTTCCTGGAGGGTGGTCTCTGTTTGAGACCTCGCTCCAGAGGAGATTTGTCTTTTGGTCAGAACCCACCAACTGTTGTTTTTTGTTTCAAGAGCACACCAACTGACCAGTTCAAGGGTTAAAAGAAATCTGACATCACCTTTGGGAGAATAGGAAGAGTGAAGATAGCCCAAGGCTTTTTCTGATTGCAGACTGCCATAGGAGAAGCTCCCATGCTCATCAATTTCCTCTGAGTGTCGGAGCTTTTACTAAAGGGGCTCATAGTTTAGACTGTCCCCTGTTCAAACAAAGTGCCTCCGCTTATGTCTTATGTTTTGAAAAGCCGTCCGGACCCCTGAAAAAGAGGAAATCCGGACGTCTGGTAACCCTAATGCTGTCGAACCTGCTGCTTTGATTCTACCACAGAGAGGTTGTGTATCAAATCCATGACCCTTAACCAGTGAAGAGCTCGTTTTGCTGGGCTTAGCCTTAGTGAAGGCCCATGATGAAACCAGGACTGGACTGCACTAGCCTGTCCCCACCATGTTATCCATTGGCTGTGGAAAGAATTTGGTTGCTTATCCTTCGGAGATTTCACTTGCAGGTGAAGTTGTTCCTCTTTTAGTTTTACCCTTTTTTATTTCATATTAATTAGATTTTTAAAATTTAACAGGTTTTTTAATGTTTAAATCTTTATTGATTTTCAAACTTTGATAGTGCAATACAATTGGTAAATCATAAAATACTGCATAGAACCCACTAATAACTATACAATTATTACATTGAACAATCATTTACTCCCATCCTGATTTCAGTGTTATAATTAAATAATTTAACTCCTTTATGCACAATGGAGATCCCTAATGAAAGTGCACGCAACACTGGAGAGACGCATGGTGGGAGACTTGACTCTTGGCCCGGGTGGCAAATTTTGTCAGGTGTGGGAGCACTTCTGGCAGGACCTCACACCGCGTGCTCGCAGTAGACTTTTGAATCTTTAAGATTTTATTCCCACTCTCAGCTGTTGGACCAGCCATGGATTCTTGGGGAGGGGAGGGGAGGGGAACTGATTATATTGTTGAAAATGTTATTTCCTGAATGGTACTACTGTTTGTATTTGCTTCTTACTGCTGGAATAATAAAAATCATTTAAACATAAATAATTTAACTCCTCAACGTACATTTCCCTCCCTGGATGTGTAAAGAAATCCAATGAAAAGGGGAGAAACATGACCCTTCCTGAAATGCAACTAAAGGAGTCAATGGACTCCAGACATCATTAAAGGACTTCCTAGTCCCCAAACGTTCCGCCATCATTCTTTCATACTTACATGTGGTTCACACATTTACCCACCAAAAAGTGTAATGAATCCTGTCATGGTTCTTCCAATTGCGTGTGATCATTTGAACAGCTATTCCCGTCATGATCAGGAAAAGGCGACTTTTATACTTATCTAAAGTATAGTACGTACCACAAATTACAGCTTTTTACCAGTTTGTGTTTTTTAATTCTTAACATTGTAAACCGTCCAGATAGATGTGGTGGTCGGTATATCAAGCCTTAAATAAACCTGAAACTTGATTCCATGCTGTCCTTTAAAGTTCAAATGAAGGCTGTTATATCTTTAAGGAGGTTGCATGACTATCTTTCGTACAATCATCACGTTGATGATAACGCCTTGCTTGACTATTGTAATTCCATTTATGTAGCTCTACCTAAATATGTCTTGCGAGCATTGAAGCCGGCTCAAAATGCTGCAGCCCGTCACATCATTCGAGAGCTTCATTGATTGCCAATTGGCATGCGGGTTCTTTGTGTGATATTTAAGGTTGCCCATCAAGTGTCCGCTCTCTTCTGCAGTGGCATTGTCCTTTGAGTGAGTTACGGTCTTCAGTTCCCTCTTTAGTGGTGGTGAGGCTTACGGGGAATCATAAGTCTATGTTCTCTGTCCAGGGCCCATCGCTATGGAATGATTTACCTTTGTTTCGGCGCAATCTGATATGCTCTGGCATTTTAGAAAGAGGGTGAAAACTGTATTTCTTGAGCGTTTTTTTGGTGTGAGTTGGGGCAGTTCTTTTTTTTTATCTTGTTATGTATTTGTCTGTATGATTTTTTTTCCTCGCTTAGATTTCTGGCGAAGCGGGTTATAAATAATGTTAAATAAATCAGTCATTCCCCTTAAAAAGTCCTGCTTTTAAACCGGAGACTTCGTCTGAATGATTATAATTTGGCTCTGTGATATGAATACGGTGTAAGGAGGGAGGGGGAGAGAGAGGCCTTTGGCGGTCGTTGCATTCCTTTCTGTCACAGCCTGAGGCTTGAACATCTTACAAAGCTGTTGTGTGTTTAATGGATGTTTTATGCACTAACAATAAGCCCCACAGAATAATGAGGAATAATTTATAGGCTGGGCATGTGACCTTCCCAGTCCCCCCCCCTTTGATCTGGAAGGCTGGGGCTCAATTATTGGGGATGTAGCACCCTCTTGTGGCCAGAAGCTCCTAATACATTCTTGTCCAGGAAGAAATAAGGTATAGGACAAGAACATACTTGGGATTGTGAGCTGGATAAATATTGATATCTCCTCTTAGGATTGTGCTTGGAAATTCACCAGCCCTAATTACTTGTATTTAGGTATAATTCTAAAGTTAATCCTTTGCCCTTTGAAATTTAGTGATGCCCCTAAACAGATAAACGTGTCTGAAAGGGAAAGGCGGATGGGGACTTGTATGCTGCCGTCTTGTGGCTTTGGCATTTCCAAGCTGATGGGAGCTCGAGGATTAAGTGTCTTGCCCAGGGTCATGGGATTTGACCTCACAACCTCTGGGTGAAGAGACAGCAGCTCTACCAGTGAGCCGCAGCGGGTGGGATCTGATTGATATACAGCTTTTCTGTGCTCACAATCAAAGGGGTTTACATGCGGCATGGGGGCTCCGGCCAGCTCATCGGGTCAGGAGGTCACCTGCCAAACATCAGGGTTCACAAAAAAGGAAAACAGTTGCCTTTACTCACAACCACCCTACTGGCGGTCACTGTCCCTCTTGATTTCACAGTTGACCCTGGTGTAGGGTTACCATATGGTTCCAGAAAAAGGAGGATGGATTAAGACATCTGGGTTTTACTTCTGCTGAAAGCATTGGAAGTAAGGAGGACAGATAGAGACATCCAGGCAATGGAAGTAAAACCCGGATGTCTCAATCCATCCTCTTTTTTTCTGCAGCCATAGGGTAACCCTAACCCTAGATGAATCCAGTAGGCCAGAGGATGGACAATTCCGGGCTTCCAGTCACTCACCTGGCCTCTCCCTCTTTCAAATGGCAAGAAGCAGGCGAGAGCCAGGACATAATTGGAATGAACACAATGGTTTATTCAATCTGACTGCCGTTGCTTCACAGCAACTCTATATGAAGTCTCAACTTGGTTCAGGTGAATCATTTAAGCCGCTTAACTCCTCTGGGTAGCTCAAAGAGCACCCCTACAAATAGCAAGCCTGGACAGGAGCCAGGGGTAACCACAGGGTGCTGAGACTGTACTATTAAAAACATCATTGCAAAATACATAATTATTCAATGAACAGGAATTACGCTGGCTCATTTTACAGCAATAGATTCAGTGATTTCTGTGACAGAGGGGATGAACTTGTTAAGGATAGCCGATACAATAATTAACATTTTATATGTAACTGGAATGATTGATAAGTGATTCATGATATTATATGCTGATCAGGTATAGATCCAATATATATATATATATATATACAGTATATTCATATTTATTCATTTTTATTTAAATTATTTATATTCCGGTACTGAAGGAAATAGACTTGGTAGATAAGGACAGGTTGTTCACCCTCTCCAAGGTAGGGAGAACGAGAGGGCACTCTCTGAAGTTAAAAGGGGATAGATTCCGTACAAACGTAAGGAAATTCTTCACCCAGAAAGTGGTGGAAAACTGGAACGCTCTTCCGGAGTCTGTTATAGGTGAAAACACCCTCCAGGGATTCAAGACAAAGTTAGACAAGTTCCTGCTGAACTGGAACGTATGCAAGTAGAGCTAGTCTCAGTTAGGGCTCAGGTCCTTGACCTAAGGGCCGCCACGGGAGCGGACTGCTGGGCACGACGGACCACTGCTCTGATCCAGCAGCAGCAATTCTTATGTTCTTATGTCCTACAATTCTATACGGATTACAAATTATTCAGGTATCCAAGTATTTAAGAGTGTTTGCATCAGAACCATGAGACTTTGAAAGTCAATTTCTAGATTCGAGTGTCATGCATTGTACAGCATATAGTCTGCAGCTTGCTGAATAGAAAGAGGGGAGCTGTCAGCAGGATAATAGTTGAGAAAAGGGGAACCTAGCTCAGAACCACAGATGCCATCTGTTAGGCTAATGGGGGCAGAAGAGGAAAATATGAACTGTCGAAAACAGCTGACAGTTATCAGGCCTCGTGTGGGGTTTTCGTAATATATGGGTCTGGGTCTCATTGAAGAGAGTAATGGGAACTTTAATAAGGGGGAAGACATATGGAGATTAGAATTAGGAAGGATAGGCTGTCACCTTAAGGGTGCAGAGCCAATTAGCACCCCAGGATGTTATGGTTAAATGATTTTTATTAGAGCCAGCAATAAAACACAGATAACAACATTTCAGCCATAGAATAGGGCTCCAAAAACAATTATGATGAAAAAAATCCCCCCCAACACCATCTCTAGAAGGATAAACATAGGATGTGAGACGTCAAGTAGGACACTCAACAATTCAAAATACGACTTCTGGCCACAGGAGTCATCGTGTTCCAGAAAGGCTCCCAGCCAGCCCTCAAAGTAGAAAGATCAGAAATGCCCCGTTGTTTCCAAGACAATAAAAGAATCATCTGAGTCCGCCACAACAAGGTAGCTGGGACCTCTGTACCCAGCCACTTTAGGATGCACTTCAGCAAAGAAAGGCATTCAAACACGGCTGTCTGGGATGATGAGAGGGAAGAACTCCAAAAAGCAGCGTGGGTGAAGATCTGATAGTCACCCTCCAAAGAGTACCAATGTAGGTGAAGAGTCTAGTCCAAAAAGCCTGAATAGCTGGACAAGACCACAACATGTGGCCCAGCGTAGCAGTCCGAGGTCCACATTTATCACAAATTGCTGTAGGCCTAAAGTTTGCAGAATAAGCCCTATGTGGCGACACATAAATACGATACATATACTTCCTTAACAAAGCCAATCTGGCTACAGCACTTTGTTTAAGATCCTCCGGTAACACCATTGCCAGATCTTGTGACCATGATGTCCGAAGCCTAGCAAGGCGGTTTCATCCTACAAACGCCTATGATGGAATTTGAGGGGAACCGAAGGTGTAGGCCGTAGACAATAATTGTCTACCAAAACATAAGTTGTCCTTCGTCAAAGAAGTCACATAGTGCTTAATCTGCAGATAGGCAAATCCATCTGCAAAAGTAAGGCCATAGTCCCGACACAAGTTGCTCAAAGGGTTTCATTGAGCTGTAGTCCATCACCACCTGAAATAAAAATTTCAACCCCCTTGCCTCCCACTGCGCAAACTGTGAACCCTCCTTGCCAGGCAGGAAATTGTTGTTCTAGCAAATAGGCAGGAAAGGAGACTCATGGTCACTAATGTTATGAAACTTACACACCCGTCTCCAGACCCTACGTAAGGGAAGGCCAAACACTCGAATTCTCACATCAGAAGGATGAGAGGAAGGGACAGAATGTAAGTAAGCACTAAAATGCTCCCTCAAAAAACATGCGAGTTCCAAAGGCGTGTTAGAAAAATCAGAAGTGCACCTAAAATAATCATTGATATGGCGCATACCGCAACCCACAATGAGATAGAGAAGATTCAACAGGCCCAGATCCCCCTTATAAGATGGTCACGTTACTTATGAGTAGGTTAGTCGAGCGCGACAAAAATTGTTGAAGCAATCGGATAAATTTGGTGTCGTCTCGACGCAACAAATAGAGCGGTAGAAATTGAAAAACATATAGCCAAGTTGGAATAACAATCATAGTAAGTAGTTCCACCCTACCTAAAAGAGAAAGAGGATATGCCTGTCACAAGCGTAATCTGATAGTCAAAGTGTGGAGCAGGGGATGCACATTATGAGCATACAGCGTGGAGAGATCAGAAGGAATATGGACGCCCAGATACTTAATGGCCCTGTCAGCCCACTGTAAAGGGAAGTCACCTTCCCACTGATGGCGAATAAAAGGATGGGATGGCAAAGCCACTGATTTATCAAGGTTAATAGTAAGACCCGAGTAGAACCCATATTCTGCTATAAGATCCAGAGCTGCTGCAAGTGATCGAGCTGGATTCGTGAGGATAAACATTAAATCGTCTGCAAATGCTAGAGGTTTAAGTTCCTGCCCTGTGATAGTCAATCCACCCACCTCATCAAATTTTCAGAGAGTGCACAATAATGGTTCTAAGGTAAGAATAAAAAGCAAGGGGGAGAGAGGGCACCCCTGCCGCGTTCCTTGTCTAATAGGGAAGGTATTTGAGAGTGCTCCATTAACTATCAGAGAAGCAGTAGGATTGGCGTAAAGGGAACAAAGTGCCGCACAATAGAAACCCGAAATCCCAATGTAATCTAAGGTATGAAAAAGATAGGACCACGAAACATTATCATCGAGGCTGACCAACAAGGTGGGAACTGCGACATGTTGAGCCAACAAGATCTTACGGACATTTAAGACTGATTGCCACCCAGGGACGAAGCCCACCTGATTGTATTGAATCAATGTCGGGATAAAGGGGAGAGATCTATCTGCTAAGATACGAGAAAAGAGCTTAAGATCGACATTAATCAGTGAGATGGGACAGTAGGAACCTGGGAGATCCGATGGCTTACCAGGTTGAAGCATCATTTGCAAAACGCAGAAAAGCGCCCGCCCACACAGCGCTATTATAATATACCAACAATGGGCCACAGAGATGAGTCTCCAGCATCCGGTAAAATTCCCCTGAAAAGCCATCAGAGCCTGGGGCAGTGCCGATCTTACTCGTCTTGATTGCCCGTTGCAATTCTACCGCCTGTAGGGGCCTATTCAAACGACAGATGTCATCCGCTTGCAAACAGGGCATCCCCCCGGGGGGGATGGGATGTCGCTATACTGAGCTGCAAAGTAATCATGGAAGGCCTTTGCTATATCATCTGTGCGGGACACAATCCTACTCCCCCCCCCCCCCCCCCCGGAAGAGCGCAAGGCCAAAATGGGTTTACCCCAGGATGTTATAAAAATTCTTGATCTTGTGATGTTGGGTGTGCTGACCTGATAACCACCCGAGTCTGCAGACCGTACAATAAATTTGTTTTCCTAGTACTTCACGGGAGAGTCCTGCATTGTTCTTTTAAGTATTGCTAACAATTACAAAACCCTTTTTTCTACTATTTCACCATAAGAACATAAGAATGTCCGCTGCTGGGTCCATCGTGCCCAGCAGTCTGCTCCCGCGGCGGCTTCCAGGTCAAAGACCAGCGCCCTGAGACCAGCCCTACCTGTGTACGTTCCGGTTCAGCAGGAACTTGTCTAGCTTTGTCTTGAATCCCTGGAGGGTGTTCCAGTTTTCTACCACTCTCAGGGTGAAAAAGAACTTCCTTATGTTTGTACAGAATCTATCTTCTCAACTTTAGAGAGTGCCCAGTACCATTCCAGTACCATAGTGCTGTGGAAATGCACTGATTTCAATAATTCCCTAAAGGATAATAACTATGACATGCCATTAAAAAATCTTGTCAAACAAGGAGCTCCACAAAGCAGGGCCCACATACGAAAAGGCCGACTTCTTGTTTTGGTTAGTTTAATTTGACTAAGACCAAGCAACGAAAACTGCTCCTTTTGGCAGGAGCGTGAAGATCTTTCTGGGCAATATCTAAATTTAAACTCAAACTTAATCCTGACAAAACAAAGCTTTTTCTTGCTAGCCCTAATGTCAAAATCAATGAACGGACAGAATTTTTCAACAGCTACTATGATCAAAATATTAGGTGTGACGTTCGATCGTTATCTAACCCTAGAAGCTGATACGGAGCTAATGATTAAAAAATGCTTTTCGGTTCTGTGGAAACTACGTACTATTAAAACATATTTTGATTTCATGTCTTTTAGGCTATTGGTACAGTCATCAATCTTGTCGATCCTAGACTGCTGTAACATTATCTATCTGGGATCTCACAAAAAAATCTCTAATAGACTAAGAATAATACAAAACACAGCAGTCCGTTTGATTTTTGGCTTAAAAAATATGACCCTGTCAGCCCTTATTATTCAAAGCTTCATTGGTTGCCATTCGAGGCTAGAGTCTTCTTTAAATTTGACTGTATTTGCTTTAAAACTATACTTGGCCTGACCCCAGTTGACCTCTTTCCTCATTTTGAATTTTATAACTCTAACAAGAATACACGAAAAGCTTATTGGTTCACGTTTCAGACAGCAAAATCTTGTCGTTACAAGAGATTTTTAGGAAAAACTTTTGCATTTCAGGCTATGTATGAGACGGATTTGCATGCACTGCCTCCTTGAGATGCAAATTTATCTCATGCATATTTATTGTGGAGATCCTGAAAACCTGACCTGGTTCCGGCTCTTGAGGACCGGAATTGCCTACCCCTGGGCTAGTGCAATGAACACTTGGTGGAGTTCTCTTATCCCCCAAGCCCAGTCTTACCATTCTTTTACAAAATTGTTGAAAACATATTTGTTTGATAAATTTGTGACCCAATTGCTATAGTTGTATTTTCTGAAATGTGTATGCCAGGGGTGTCCAATGTCGGTCCTCGAGGGCCGCAATCCAGTCGGATTTTCAGGATTTCCCCAATGAATATGCATGAGATCTATTAGCATACAATGAAAGCAGTGCATGCAAATAGACCTCATGTATATTCATTGGGGAAATCCTGAAAATCCGACTGGACTGCGGCCCTCGAGGACCGACATTGGACACCCCTGGTGTATGCCATGTTTAGGTATGATTCGCTGATTGTACAGTTTCTCTTGATGTGAACCACCTAGAACAGGGCTGCCCAAGTCCGGTCCTCGAGATCTACTGGCAGGCCAGGTTTTCAGGATATCCACAATGAATATGCATGAGAGAGATTTGCCTGCACTGCCTTCTTGGTATGCAAATCTCTCTCATGCATGTTCATTGTGAATATCCTGAAAACCTGGCCTGCTAGTAGATCTCGAGGACCGGACTTGGGCAGCCCTGGCCTAGAATAAAGTTATTATTATTATCTAGTTATCTTGTAAGCAAAGTACGCTGGAGATTTTGTAGGCCAGGGGTAGGGAACTCCGGTCCTCGAGAGCCGTATTCCAGTCGGGTTTTCAGGATTTCCCCAATTAATATGCATGAGATCTATTTGCATGCACTGCTTTCAATGCATATTCATTGGGGACATCCTGAAAACCCGACTGGAATACGGCTCTCGAGGACCGGAGTTCCCTACCCCTGTTGTAGGCTAAGCTTTAAACAATATGGATAACATTTTAAACTTTATACGCTGGGCCAAAGGCAGCCAGTGTAATTTGTGCAATACAGGAGTGATATGATCTGTTGCTCCCTCAAACCAGAGGAAGCAAAGCCTGACTTCCCGATTCACATGGAAAGTGGAAACCACTTTTGGAAGAACACTGCGCAGCATCACACTGGAAAAGGTTCCTGACAGGAGAGAGCCTGAAGCTCCAAAACCCTTAGGCTGAGGTAATAGCCACCAGGAAGACTGTTTGGATCCTGAAATCCATACGGGACGCTCCAGAGAGTCAGGTTAAGACTCCAAGTTGGTCAGAGGCCTAAGTCGCAGAGTGCCATGTCTGGATGAGCTGCCACTGAGACCCTCAGAGAAGGAGGGCCCAGAGCGAACCTACCGCTAGGCCCTTCTTCAAGCCGTCCTGCAGAAACTCCAGGACACGAGGGACTGATAACATCTCCAAACCTTCAAATAAGCCGCCACTGTGCACTTGCTTTTGCTGTGACGCAACGTGGCAATCACAGTGAAGAATAGCCCTGGCTAATCAAGGCCCCGTACGGATCCTGCATCACAATCGGACCCAGCATGAGGAGGCGAGAATGACAAGGGAGCCGGAGCCCCCAATCCTGCTGCGCATATTCCAATTCCTGCCAATTAACTGAAGTAATTGTTAACATCAATGTATTGTTAGTTAATGGCTCATTAGCTAATAAATTTGCACGTGAATCTTCAGTCCCTGAGCAAATTTCAGCGCTCATTTCTCAGCACCAGGGGTGAAAGTCTCTTGCCTTTTCTTCTGCAAAAACCAGACGCCAAATCCTCACTACTTCTAAAGGAGTGAAGAAGTGACCTGTAGAAGAAACGCCTCAGGCTCAGGCAGTCGGTTAAACAGGTAAAGTAATTTGTTTGCACAGACACGGATGGTCTGCTCCATCCAGCCACCAGGAAGACAGATGTGGGATGCTTGGACCCGCAGAAGGTTAAGCAAGGAGCAAACATCCAGGAGCAGGAAAAGGGCTGACTTTAGGACGACCTTCAGGGCAGTGTCTGAGCATTGCATGCGCTCAGCAATCGCTGGTAAATCTTTATTAATTTTAATTGGCGGCACCATTTATAAGAACCATTAAAAAGGATAAATGGAGCCCATCCGGGATAATGTCTTTTGTTAATTAGTTTGTCAGCAGTGTTTTAATATCCCCTAATGACTTCATATTTCAGGGCTGACATTAAAGGAGACAGTGTGAAACAGGAAATGGTGTCGTCAAGCTCTGACTCAAGAAATGCCCTTTCCTGACTCCCCCAAGGTTAGTCTGCTGGGGAGGCTTAAGGGTCTCATTGGCAGGGATCCTCTGCCAGGCCTCCAAAAGGCAAATTTTGCAAACAGAACAGCCAATGAGTCTGTGCCACAGAGGGCTGGAAAATGAGAGACTTTCTCAACGAACCTCTTCCTTCTATCAAACAGAAAGCGCTGGGGACAAGATGGCTGAGAATGAGACTGACAGGGCCAGTGGCGTACCTAGCATATGTGTCACCCTTTTGACACCCCCCCATCTATATGAAAAATATGATTTTTAGCAACAATCCACATATCGCACAAGAGTGTACCTAGGAAAAGGCAGCATCTTAAACACTGCAGTGAGCACTAGAACACCAACACATACATTGTAAAACTAAACAGGCCAGATCCCGCACAGTCAATTGATCCTGCAGTCAATGCCAACTGAAAACTATGTTCTTTTCATACACACAGAACAGAGATACACCCTCGCCCAATATGGAATAATCACAAACTAAAAATAGAAATATGTAAACAAAAGTTAAACTGAACCGCCAAGAAACCAGACTCTGCGTACAATGCAACACCACAAAAACAGTGACACGTCCCCTAATACTGTGCAAAATATAAAGACAGTAGATGTAAATTTGAAAAAACTGATACATAACAATCACCACTTTACAAATTAACAAATAAAAATAAAACAAATAATGAGAAATAAAAAAATACCATTTTATTGGACTAATCCATTTTTCAATTAGCTTTCAGAGGCCAAATCTTTCTTCAGAACAATACAGTATACTGCTGTTATGCTATTCTGTCCTGAGGAAAGGGGTGTAGTCCAAAAAATTGCCTTATTTCCATTTCCTATTTATAAACTTTTATCAATACAGTTATAATACTACTTGATTCTAAGTAAAGCAACAAAAAAAATCTTTCTACCTTTTGTCGTTTCTGCTTTAATCATCTTCTCTCTCTTCTTTCTATACAGCGCTTGTCCTCTCTCCCTTCCATGCAACATCTGCCCTCTCTTTGCCCCTTCCACCCAGCTTCTGCCCTCTCTTTCTACCCCTTCCATCTACTGCCCACACTCCCTCTGCCCCTTCCATCTACCATCCACCCTCTCTCTCTTCCATATGGCATCTTCCCTCTTTTTATATCCCTTCAATAAACTGTATATCCGGGGTCCCTTCTCTCCTTTGCACATGATTCATTTCAGCTTCACCCCCTCTCCATTTTTCTGTCTCCACCCCCTCCCCTATGCTTTGGCATCTCTCTCTTTCTCTTCTAAACTAAACTAAACCTTAGGTTTGTATACCGTGCCATCTCCGCAAGCGCAGAGCTCGGCACGGTTTACAGAGTTAAGAGGAAAGGAACTACAATAAGGGATAAAGGAGAGAGACTAAGAGAAAAGAGAGGGACAGAATACCGGAGAATGGGAGGTGATTAGATATCTCTATCTCCTTCCCTTCCCTCCCCCATGCCATGGCATCTCTTCTTCCCCCTCCATGGTCTGGTATCTCCTTTCCTTTCCATCCCTCCCATGGACTTGCCATCTCTGGTTCCTCTCCCTTGTCTTCCATCTCCCTTCTTCCCTCTCTCTCCCCAATTGGGTGCAGCAGCAGCAGTATTTTTCTCACCCCCTTCCCTGTGCAGCAGGAACATCTCTTCCCTGCCCAGCATGTCTGGCCAGTTCCCCTGCTCAAAGCAGCAGGCGTCTACACCTCACACGATCCACGGCTGCGTTGGAAGCCTTCTCTCTGACATCGTGACATCAAAGAGAACACTTCTGACGCAGCCGCGGATTGCGTGAGGAGCCGATACCCGCGGCTTTGAGCAGGGGAGCCGGCCAGAAGTGAAACAACCACCAGAGGGAGCACAAGCTGGGACAGACACCACTGTTTACAGAAGGGATGCCCACACTTTTTGGGCTTGCGAGTTACTTTTAAAATGACCAAGTCAAAATGATCTACCAATAATAAAATTAAAAAAAAACACAAAGCACACTGTACGCAGAGAAAATTTTAATTATTATTTATATTCGGGGGGGTTTTCAAAGAGGTCAAGGCAGATGACAATATGCAATGTCACTTCAGTAACAACTATACAAAAATAGACAAATACCCCCACCCTTTTTACTAAACTGCGATAGTGGTTTTTAGTGCAGGGAGCTGTGCTGAATGCCCCACGCTGCTCTCAACGCTCATAGGTTCCCTACGCTAAAAACCACTATTGCGGTTTAGTAAAAGGGGGCCATAGTGCAAAATATAGACAACAGATATAAATTCTCAAAACGGACACATTTTGATCACTAAATTGAAAATAAAATCATTTTTCCTACCTTTTTGTCTGGTGATTTCATAAGTCTCTGGTCCTTCTTCTGGTCCTCCTTCTTTCTCCTCCTGGCCCCACCCTCTTTCTTTCTCTCTCCCCCTGGCCCCCCTCTATTTTTGCCTTTCTTTCTCTTTCCTCCTGGCCCCCCTCTTTATTTCTGCCTTTCTTTCTCTCTCCCCCTAGCCCCCACAAAGCCATCGTGCCGATTTCTCCACTTCCACAATTATTTCCTTACCCCCACCCCCAAGCCAGCAGCCGATTTCTCCCTGCTCCTTCCCCGAGCCAGGCCCAACGCATACAAGCATCGGGCCCACAAGATTTCACTTCCGGCGTCAGTTCTAACGGGGAGGAAGTTGCCGGCCAGCCAGACAGCGATTGGCTGGCCCAGAACTTACCCTCCAACGTTAGAATTGACACCGGAGGTGAAGCCTTGTGGGCCCGACGCTTTTTCCCCACCCACCAGCCCGCCTCATCTTTTGTCTTCACCTACCAGTTGCCAGCCGGCCGGCCGGGTTAAGGAATGACGCTGTGGGGGAGCTGGTGCCGGGATGCGGTGGTGAGCGGCAAAATAGGGAAGGTGCACCCCCTTGGGGCGTGCACCAGGGGCGGACCGCCCCTCCCCCCCTTAGTACGCTACTGGACAGGGCCAAGAGAGAAAAAGACCCTCCCAAGACAAGAAAGGCAGGACAAGGAGGACTTGGCAAAGGTCCTGTTCACCAGTTTTTTCTGCTCTGCCTAGAACTCACCATGTTAATCCTGCTCATGCCACAGAGGTTCAGTTCAAGTTTATTTTGACATTCCACCACAAAAGACAAAATATCCTAGTGATGAATAAAGTTAAAAAAAAAAAAAGATTAAAAAAAGGATTAAAGAGAATAAAGGAAAGGGGAAAAAGTGTTAAACAGATGTTTCCATTTCTTCATGGAAGGCTCCTGCCTCCAGAGAGGATCCACTTTCTATTTGGAAGACAAGTTTCAAAGGAATTCCCAGGGACAGGTTTAGGACAGGTAAGAAGAAAGCTAGAAACCCAAAGCCAGATCAAGGCCAAATGGCCCCTCCGCAGCATCCAATAGCTCCTCCTCTCCCTATTGGCTAAGGCTCTTTACACCTGCATTGTGAGGTCACAGATCTTTTTGGTTATAGAAACACAGAAAACAAAAAACAAAGGAGGTAATAAATCAAAAACAAGGATACTAAAAAAAAGAATTTAAATTATACAAGAGAATCCATAATAAACATAATTCCTAATACATACTTTATTGAATAAATCTTTAAAATCAATATTACATAAACACAAACATGCATACATACGAATATGCAATCCAGAAGGAAATTCAAACAACTAAAAAAATTCATATCAGTCTTTTGAAAAAGCTGGAAATCCATACCAGCAGCACACAGATATTTCAAATAAATAAAGGATAAATAAAGGATGGACCTCTGGTCTGCCCCAGCGGAAGCAACTTTTTATGTTCTTAAGTGAAAACAGTCCCAGTCAGCAAGGAAGCCAATATCCCATATTCATAGCACTGAAGAGGATCCAGTAAAAGTGGCTGAAAAGTTAGTTGCAATCAAGTCCTTCTAAAAAAGTTTGAATGTTCATCTCTATTCATATCACATTTCTCGGAAAATCCATGTGCAAGTGCAAAAAGTGCAAACGTGAATCCATTGAAAGTGACGAATGCAATTCATAAACAGTTAATCCATGACATTCAACTCCCTCAACACAGATCAAGAGAAAGATAACAGCAGGTAAGGAGGAGAAACACGTACTTCCAAATAGTAACTTCCGATGCAAACAGACCGGAAATAGAAAGCTTTCCATCTGTCTTGAGAGATTCAGGCATCTCTTCCACCCCCCTCTACTGCCACATCCAACATTGCTCCCTCTCCCATCCCCCGGATCATTGCCCACCAGCTCCATGCCCATTTTTCCTTCTACCACCCCTCTCCAGCACAATGTCACATTTCTCCCTCCATCACTAGGTCCAACATTCCTCCTCCTTGCATCCCCTTCAATCTGTCTCTGTGTTCCCTCTCTACCACCATATCCAACATTTCTCCTCTCATCCTTCTCTCCCCACGCATCTCTACCTCTTCCTCTTTCTTCCTTTCCCTCTCACTCACACGCTGATGCCCATCAATTCTCCCTTTCTATTCCCTCCCTTCTGTCACAAGTTAGTGCCCCCTTCCTCCCTTCTGTGTCCCATGTTCATGCCACTTCCCTTCCTTCTATGTCGAGTTCGTGCCCCCTCCCTGCCTTCCAAAATTAAGTTACACGTTGTCTGTCCCGCCAGCATCCTCCCCCCTCCCGAAGTCGACCGGGTAGATTTCTAAGGTTTGTGGGCCAGAAGAAACAAAGAAAAAAAAAAAAAAAGACAATTCAATCATGAAATTGTAATGCACGTAGTCACAAGACAGACTGGATGGACCTTTCAAGGTCTTTATCTGCCGTCATTCACTATATGTAAAAAGGATTAAAGCAGGGGTGTCCAACCTTTTGGCTTCCTGGGCCGCATTGGCCGAAAAAAATGTTTCAGGGGCCGCACAAATGCGCAAACGCTGCAGCAAGATAGGGAAGGGAGCTGGCAAGACAGTAAACACCCAGGGGCAGCAGAGGAAAATACTATATCGCCCTCGACTTGGGCCACACAAAATACTTCACAGGGCCGTATGTGGCCCTCGGGCCACAGGTTGGACACCCCTGGTTTAAAGCCTTCTCCTTAAAATGCAAAACCATGAAAATTCAGAAGATTCCATCATATTTAAACAAAATGCGCATATGTGTAGAAATGGCAACACTGCAGGTGTCAGTAGAAACTCAGAGCTTGATATTCAAAGGATTTAGGGGGAAGTTCTCAACGTGGACCACCTTTAAGATTGCTTGTGGTAAACTAACCTGACCCTTTCTTGGATCCATGCACACATCCACCCTTCCCATAAAGACATTTTTCCTTAAGACTACACTCGAATGGTTTCCTGGAAGGAATTCCAGAAGGCGTGGGACAGGCCCATGAAAGGTCTACGACCTCACAATGCAAGTGCTAAGGGAGTGGAGGAGATAGTGGATGGGCAGACTGGATGGGCCATTTGGCCTTTAGGTTTCTATGTTACTCATATACTTTCTTATTCCAGTTTACCTTTAGTTGTGCTTTTATACTTTGGGGATATTTAAATCTCTCTCTTTTCTTTCTTCCAAAGTAGACCTATGGAGGTCCATAAGTTGGCCCCGGATGCTTTATGATGGAGACCACACTGACCATTTTAACAGCTGCCCTCTGGACTGACTCCATGTCTTTTTGAAGGTGCAGTTTCCAGAACTGGAGAGAATATTTTCAAAGAGACTTAGACAGAGGCATTATCACCTCCGGGCATCCATTCTAGCTTTTGCTGGGCAATTTTTCCACCTGTTTCGACCTCTTAAGATTATCAGATCCTAACACACACTCTTTTGGCCTATACCGAACCTCAGTCTTGGGGTTTTGCAGGCCATTTGCATCATCCTGAATCTTTTACCATTCAATCTTAGTTGCCAACTTGGGATCTTTCTTGATAGGTGGGAAGGGGTGGGAAGGGGGGGGGGTTGTCTCATCCTCCATCATTTTGACTGTCCTAACTTGCTTCATTGAGGAAGACATGGGGGAAGCTGCTGCTTGCCCTGGATGGGTAGAATGGAATGTTGCTGCTCATTGGGGATTCTGAATGGAATGTTTCTATTTTGGGGGGATTCCACATGGAATAAGAACATAAGAACATAAGAAATGCCTGCACCGAATCAGACCTGGGGTCCATCCAGTCCGGTGATCCGCACACGCGGAGGCTCAGCCAGGCGTACCCTGACGCATACATTAGTCACTCGTATCCCTCAATGTGTCCTGCAAGAAGATGTGCGTCCAATTTTCCCTTAAATCCTAGAATGGTGGTTTCCTCCACCATCTCTTTCGGGAGAGAGTTCCAGGCGTTCACCACTCCCTGTGTGAAGCAAAACTTTCTGACATTTGTCCTGGCCGTGTTCCCTCTCAGCTTCAGGCCATGACCTCTGGTCCGAGTCTGGGTCACATTCGCCAATGTGAATAAGGCTATTTCTTGCTCTCTATCCTTTCCCCCTGCTGGTGAGTGAACTTGCTCCATTTTGTCGATTCCTTTTAGCAATTTAAAAGTCTACTGTGGGGATTCCGCATGGAATGTTGCTACTCTTTAGGATTCTGAATGGAATGTTGCTGCTCTTTGGGGTATCTGAATGGAATGTTTGTATTCTTTGGGGATTCCGCATGGAATGTTGCTACTCTTTAGGATTCTGAATGGAATGTTTCTAATCTTTGGGGATTTCGTATGGAATGTTGCTACTCTTTAGGATTCTGAATGGAATGTTTCTAATCTTTGGGGATTTCGTATGGAATGTTGCTACTCTGGGGATTCCACATGGAATGTTGCTACTCTTTAGGATTCTGAATGGAATGTTGCTGCTCTTTGGGGTTTCTGAATGGAATGTTTCTATTCTTTGGGGATTCTGCATGGAATGTTGCTACTCTGGGGATTCCGCATGGAATGTTGCTACTCTTTAGGATTCTGAATGGAATATTTCTATTCTTTGGTGATTCTGCATGAAATGTTTCTATTATTTGAGGATTCCGCATGGAATGTTTCTATTCTGGGGATTTCGCATGGAATGTTGTTACTCTTTAGGATTCTGAATGGAATGTTGCTGCTCTTTGGGGTTTCTGAATGGAACATTTCTATTCTTTGGTGATTCTGCATGAAATGTTTCTATTCTTTGGGGAATCCGCATGGAATGTTTCTACTCTGGGGATTCCGCATGGAATGTTGCTACTCTTTAGGATTCTGAATGGAATATTTTTACTCTTTGGGGATTCCGTATGGAATGTTGCTACTCTGGGGATTCCGCATGGAATATTGCTACTCTTTAGGATTCTGAATGGAATGTTTCTATTCTTTGAGGATTCCGCATGGAATGTTTCTACTCTGGGGATTCCGCATGGAATGTTGCTACTCTTTAGGATTCTGAATGGAATGTTGCTGCTCTTTGGGGTTTCTGAATGGAATATTTCTATTATTTGGGGATTCTGCATGAAATGTTTCTATTATTTGAGGATTCCGCATGGAATGTTGCTACTCTTTAGGATTCTGAATGGAATGTTTCTATTCTTTGAGGATTCCGCATGGAATGTTTCTACTCTGGGGATTCCGCATGGAATGTTGCTACTCTTTAGGATTCCGAATGGAATGTTGCTGCTCTTTGGGGTTTCTGCATGAAATGTTTCTATTATTTGAGGATTCCGCATGGAATGTTGCTACTGTTTAGGATTCTGAATGGAATGTTTCTATTCTTTGAGGATTCCGCATGGAATGTTTCTACTCTGGGGATTCCGCATGGAATGTTGCTACTCTTTAGGATTCTGAATGGAATGTTGCTGCTCTTTGGGGTTTCTGAATGGAATGTTTCTATTCTTTGGGGATTCCGCATGGAATGTTGCTACTCTTTAGGATTCTGAATGGAATATTTTTACTCTTTGGGGATTCCGTATGGAATGTTGCTACTCTGGGGATTCCGCATGGAATATTGCTACTCTTTAGGATTCTGAATGGAATGTTGCTGCTCTTTGGGGTTTCTGAATGGAATATTTCTATTCTTTGGGGATTCCGCATGGAATGTTGCTACTCTTTAGGATTCTGAATGGAATGTTGCTACTCTTTAGGATTCTGAATGGAATGTTTCTATTCTTTGGGGAATCCGCATGGAATGTTGCTACTCTTTAGGATTCTGAATGGAATGTTTCTATTCTTTGGGGAATCCGCATGGAATGTTGCTACTCTTTAGGATTCTGAATGGAATGTTTCTATTCTTTGGGGATTCCGCATGGAATGTTGCTACTCTTTAGGATTCTGAATGGAATGTTGCTGCTCTTTGGGGTTTCTGAATGGAATATTTCTATTCTTTGGGGATTCCGCATGGAATGTTGCTACTCTTTAGGATTCTGAATGGAATATTTTTACTCCTTGGGGATTCCGCATGGAATGTTGCTACTCTTTAGGATTCTGAATGGAATGTTGCTGCTCTTTGGGGTTTCTGAATGGAATATTTCTATTCTTTGGGGATTCCGCATGGAATGTTTCTATTCTTTGGGGATTCCGCATGGAATGTTGCTACTCTTTAGGATTCCGAATGGAATATTTTTACTCCTTGGGGATTCCGCATGGAAAATTGCTACTCTTTAGGATTCTGAATGGAATGTTGCTGCTCTTTGGGGTTTCTGAATGGAATGTTTCTATTCTTTGGGGATTCCGCATGGAATGTTGCTACTCTTTAGGATTCTGAATGGAATGTTGCTGCTCTTTGGGGATTCCGCATGGAATGTTGCTACTCTTTAGGATTCTGAATGGAATGTTGCTGCTCTTTGAGGTTTCTGAATGGAACATTTCTATTCTTTGGGGTTTCCGCATGGAATATTGCTACTCTTTAGGATTCTGCATGAAATGTTTCTATTCTTTGGGGATTCTGCATGGAATGTTTCTATTATTTGGGGATTCTGCATGGAATGTTCCTACTCTGGGGATTCCGCATGGAATGTTGCTACTCTGGGGATTCCGCATGGAATGTTGCTGCTCTTTGGGGTTTCTGAATGGAATATTTCTATTCTTTGGGGATTCTGCATGAAATGTTTCTATTATTTGGGGTTTCTGAATGGAATGTTTCTATTCTTTGAGGATTCCGCATGGAATGTTTCCACTCTGGGGATTCCGCATGGAATGTTGCTACTGTTTAGGATTCTGCATGGAATATTTTTACTCTTTGGGGATTCCGCATGGAATGTTTCTACTCTGGGGATTCCGCATGGAATGTTGCTACTCTTTAGGATTCTGAATGGAATGTTTCTATTCTTTGGGGAATCCGCATGGAATGTTGCTACTCTGGGGATTCCGCATGGAATGTTGCTGCTCTTTGGGGTTTCTGAATGGAATATTTCTATTCTTTGGGGATTCTGCATGAAATGTTTCTATTATTTGGGGTTTCTGAATGGAATGTTTCTATTCTTTGAGGATTCCGCATGGAATGTTTCCACTCTGGGGATTCCGCATGGAATGTTGCTACTGTTTAGGATTCTGCATGGAATATTTTTACTCTTTGGGGATTCCGCATGGAATGTTTCTACTCTGGGGATTCCGCATGGAATGTTGCTACTCTTTAGGATTCTGAATGGAATGTTTCTATTCTTTGGGGATTCTGCATGGAATGTTGCTACTCTGGGGATTCCGCATGGAATATTGCTACTCTTTAGGATTCTGAATGGAATGTTGCTGCTCTTTGGGGATTCTGCATGAAATGTTTCTATTCTTTGGGGATTCTGCATGGAATGTTTCTACTCTGGGGATTCCACATGGAATGTTGCTGCTCTTTAGGATTCTGCATGGAATGTTGCTACTCTCTGGGATTCCGGAATGTTGCTGCTCCTTGGGTTTTGGCCAGGCACTAGGGACCCGGATTGGCCACCGGGCTTGACGGACCTTCGGTCTGACCCAGTAAGGCTGTCTAGAGATTGTAAGCTCTTTGGAGCCGGGACTGTCTGTGCAGCGCTCTAGAACTCATTCCTGGGAGTAGAAGGGACGGAGGCGGTGGGTAGTCATTTGGGGGGAGCCGCCGCCGCCCTCCCCTCACAAAGCGAAGCGGTTAGGCGCAGGCGCAGAGGCCGAGCAGCGGGGCGCGGCCGCTTCCGACGGTGACGTCAGGGGAGAGCGCGCGTGCGCGGCGGCGGCCCGGCCAGCCGGTCCCGAGCCCCGCCCCCGCCCGGAGAGCAGCAGCGGGCATGAGCGGGGCGGGGGCCGGGGGGCCGGAGGAGGAGCTGCGGGACGGCGGGGTGCCCTTCTTCGTCAACCGCCGGGGGCTCCCCATCGACCCCGGCACCTGGGAGCGGCTCTGGAGACACGTGGCCCAGCTGCACCCCGACGGAGACGGGCTGGTGCGGCGCATCCGGGGAGCCGGCGACCTGCCCAGGGTGAGTGCGCCTGCGCTTCTTGAAACCCTGCTGAGCTAACCGCTGACAGAAGATGGGAATAGGGGGAATGGCATGAAATGAAGAAGATGCGCTGCGCTGAGCTTTCTTAATAGTTACAAAAAGACCATTTGGGGCAAATTCTACAAATGGCTCCAGTGCCGAGGAGTCTCCTCCCACTATGGGCGTGGCTACCTTGCAAGGAGGCCCAAGTCTCTTAAACAGCCATTGGCACCAGTTGGCAGATTGTCTGTCTTTCCCCTTCTCCAAGCTTTTCTTTCCTCCCATCCTCTTTATCGTTTTCATCGCCTTTCTCTGTACTTTTTTTTAGAAGCGGTGACCAAAGTCGTTCCTAGTATTCGAAGGGTGGCGTTATCATGTTTTCCTTTCCGGAGAATTCCTCAATGATGAAAGCCAGATCCTAAGGTAGAGCCTGCCCTCGCTTTACGCTCTTCACGGTAGACGTCATCTGCCATTTGGCCGCCCAGTCTCTTGAGGTCCTCTTGCAGTTGAACAACTTTGTGTCAGTAGCAAATTGAATTCTTCATGAACCCCAAAATTAAACTACACTCTATGCTTCTCAACATTCATTCCTACCAGAACACCTGGCCTTGGTCACAGATAACCCCTGTGCAGAAGGAGTGTGTGGTACAGGTTCGGCACCCTGAGGTTGGGGGTTCAAACCCTGCACTCTTCTTGTGGCCCTGGGCAAGTCACTCGGTCCTCCATAGCCCCGGGCACATTAGAGAGAGATTGTAAAACCGCTTAGATAACTTTGATAGATAAAAACCGAATAAACTTGAAATACACAAACGAAACCCTAAGATGCCAGACTCTACATGCAGCCCAGCACCAGAGAAGCGGAACCATGCAAAATATAGACAGCAGATATAAATTCTCAAAACGGACACATTTCAGTCACTAAACTGAAAATAAAATCATATTCCCTACTTTTGCTGTCTAATCATCTTTTCCCAGGCTCTGGTTGCTCTTCCTTCTGTCTGTGTTTCCATTTGCTGGTTTTCTCTCCTTCAATTTCATCTTTGGCGTTAACTTTGAACATTCAACTTTCTTCCATTTTTCTGCTTTCTTCTCAAAATCTATCTACTCTCCCATGTCTTCCCTTCCCATCTATCCATAAGATGCATTTATTTTAAGAACATAAGCAGTGCCTCCGCTGGGTCAGACCAGAGGTCTATCGTGCCCAGCAGTCTCTTTTCCCCTCCATCCTTGTGCACAATCTCCTCCCTCTCTCTCCCCTTCCCCTCCATCCCTGTGCACCATCTCTTCCCCCCCCCCCACCCCTTTTTGTGGTCTAACTTGTATTTCTCCTCTCCCATGGTCTGGCATCTCTTTTTCCCTCCTCCTCCAGTCTGCGTTTCCCTTCTTTCATCCCTCCGTACCCCACCTCTGGGCTAACTTAAAACAGCTCCAGGGGGCCCCGTGGTCCAGGCATCTCTTCCCCTCCTGTCCATCTCCCTCTCTTCTTCCTTTCAAAGTTGGAATCTTCTTTTTCAGAGGCAATTGTTCTCACGGGCTGTTGGCGCTGTCCCAAGGCTTTCCCTCTGCTACAAACAGGAACTTGCGCCAGGAAGAGGTGCACTTTCTAGCCCTCTGACCTTGGTCTCACGGCCACCCTGGAATCTGCAGCTCCCTACTTTCTAGCCCTCCGACCTCAATTGTGCAGACATCAGGTTGGTTTCAGCATGTCACGTTGGGGAAGTTAGCTACCACTGGTTTGCATCAAATTTCGGTTTTTGGAATTTTGGATAAAGGTTATCCTGTGATTTCTGTGTGATAGAAAATGATTCAAAGTTGTTTGATCATCTGCAAATTTGTTAAGTTCAGGCATTCCCTTTTCCAGATGTTTAATATAAATACATTAAAGGTACTGAAGAGAACCTCCGCTCATGTCTGCGGCTGAGCAACAAAGACTTGACATCTGGATGGCCTGTGGTTGTTCAGAGCTACTATAAGCATATCTTATCTTATCCTCTATAATAAAACCCTAAGAGTGCATGCGCACTTAGGAGGCCGTGATCCCTGCCGCTGTGATATGTGCCTCCATGCTGAATTCCATTTGAGCCACATGGGGTGGCTTGCAGCGAGTGCGACTTGGAGCGCGTGCAGTGAAATCAGCGGTGGTTTGTGTCAGCAACGACTGCGAGATGTCCCATGCTGGTAAGAAGTAGAGGGGAAGAGGGAAAGGGGGCTACTTTGTGGGGGAGGGGTGTGCTGGGGGGAAGACAGCAATCATGCTTTGCTCTGGGAGGGGGGGAATAGAAGGGGGCCATGAGAGACAGGCAGGCATGGCGCAACAGAGAAATACAGGCAGACAGGGGGCCAGGGAGAGACACAGGCAGAAAGAATGACAGACAGGGGCCAGAGAGACAAAGACAGACAGACAGCGTCCAAGGAGAGAAAGACAAAGAAAAACAGAAAGACAGCAGTCAACGAGAGAAAGACAAAGAAAAATAGACAGGCGGCCAAGGAGAGAGAGAAAGAAAAAACAAAAAACAAACCTCAGACAGACAGTGGCCAAGGAGAGGGAAACAAAGAAAAAAGCCAGCCAGCCAGGGGCAGGGAGAGGCACAGAAAGAAAGACAGACAGACATATATTCTAGCACACGTTAATGTAATGGGTTTAAACACTAGTCTTAAATATTGGGAGATGGGGGTTGATGCTGGAGGGGGGAAGAAGACTGGCTGAATGCATTTAGAGAAGGGGTTCAGTTTTCTTTCAACTGCTGTGGGGAAGGAGATAGAAACGGGAAATAATTTCACGGCTATATTGAATGATGAGCAGAGAAATTTGTAGAGAGCGTCATAAATACCTATTGGATTTGGAAGTGATTGTGGATACTAAAGATCTCTCAGATGTACTGCGAGTTCATACCCAACTGCAAACACTGTCCCTATTTCCGCCCTGTCCACATCTGCTACTTTCTCAGGAAAGAGTTCTTCTTGTGACAAATGCTGTTTTCCAACATGATGATGTGTTTGTGGCCATTTTGAATATTCAGCTTGTCTTTCAAGGTCTGTGTTGCTGTCTTGCTTTTCTGGTCAACCTTTCTCCAGACAACATCCGTCCCTCCCAATCTCCTTCCTTTGCAATTATCAGATTAAATTTTAGCTGCTGCTTTGATGCCCAATTTGGCAAGGTCCTGGCCTACATTTCGGGCACTTGCCTTTCCTGAAACTGCAATTCTAAAACCAACATGCACTCGGTGGCTGGTTTTAAGGCCAAGCCTTTGTCCAGTGTTCTTCAACCACCAGGTCCATGGACCAGTGCCGGTCCACAGAAATTTCCTGCCGGTCCACAGGGCCGACATGTGCATCAGGCCCAAAACTGTGTTCTTCAAATGCCAGTCCGCAGTGTTATCGATGCGTTGTTAATAAGATTATATTGTGTGTATATATGAAAAATGAATGGGAAAAATAGTGTTACAATTAGGACTATGGGGGCCGAGTCTGGGGTGGAGGTTGGGTAGAGATGGGCAGGGTCTGGCCCACGACTTAGCCCAGTGTTCTTCAACCGCCGGTCCGCAAAATAATTATTTTATTTCTGTCGGACCATAGGTATAAAAAGGTTGAAGAACACTGCCTTAGTCTCTCCGCTGAGTGCCCCTTTTTACTCCGTGACTGTCTGGGATTTTGGGAGGGAGATATTAAATACCTTTGAAAGAGTCACCCAAGGCTCTATAGTTTGCTATAAATAGCCTACAGCGCGTTAACATCGTATCAATAGTAAATATCAAATGTAAGGATAAAATCAAGGAGGTAAATTTGGTGATAGAGTAAATCCTAGAAATAGTAATGATATGATACAGTGTTTGAAACATAGCTATTAAAACAGTGTAATCAGCATTCCTAAGGGAAATATGATAAATATTAGCAATTGCAAACAATAATCCATAAAGGAGAACATGGAAGACCATTTGTGCAATGTAGACTTGATACCAATGAGGTAAGCGCAATACCAAATGACACCTCTAGGGGGCGATGGCAGGAGCACTGCAGTTTGGATACAGCTATCGAGTCAGTGATGATCCCAAGGTTCCTTCTGAATCTGTGATGATCTAATGGTCCAGCTGACTCTGTGTTCTCTGCCTGGCAAGGGATGAGGTTTGGTTTTGGTCTGTATAAAATGAGCTTTGGAGACCCTCCGCACCATTTCCTACTCTATAGCCAGCACTCTCGCATCAGTGTTGTTGTTCCCCCTCCCCGATGAGCTGCCTTGTTTGTGTCTGTGAGACATTGTTTATTGGTCTTGTGCAAATTTTGGGAAGGGGAAAAGGAGTGACACGCTGCTCTTTTGCTTGTTTCAGATTCCTGTACCAAATGTGCCTACGTTTTCACCCACAAGCCCTGTTCCCGAGCGTTTGGAAGCCATACAGATGTACATCAGGGACCTGCAGTATCCTCAGTCCTGTCTTGTTTCAGAGAGGGAACGGCCATGGAGGCCCCGGGGGACCTCCCACAGTCTCCTGCGCTCTCTTAGAGAGGCGACTGATTTCCCCCATACCTCAGGGCTCTCGCACTCCCAGGGAGCAGCAGCTGCCTCCCACCAGGGTCTCCTGCTGTCTGGCAGAGGCATCTGATGCCCCAAAGGTTCTTTATGAGCTCTTCGATGCTTTTAATCCTTAACATCCAACCCACAGGTACAATCATACTGGGACACAATTCTTTGAAATTAAGAAAAGCCGACCTCTGACTGGGTAAGTACTGGGTGATCTCTGTCTTCCTTTTGTATTCTTCGGAAGACTAACCCCATTCTCCAACACGTACCCTCCCTCCCTGCTTTCCCCTTCCCCTCTGTCTGTGATTCTTCTTCTACTTGTGGCGGGAGGTGGGGTGTGATCTTCGTGCTCTCCTTTCCATGATACCGTTAGGTAGATTTTCAGCCCTCCCTTCCATCTGGAAGCAGAGACTTTCTCTCCTTTGTTTGCATCTCTTTTCTGTCGCAGGCTGATGGACGTAGCGAAGGAGATGATCAAGGAGGCGTTGCCCATTAAATGTTTGGAGGCTGTGATTCTGGGAATGTATCCTTCTGTTATCTCTCAAAATGGCTGTGTCCTGGGCACTGTTCCCTCTGTGCTGAATGAGAGTCCTCCGGCTGCATTGCTGCCAGTAGGGGCAGTACTTCAATATTGTGTTTTCGATCACTGGGGATAGGCAGGTTCTAGAGATTGACACGGTGGCTGTTACCTGTGGCTAGCCGTGGGTAACCCACCGAAATGGTGTGAGAAAAAGTCATGGTCGCCGTGGGTAAGGAGACAAGGCCATTCACTGCCCTGTGGAGTGGTGAATGGCCTTGTCTCTGCAGTTATGGGAGGGAACATGCGCAATCACTGATTGGGCATCTTCCTTCCTTTCTCCCTTCCTTCCCCTCACCTTGCTGTGGCAATTTTCTGTTTTTTTTCTGTCTTCCAGCTGCCCGATCCAGCTTTCGTCTGGTCGCGTGTGGCTGCTGAAACTTCTCCTCTGACGCAACTTCCTGTTTCCGGTTGCGTCGGGGGAGAGGTTTCTGCGGCCGGCTCGGGCAGCTGGGAGAAGAGGAGCAGAGGGTTGCCACTGTAAGGTGAGGAAGGGAGGGAGTGTTCAGTGTTTCCAGTTGTTGGGGGAGAGGTTTTGGCGGCCGCACGTGAATTGATGGGGGCGGCTCGGGCACCTGGGAGATGAGGAGGAGCGGAGGGTTGCCGCAGTAAGGTGAGGGGAAGGAAGGGAGTGTTCAGTAGTGAGCTGCTACACTCTGTCTATGGGAGAGGAAAGAGATTTCGTTTCAGAGCATGTCAGATACTAACACCAAGATGTTTTTATTTTAATGGATGATGTTAAGATTCAGGGTGATTACGAGGGAGGGAGGGAGGCTGCTGGACTGGGCATGTTGAGGGAAGTGGAGAGAGGTGGGGGGGTGAGAGGAAGAGAGAGTGGGGAGAAGATGCTGAAGGGAAATGGGGATGAGAAGTGGAGAGAAGATGGTGGCGAGAGATGCCAGCCTATGGGGGAGTGGAGAGAAGATGGGTGCCAGACCAATGGAGGGGTGGGGAGGGAGAGATGGAAGAGAGAAGCACAGTAACAGAGCATATGGAAGAGATGAAGAAAGCAGAAACCAGGTGACAAAGAGGTAGAAAAAAATTTCTATTTCTTTTTTGCTTTAGGATAAATAGTATATTAGTTGTGTTGATAAACATTTATAAACAAAGCCCTGCCAGCTGAACATCTCTTTCTCTAGTTCAGCAGCCAGAACTTTGATTTATAAAGTGACAATTGTACAGAATATTGTTTCTTTATATACGTTAATAAAATAAGTTCAGTATAAAACTATTCGAGGTTTGTGTGGATGGAATCAGATGGTTTGCGGGGACGGGGACAAATTTTTTCCTCGTGTCATTCTCTAGCAGGTTCCCAGAACTTGACTGTCCTTTGCTATTGAAAATGTGATAGTGAAACAGCGCCACCTGCTGGAAGGACTGCAGCTCAGCTTAGAGGAAAGAATGGTCCTGGGAGGTATTCAGTGTTGTGGATGGCTGGGACCAGGCTAATGCTGGCACCATGGTAGGAATGGGGTTTTAAGCAGGCAAGGGGGCAATAGAAATGTGCTTTAGTTTTAAAATACATTTTGGGTGAAATTTCTGTCTGTCTGTGGTGCGGGGGGGGGGGGGGGGTGGAGGGATTCTAGGTAGGGTGAACTTATATCCTGATCAAACATCGACCCCCCTCACGTTCAGCCCAAGATGTTCATGGATGAAATGGCGTGGGGCCTGTGAGCTTTGCCACTAAAGCCTCACCCGCTCAGCTTACACGGTTTACCATGGAAACAGAAATCCAGTGCAGACATAAGACAGGCCACCTTGAAATGAGACGAGAAACCCAACAAAGTATCCGTTCCATTGTGAAACTTTGCCACAGGTTCAGTGGAAACTTTGTTACCTTAGAGACTGATTTGAACTGTCAAAAGAAAGAAAAGAACTTAATATAAACTTTATAATCCGTGAAAAGCTATTTTAAGGATAATCCTTAAGTTCCGAGGCTCAGTAAATTTTAAAGAGTAAAAATAGTAAAGGTATTTTTTTATTAGCAAATTAGCAAATATGAATTAAATACAGCTCAATCAAAAAATTTCAAGAATCTCCTACAAGCAATTAACAAAAACAATCACAAAGAAAGATGCAATGCATTAAAAAAATTCAGCTGATTATTTCATTTAAATTTCTTTATATAAACAAAGAGAACACAAGGGAGAAGAACCAACCGATTCTGCAGTGAAGGATACTTGAGCAAAACAAGGTTAAAAACCACATTTTTCTCTACAGGCTACATTTTCTTGGCGGTTTCAACTGACTTCTGGGTTTTTTTTCGGGACCCCTGATGAAGGTGTGTTCTCCGAAACACAGACCGTGGTGTTGTTTTTAACCACTTTTGATACTATAAACTTAGCCGACATCATTGTACGGGTTTCTGCGGTTTTCCTTTGTTTTGCTTTTATATAAACAAAAACCATCCCCCCACCCTCATTCTTTTCCAAAAATCTCTGACCTGCAAGTTGAGAAAAAGCATCCAGAGGTGCCCAGACCTTAAAAATGCTTGCACCCTCCTCTTCCGTGTAGCAATCTTTTCATACTGGAGAAGAGTTTTCAATCGCGTAGAGTTTTCTATTTGGATCAGTCCATTCCCATATTTGACCACTTTAGGTTTTAGGATTTGATCCACGATTTTGCATTAGGACTTTCAGGGACCCCTGAGGAAGACAGACCGTGTTGGGTCCTTAGTCCCCATTTTTTGAGGTCCTTGACACTTTGTCATGTGTATTTTTAATAACGACCTGCCTCTTGGACATTGTCGTCTCCACAGTGTTTTTGTCTTGATTGACCTTCGGGTCTGTGGAGTATTAAGGGTCCATTTTTGTTTGTTGTCCGTACTTCCTTCCAAGACATACATCATTCCACCAAACATGTACTGACGGTTCAATATTATCCTTCTACCCAGTCAAAATGACAAATAGCCAATCCCATGAGTACATCAAACAGTTTAGGCTTACGCATCAGATTGGTCAAAATTGCAGACCTCGGGTATCACAAGTTTATATGTAAGTTCAACCTGAATTCCACAAACTTCCGTAACTCTCCTCCAAACCAATTCCCAATATTCCCGCACATTAGGACAGGTAAACAACATTTGATGAACACTTCCCATAGCCAATTTGCATGACCAACACTGACTTGAAATAGTGTCAGATAATTTTTAAACCTTTAAAGGTGTCCATAGCGCTCGCTGTGCATCATAAAATAAAGACTCGACCCAGGTAGCTGAAGATTTGTCCCCAAAGTCCTGCTCCCGTAGTGCCCAACAAACATAGGCATCCTATACACTGAGGAAGCTCTTTTGGGCATTCTTGCAAGCCCCGTGCAAAAGTTTCTCAAACCTGTATCTCCACTCAAAGTGGAGTATATTAACCAGCTCAAAACCAGAAAACTAACCACCTGAAACTGTGCTCCGGTCCTAAACCAAACTCCCTCTCAAGAATTGCTTTGCCTCTTGTCGATTCCTGAACCAGATCTTGATTTCATCAAGGAATTTTGTATCTCCCTAGCATGTCCTGATGTTACATTTACCCAGTCAACATCGGGGTAGTTGAAATCGCCTATTATTATTGTGTTACCCAGTTTGTTAGCCTCCCTAATTTCTGATAACATTTCAGCATCTGTCCATTCATCCCGGTCAGGCGGACGGTAGGACACTCCTTTCCCTCTTACGCACGGAATTTCTACCCATAGGGATTCCAAGGTGTGTTTCTGTTCGATTCAAGGTCCTCCTTAACATATAACGCTAAGCCTACACCGTTGATATACCCTATCATTACAATGTACCCCGATATGACAGTGTCCCATTGGTTATCTTCCTTCCACCAAGTCTTAGAGATGCCTATTATATCTCTCTTTTCATTTAGTGCAATATATTCCAACTCCTGGCATTTGCATACAGACATTTCAAACAGGATTTGTCATATCTTTTTACAGTGTGCGAGAAGATGGTGTGGACATACCTATGTAGAAAACTGAAACCAAATCCATGTTTCCTTATTCTACTAGACTAGTCCAGACAAGTGAGCTGTGTCCCGTTCCTATCAGCTGATGAATGCAGAGCAAACTGAGACTTCAGCAAGGTTATCATCCGTATGTAGACTGGTGCAGTCCCAGAGCTAGTCAATACTCTGCAGAAGCTTGCCCCTCCCAGCCAGCTCTGCTACCATACATTAGCTTGACCGGGGCAGGTTGCTCACTTGTGGGCCTTCCTGACACTGCACATGGTCAGTGGGTTTTGCAATCCTTTGGCCATTTCTGCCCTTTTGTGGTTCAGGTGTCACAAGCCGTGTCTGGGTGGTTGCTTTAGGGGGCAGGGAAATATTCCCTTAGTCTGTTTTGCAGGATCCCTTCCTTTTTAACTTGCACACTAGAGGGTGCCTTTATGGGTATGCAAGTTAGATTTCGTCTACAGTTGTGTGAGATCATGTTGTACCTCCGAGCGTTTTGAAGGTAGTTGACTCTCTTTCAGATGTCTCACCAGGACAGTGTCAAAGGCTTGGCCTGAGAGGGTTATAGGCCATCCCAGTCTCTTGTGATCCTGAGGGTCAGCTGCCCTTTTAGGCTTGGGCATTTTGATTCACAGTTCTTTACCTTCACCCGGGTTGTTATGCTTGGGTTTGTTCCATTTGCCTGGACTGGTCTTGTAGGATAAGGAAGGTAGATTTACCCTCAACAGAAACAATTTGAAGCTGGTTTGCTCTTTCCAGGTCACCCACTCGCTCTCTTTCATGTGGAGCTCCACAAGGGTCCGTCCTCTTACTGTTCCTCTTTAATCTTTAGTCAGTCCCCTGTCTCTCCTTCTGCAATCTTGCAATATCAACTTCTTTTCATAACGTAGACGACCTCACTGATTATTGTCCTGAACCCAGACAAAACCACCAGAGCGCAATCCCCTCCCCTCATTGATACCGAGTCTTTTAATATACTATGACAACTAGTCAGTTCATTTTGTTATTTGGGAGTAGTGCTGGACTCGTCTCTTTCATTTTCTGCACAGATATCCAATGTGGTAAAACGAGGCTTTTTTCCCCCCTCTCCGCAGTGTTATAACAGAAGAATCACTAGTCTGTGCCTTTCTAAAGTCAAATGTAGCAGGTGCAGAATTACCCCAAATCCCCATTGAAACACTCATAAAACTGTAATACTAGACGCTACTACACTGGCTGTCCGTTCGAGACCGTATCCAGTTCAGAATCCTGCAAGGTATTAAACTCGGCAGCTATGATTATCCCTCATTCGCCAACTTGTACACTCCGTTCCCTGATGGATAATTGATTTTCACTCCTCAACCTTCCAAAACGAGACACTCGGCATGTTTTGCAATTTATTCATTTAGTCTTAATATACCGCACATCACAGAGCATTTGTGCGGTTTATATAAACATTAATTAATAATAAGAATGAGAAGGTGGAGACAGAAATACAGGAGAAGAGAGGAACGAGAATAATCACTAGGAGAGGAAGAGAAACAGTAGAGTCAGTCTATTTATCTAGGCGGGGAACAGAATAACATACTGAAAACAAATACAAATCAGCAAGACAGAGACAGTATAAAAAAGACCAGAGCAACGTTTTCACCCCTTTTCTGAAATGCAAGAGCATCTTAGATTGGCACAAAGGCAGGGCATTACCCAGCATTGGACCCTGCCCTCATTTACCAAATTCTGTTCTGCCCTAAAATCTCATCATTTTGAACAAGAATCTGTTCCTTAAATGTATATGTTTGTTGTACGACTCTGTGTCTGTCCTGTTTTTAATGGACATGAATTTAAATTGTAAAGTGCCTTGATTTACGCTGCAACAAAGATGGTTTATCAATGGTTGGAGTGGTTTTAAGGAACAGGGTCACTGGTCTCCTGTGGAATAATTGCTTCACTGAGTTTATCTCAAATGCATTTTCTTACACTGATGTAACTTCAAATATTTCCTGATAAATTTGTCTGTATCTTATTATTCTGATGTAATTTTGGAAGCTTTTGTACTATCGCTGACTGTATAAGTCTCTTCCTTTGTAAACCGCATCGAACTGCTTGTGGTATTATTCCTGAATTACAAGTACCTCAGTTACCTCACCAACGGCATCCCTGGGATCGAGCGCTTCCCTATCAGCTTCAAGACTCACTTCTCAGGAAACTTCTTTCGCCACATCGTGCTGGGCGTGCATTGCGGGGGCCGCTTCGGAGCTCTGGGCATCAGCCGACGTGAAGACCTTATGTATAAACCAGCAGCTTTCCGCACACTGAGTGAACTGATCTTTGAGTTTGAGACAGCTTACCAGCGTTGCTGGCATGCCTTGAAGAAAGTGAAACTGGGCCAGTATGTGTCGCATGACCCCCACAGTGTGGAGCAGATTGAGTGGAAGCACTCTGTGTTAGACCTGGACAGCCTGGGACGAGAGGATTTCAGGAAGGAGCTGGAGAGATATGCACGGGACATGAGGCTGAAGGTGGGATACGGGGATACTTCCAGGGGTGGTAGGGGATCTCTGACAACAGGTCAGTGCCACTCACTGTAGAACCAATGGCTGAGAGATTTTAAGGACTTATTTCCAAAACCTGTGCAGTCCAATTTTAGTTGCATCATAGAAAAATAAATTTTTCATGTAAATACCTTTAATTTCATGTAAAAACCTTGCATGAGTTATGTTAGAGAAACTGATGCCTTTCATCCTATCCCAGTTTTATCAGACAAATCTAGAAATTGAATCATATAATGTGTTCGATATTTTTAGTATGTTGCAACTAAGATTAACAAAAACAAAAACTGTGGATACAGATGTTCTGGAGATAATTTATTAAACACTAACATATAAAACCATGAAAATTCAATTAAAAAAGTACAATGATAAAAAATACAGTGATAAAAATCCAACCGGACCCTACACGGTCCGTGTTTCGTCGAACACACCTTCCTCAGGGGTCCAATGGTTTGGAAACTCACATATAAAGCTTGTCTGTGGTGTTCTTTGCTCACATATTTAAAGACAATAGACTGTTTTCAGTCCAAATCTTTATATGTGAGCTTGCAAACCATTGGACTCCTGAGGAAGGCGTGTTCGCCGAAACACGGACCGTTTAGGGTCCGATTGGATTTTTATCATAGCATTTTTTATCATTGTACTTTTTTAATTGAATTTTCATGGTTTTATATGTCAGTATTTAATAAATTATCTCCAGAACATCTGTATCCACAGTTTTTGTTTTCACTCTGGATCATCGGGTCTCCCCATTTTTCTTTGTTGTGCTGCAACTAACATTAAAACTGCAAACCCTTTTTTTGTTGCCTGTTAACCAAATAAGTGTCCGAATTGGGATTCCACATTATTGGCTGTTGCCTGGTTATGTTACGGTCATAGAACGTATAAGACTTAAGTGGGTTTGGAATTAACATCCACCTGGACTTAGCCAGTTTTGGAAACAAATCTCATTTCAACTTGGCTACAGGCCAATTACAGTTTTCATCTCAACCATTAATAACGCTGGTATACAGTGGTGGACTGACCGTTGGCAGTGCCTGAGGGCCCAAAGCAACGGGGAGTCTAGTGCCCCCCCTTCTTCCACGATCCAGCATAAGCCGTGTCTTCCTGGAGGTGCCCAGCAGTAGGAGCAATTCAGAGATGCTGCCGGCGGCCTCTCCTTGCATAAACCAGAAGCTGTGGGCACCTCATGCAAGACGCTGTTTAAGGTAGACCAGGGGTGGAGGGAGTGAAAGAGGAAAAGATGATTGTGGGAGGGGTGAAGAAAGTTAGTAATTTTGCACTTGGAGGTTGAAGGGGGAGCAAAGAGAATGAAATGATGGAGCGGGGTACTACAGGTGAGGGAAGAAAGAAAGAGAGAAACCTTATTGCCTAGGGATATGGGGGCTTCCAAGAGCATTGGGGGGGGGGGGGCGGAGCATCATTGCTCGGATGCCCAGATCCCTCTCAGTCCGTTCCTCCTGCTGGTAGAGAACATCCTTTGTCCGTATGAAGCTATAGTTTTATCTTTTGACTGATTCTCCTTTAGCCGGTCATGAGGAATTCCCGGTTCTAGGGTGACGTCACTAATGCATCACAGCGCCACAATGATTGGCCCAATCTAATAACAAGCACTTTCTTCCTTCAGATTAGCAAAGGGCCCCCCTCCCCCAACAAGGATCGCAAGAAGGAGATGTCGTCCTCCCCCCAGCGGAGCCAGTCCAGTCCTCAGCGCAGCAACAGCCGTGGCGAGAGGCGGTAAGAGTCTTTAACTGTTTCAGAATACCCTCCCCCCCTTGCCTGGTCCTTCCCTCATCATTGACTCAGGACAGTTCTTGCCCTGTGATAAATTACCCTCCCCACGTGTCATATTATCACAGATCAGTTCACCGTATTTTTCTTCTTAGCTTTGTATACAATTTATGTTCTTGAAATCTCTTGCTGGCAGGCGTCAGTGGTCAGCTCTTACTGCCGCACAGGTTTGAGTTTTGATAATGGCTTAATTTAAGGGGCAAAAACTTGTCGTGGCTCGTCCCAGGCTGTCCAACTCATGGTTGGATATTTTCACACACCCCAATAATTTGGATCAGGGGCCGTGGAACACCTTTTTCTTTTTTTGGGGGGGACTACAATCTCCACCCCCCATCAAAGCATCCAGCATCCTTCCTTACTCTGAACATCTCTTCCCAATATGGCACTCGGTATTTCTTTCCTCCCACCTCCCATGGTCTCCACCATTTCTCCCCCTCTCAGCCCCCCCCTGAAAGGTTAGTGTCTCACCTCCCTTCCCTGGAGCAGCAGTACACCAAAAGCATCGAGACCAGCAGGCAAGGGGCTGGCCTAAGACCTGACACTTCTGCCCCCTCCAGAGGGGGGCATTCATTGAGGCTCAAGGCCTGGCACTTTTGGGAGTATTGAAGCCCTGGGGGGGGTGGAGGACAGAAGAAGAATTCCCCCCCTCTCCTCTTGTTTTTATGTAGGTTACATCTTATCATTTACAAGTATGTTAATTGTTAAACGCTTAGAATTTATGATTAGCGTTGAATCAAATTTGAATAAACTTGAAACTTGTTCCTTCTGAGGACTGAGTTAATGTGACACTACAGCGAGCATTTCTTACACATGCACAGATACAATGCATAAACACCGAGGCTGGAAAGAATTCCATGAGCCAAGCTGTGTCTGAATTTTACTCGGCTACAGCACAGCGTAAAGGGAACACTTCTCCCCCTGTACAGGAACCACTCTTAAAAAAAAAATAAAAGGAGGACAATTGGGGCACTTCTGATGGAGCAACACCAAAAGCAACTTTATAATATAAGCATCCCAACTTGAAAATCCCCCGGGCCTCCACTGGGAGCCAATGCAGCTCATGATAATAAGGAGTGACATGATCGTACTTCCTCATCCTCTTAGAAGTATTTGTAGGACAAAGAGGCTATGTCGTCTCATGCAGGGCTCCTTCAGAATCTTCTCCCTGCTGATTCAACTTTTTGAAATGTATTTTTCTTCCTCTTTCCTATCATCCAGTCTTGAATTTCCCTTTTTTCTTTTACTATGTCTCACACTGGCTTTCCTATTTCACTTCCTCTTATTGCCCAGCCTCTCACTAACTCTGTTTTCTTTCTCCCTCCCCCCGCCAACTGGTGTGGGCCCTCTCCCTGCCCAACATTTGTCACAATCTCCCCCTTTTATCTAGAGTTTGCCTCCTCTCCCCTCCTACAGCCAGTGTCTACCTCTTTCACCTGACACCCCAAGATAAAAGCCATTTGGAGGGCCTTTCCATTCATCGGCACGACTGACAATCTTCTGACCAAGGCAGAGCCGGCAGTCGTGAGGGTGAAGGGGGTAGTCCCATGATGGCTTTTGTCGCTGCTGAAACAGCAGCGGGGTAAGAGTGGGAAGATCATGATATGCCTGGGATTTTTGGGGGTGCCATGGCACCTGTGGCTTCTACCCCCCTTGTTGGATACATTTTAATTACTCACCTTTCTCAATTCCAAGCTCAAGATGAGTTACAATTCAGATCCTGTAATGTCACTGTCCAATTCATGACACACACAAGACTCTGGAGAGTGAAGCGATAGCCAGGATCACAAGGTGCGTTAGTGGAATAAGCAGAATTTAAACTAGAAAATTGCACAGGGACAGAAATTCCACCCATCCCCAATAGAATCTAACCCATACTAGGGTTACCAGAAGTCCGGAAGAATCCTGGACATGTCCTCTTTTTAGAGGACTGTCCAGGCTCCCGGCGTTTGTCTGGGTTTTGGAAAACCTCTACAATTGCGTCCGCATCTGGAGTGCCTCTGTGCATGCATCCGCGCATGCTTCAGGCCCACCAGATGTGTCCGGAGCTCATAGCAAAGAGAGGAGGTTTTCTGGGGGTGGGGCTGGAGGCAGAATGGGGCAGAGTCATGTGTCCAGGGTTTTCTTTTTTTAAATATGGTAACCCTAACCCATACCCACCTGTACCTGCTAACATCAATTGCATCCCGACCCGTACCAACAGGCGTCAACACTGTTTACTTGCTGACAGCCCTGTTTCTTCCCAAGAGCCTCCCGTGGTTTTTTAGATGGTCTTCACTATTCTACCAATAGTGTTCCAAGCCTCTCTCCTTATATTCCAAGCCTCATTCTGGTGCTCCAGCTGCCTCTCTGTGCATTCCAAGCCTCAGTCTGGAGTCACCAGAGATCTTGACTACATTTCCACGGGAATACATCTTCTGTCGTCACCGTGGGAATCTCATAGCAACTTAAGAACATAAGAATAGCCTTACTGGGTCAGACCAGTGGTCCATGAAGCCTAAGTAGCCCGTTCTCACAATGGCCAATCCAGGTCTCTAGTACCTGGCCAAAACCCAAGGTGTAGCAATATTCCATGCTACCGAAACAGGGCAAGCAATGAAAATGAAAAATCCTGCGGTCCCCATTACCGTGTAGCTCTCTAATTTAAATCCTGGCTTCCTGCTCTAAGATCTTGACTCTTCCTCCACTTCAGTAACCTCATGAACCTTGAGACCTTACAGCATACTTAATGTGTGACCTATGCCTTCGGTTGCAGCTGCACTAGGATTAGGCTTTCACTCTTGACAGTGCTCATTCTCTCTTTTCTTTCTGCAGCCCATCAGGTGACAAGAAGTCTACAGAAGTCAAAAGTGTGTCGGACCTGAATTCTTACCAGATCCGAGTGTGAAAAGTAGACCAGCCTTAACATACCCAGAGGCATCGGTAGAAGGGCAGGCACTGGCATCCTCCAGACACTGGAGAGAGGGAGGACGGTGGCTGTTAACAGGCTTGGAAGAATTTCCTGCTCTTCTACCACTTTCTAGAGCAAATCATAAAACTGGAAGGGAGTGGGAAAAGTCAGGGTCTGATTGCGCACGGAGTTGTTGGCGTATCCAGGCCTGAAGTCCAGGAGGATCTGGAAGAAGTTTAGAAAAGGTTCTAATAGGATTAAGTGGGAATGGTTGTATAGAACAGAAAAAAAGGGTCTGTGGGCCCTCTGGTGGCAAACAGCTTTTCCCAGGTCGTTGCCTTTGATTGCGACTCCTACCTGAGAGGTGGCAGGTCATAGAATGGGGCCCTGTTCTCAGGGTATAGAGGGGAGCTTTAACCTGAGCCCTCTCTAGTCCCAGAATTGGTTTTAGCCTGCTGTCTGCTCTCTTTCCTTTCAAGATCCAAGTGTGTGGCTAGCTCAGACAAAGCTTTGGCCCACTTCTCCCAGAGCTCTGTGCTAGGTGTGTTTTTCTCTTGAAATACTGGGTCATATTTACACACCTGTCTCTACACACCCACTAATTTGTGCATTTCAGTAATCGTCGGTGCCGGCAGAGCTCCTTCAGCAGCAGCAAGTCCCTGGGTCCCATCAGCTATGGCTGCAGCGAAGGGAAGGAACGGGGCAGAAGGAGTGGAGGAAAACAGGGGGTGGGGTAGGAGCTCTGCACCGAGAGGAGCACCTCATGTATCACCCAACATGAGCTCCACATGCCTTGCACTGCAGACACGACACAATCACACCCCTATCCCTTGCACACACTACTATAACCCCTCAGCAACACCTTTGTCCTCAAAGCCCCAAATTTCACAGACTTCCACCTCCACATATAACAAAACCCATGGTCACCCTGTCATTCACTCATAATCCCCGTATACTGAAGGTTAGCTCCCACAACATTTGCTAGCCTCCCCTTCCGCTGAAAATCAGTGCACACAACACTCCTAACTTCCTATCCACTTACTAGTTTACACAATCCACCCAACAACAACGCCCATCAGCCAAATGATTGTGTATCTGTTTTAGAACAGGAGTTCTCAACTCAGTCCTAGGGATGTAGCAATAGGAGAAAGCTTGGGCAGCTGAGTCTTGGTTTGAGAGGGGGAGAAGATTAGGATGCCAGAGCTTGTGGAGAAGAGGGGAGAGAAAGAAATGGTAGGATACAATTGAGGGTTTGACGTGGGAGTCTTTCTGCCGGGTAATTAAACTGATTGAGCTGTTGGCCATCGCTGACTCGGTTGCTTAGGGCTATGTTGAATGATGGAATTAGGGGTTAGCTAACTGACTTGATGAAATGTTGCATGATGGAGTAGGGTCTGGTGAGACAGGATTATGGGATGGCATGGGAGCAGATGCAGTCTGAATAATGGGTTAGATTTAGCAGATGAAGCAGTTGGGCTAGGTAAAAGGTAAAGGGTCTGGATTTTGGAAAAATGTAGTACTCGGTGTGATTTAGTCGGATGGGTTATGGGAGTGAGCAAAGCAGCAGCTGACGGCAAATAAAGCAGCAGTTGGCCATTCCAGTCTGCCCAGTTGATTTCTCTTTTGGGTTTCTTTATAAAGAAAAAAGTGTGACTTTTGTCCAACAATTCAGTCACACCTACGACTTTACAAAAAACAGTATCATGTGCAAGACCAAAAACCCCCCAACCTGCATAAGCTTAGTGCAGAATACATTTCTGCTCCAGAGCTAAATCTGGTACATTTTGATATTTCATGTGGTCAATGTGTAGAACAGATTGCCGTCTGAGCTCCACACAGGCCCAGAATGGACCAGTGATCCCCGTCTGCTGCTTATAGGTCATTTCAGCCCTTGTCACTTTCATATTGGCTTCAGCCCTCATCCATGTTAAAATCTAGCCTTGCCACATTCATCCTGTGAAGGTCACTCAAGCCTGACTTTGTAGTTGCTGCTGGGTTGGGGTTTTTTTTTTTTGGGGGGGGGGGAGGGGCGGGTGTTCTTCCAGTGAAGGTGGCAGTTGATGGGGGTCTGGTTACATATGGTGTAGTGTGATTGTCGGCTGGCTGGCTACAAAATTGTACATGGGATTCAGGTATCTGCAGTGTGTGATGTGTTGGCTCTGGGTAGTTTTTGATGTCTAGTATCAAGTTAGCTGGTGATGTGATAGATGTAGATGTTTGTGGTCAGCAAAGTTGCCCTGTGACATACTTACCCCTGTATTTTGGAGCCCCATCCACATCTCTTCCTCGCCCTCCCTCCCTTGCTCTCCGTAATGGGAAATGGTGCTCCTCTTCTTTAGCTCTCAGGCTGCCTGAGGAGGCGATACTTCCCGTTCCGAAGTCATGCACACGCACATACACAAAAATAAATGGAATGGGTGACGGTAATGATGTTTTCAGAGCCTGGTGCTTCCCATAGAAATCCTCCTTTGCAAATTTCTCTCAGCTCTCTCTGTGTGCTAAGAGATTGTGTGACGAGCAGTCTCTCACCCACAGACTTACTTTTAAGAAATCACAGCAGGCCTGTGGTTCATGGACTTTTCAAAGGCCTTGACCACCCTTTGGAAGAATCCTCATTTGTGAACCAGACCTTGTTCCTACCACCCTCCCTGTTCCTCCTCACACTTCTGCCTTTGCCTCTGCCAGATGCGTTTCAAACAGGGTCTGATGGAACATCATGTTCTTGTATATATTTTTAAAAATTCTGAAACCTTTAGCTGTGTCCCCTGGGTGGGTGTTTTGCTGCCTGAATGTGTATTCCCCATGTAACTGTGCTTCTGTTAGTACTGAGTAAGAATGTAACTTCCATTCTGCTAAAACAGGTGAACTGGTGTATTAAAATTAGCTGCATCGGGATGTGAGCAGCAGCCCCGGGGTGCTATGGGGCTGAGAAGGGAGCATGTCCTAGCCTGCTGGAGCCCTCTGTGGCCTTGTGCTGCAAGGGACATGAGCTGTTCACAGGTGTCCGCAGCCAAGACAGAAATGTCCATGGCAGATCACATACACAGGGCCCATCTGCTCATGGCATGACCTTCACTACTGTCCTCCCATTCCTGGATCAGAGACTTACCCGGTGCAGGGCTCTGTATGTTGCTGAGCAGAAGACAGATGAGGATCACTCACCCACAAGTCTGCTGCTCTAAAACTGTATTTCACTTTTGCATGTTTGTTTTAGGAATTTCAAACCTGAAAACCTTGAAATTGGTACATTTCAGGAGCACTCTTCTTTCCATTAATCAGCATTCCTGGCCTGAATGACTGTCTATGACCATCTCTCCAAACCGTGTGACCACTGGACCTATATTCAGTCATTACCAGGCATGCATCCTTGTTCATGTCCCCTCCAGCCATAGGCATACCCAATAGGCTGTATGTGGATTTTTGGAATGGGGGGGGGGGTCCCCCTGCTTTCATTTTCTACGTTCTTCAAAGATAATCTGGCTGTAGCATCTATGTCTGCTCCAATTAAAGCAAAACGTGAATGACCTCGTAGCTGGAGTGAGCCTTGATGGTGAGCTTCAGTGGTTAGGAAGTAAAGAGCAGTGCCAGGCCGACTTTTATGCTTTGGGCCCCTTAAGGATCAAGGCTGGAGTGGGCTTCGACAACAACTTCAGTAGATGGAAAGTAGTTTGGGTGCCCCAAAATTGGAAGGGAGAGAGAGAGAATAACAAAGTGGAACTTGGCCAGATGGATGGACCGTGCTGTAGGGCCCTTTGTTACCACTGAGCATGTGAGATCGGCAGATGCAATACTGTCCTGTGCTGAACCCATGATGTAGTCCCCCATTCTTATTTATTTATTTATCGGATGTTAACTCTCAGCTTTTCAGGTCTACAGTATACTCTGTCTCTGGAGGACTTACAAGCCAAAGGCTTGTAGTTATTATCTGAAAAGCCATCTCAAGAACTGCCGTTCATTTGCTGGGTTTATGAGCCTACTGCTGAAAATCAGTGCTAAGATCCCTACTTGCCCTAGGAGTTCAGTGAAATAATAATTATTTTAATTTTAGATACCGCCAGTTTACATAAAAGATAAAGTTATGTCCTGAGCCTGAGTAAATTTTCAAAGCAGCAAATTTAAGCCCACAACTCTCAAAGTTAGAAGCATAAACGTTTTTGAATATTGGTCTAAGTTTTCAGTTTAAAACCAGTGGTTCTTAAACCTGGCCTGGGGGACCCCCCAGGCATTTGGATTTTCAAGATATCTCCAATGAAAACGCATGAGGCCGATTTGCATATAAAAGAGGTAACCGGCCTTGAAATCGGCTTCATGCATATTCATTGGGGATAGCTTGAAAACCCAGGACAGGCAATAGAGAGAGGTAAGTGATAAGATCATGAGGAGCAACAGTGGGCTTGAACCCTAGACCCCAGGAACAAAAAACTGAACTCATTATAAAATGCATTGCCTCATTTTTTGGTTTTATTTCTATTTATTCCCCAGGAACTTGAACTCCTTAGTTATTGAAGGTTTTGTGTTGACATCAGTTCCCTGGCATGACGGACCACAAGCCCTGGGCCTCTGATCTCACAATCAGTATTTGTGCACTACCTTTTCACTCTAGAAATAAACTTTTTTCTTTGTATATAGTGTGTGAAATATGGTTCTTTTCAGCCCCTATACAGGTAGGTAGGAGGGGCAGTTTGAATAGAGAAGTTCTGTCCTGTTATTAGTTTAATATTTATTCCTCTTTGCAAATCAAGTGGAATACATTTAACCATTATGTTGCTTCACTTCTGCACCACTTCAGCCAAACACATAGCTGTAATCTTTTTTTTTTTAAATTTTCTAACACAAGTGCCAGGTGTTGCATAAAAAGTATACTTTTTAGGAATAGGCCAGTGTCTCTCAACCTGTGTGCCAGAATTTGACTTTAGTTTTAGAAATTCCCTTCATCGAATAGATGACATGTATGCAAGAGTCTGTCAATGTTATGAGCGTAAGGATACAACTGCCCAGACATTGTGCGGTTTGCTGGTCTTTGCTTCTATTTGTACACACACGACCACAGAAGATACTATTGCTGTCCCGCTAAACAGCTCTGAAGACAGTCACATTAAGAACACAAGTTTTACTTCACTCTCCATCACCACTCTGTTCAAATGTATTCCTAGTTTTCCTTTTATCACTATCAAACACTTAGAATCCCCTCAGCAGCTAATTGACCTTCCTGAGTGCTTTGAGTGGCTGGAAACAGCTTCGTTCAAGCATTGTCACAGTAGGGTTGGCTAATACACACCATTATCCCCCCATTCCTAACTGATTTCAAAGGGGATATGGTAGGACACGATGTTTAGAAATACCATAAAACAAGGCCTATATATGCTCTTTTCTTGCAACCATAGCGGAGAAGGGGGCAAAGATCCCCTAAGAGATCATACCACCCCTGTCCATGCACATCTCGAACTCCCCAAGCCTGGAGTCCTAAAGCAGAACACAGAGTTGTTTGTTTGGGGGGGGGGGGGGTACAGAGACAAACGAGCAGGTTAAGTTTTAGTACAGGAGATGGGGGGGGGGGAACCAGCCCCCTTTCTCCCTCAATAGAAGCAGAACACTAAGGGAGCTTGGGGGGAGGGAAACAGGACCTCTGCTAGACTAGTTGCACCAAGACTTGTGGTCCCCCACCCCACTAGCTCACTTATGGTAAAAGATAAGTGGGTTAGAAATGTTTATAGCCTGAATTTATTTTGTTGGGCAATCTGGTTGGACCATGCAGGTCTTTATTACTGTGTTCTAGTACCTTGCAGTCATCTCAGGCTACCTAGTGATTCCATCATGCAAGAAACTTTGGCTTGATATCTCACATAAGACCACCTTTAGCTGTGGAGCTCCAATAGCGAGATTAAAATGACCTTGAGACTTAGCTTTTTAAACTATTATTTGACCAGCTGGCCTGAGACTCTTTTATACCTACTGGAAAAGTGTCTAAAGAAAAGCTGGTACTCCTTGCCTAAGACATGAAAAGAGAATCCTCATTAGTTTAATGCACTCCAATTACAGAACTGGATTTAAAGTGCCTCGAAGTTATAACAAATATCTTGATTGGCAGAGATAAATAAGGCAGCCTTGCTCTTAAGGGCCACCAATAGATCAGATTTTCAGGATCAGTAATGGATTTGCATGAGAAATTTGCATATATGCTTGTTGAGCAAATCTTCATTCATTAGGGGTATTCACTGACATCCCCAAGGACTAAGAGTAAAAGATTAAGGCATGAACTAAAGCATGTTAAGAGACTGAACATCTTTTTTTGTGCCAGCTGCGACTCTCAAGTCTCCCTTATTTGTGCCCTACACCTCTATTGCTAACTCTGGTCTCCACTCTTTTAGCATTCCTGTACAGTTTGTCTGACCCAGACTTTCTAATCTGGGTGTCATACTGCCTGTCTGGCTGGATTCAGCCTAAAAGAGGAAATTAGACCTTACCTGCTAATTTGCTTTCCTTTAGTCCCTCTAGACTGGCACAGATGGGTATTATGTACTCCTACAAGCCGATAGAGATTGAGAACCACTGAGCTTAAACCTAACCCATAAGTGGGCTGTGTATTCCCTTGAAGCCAGTCAATGAATAGCCAAGCAAACAAACAGGCCCATAAGAAAGAAACTGGCTTCCCATCTCTCCAAACACCATGGCTGGCCAATACCAGCATAACAAAAGAGGCAAGTGAGATGTCTTAAAATAACCGAAAAAGCCACATTTATTAATTAGTCCAACAAAGAGAAACTCATCTGTTGCAGTCCTAACTAGGATCCCAGTTTCGGCACAAGCCTTCCTCTGGGGACTAGTGAGATACTTGGTAAAGTATATGAAAATAGCCTTGTTGGCATGTTGTACTCTGGAACAAAACAGCAACTCCCAATAGGGCAATCACTGACAGCCATGCCCCTAGGATTCGCTACACATTGAAGCCCAATGGTAAGCCTCCTTGAAATGTCTATGCCTAAAATCTGAAAACTTATACAGCTGCAAAATTTTATTTTTTCTCAAGACCAGAGCAGAAAGTGACTGCAAGGGTGGGCTCTGTGCCAATCTAGAGGGAGCAAAGGAAATTTAGCAGGTAAGGTCTATTTCCCCTTCCATAGCGCCCCTCTAGATTGGTACAGCCCATTTGTGCCAAAGCAATGAGCATTAAGGGCGGGAACCTCCCATACCTGTCTCCAACACACTAGCCCCAAAAGGAGTGTCCTGGCAAGCAAACGAGTGAATGGAGGACCATACTGCCGCCTTGCAGATATCCAGAGAGACTAAGGAATGCTCTGCCCAGGATGCCACTTGAGCTCTGGTGAAATAGGTTCTCAAGAACAGTGGCACTGTCTTACCATGCAGAACATAATCGGATGCCATGGCCTCCTTAATCCACCTAGCAATGCGAATGAGACAGACTCCACAACAGAAGCAGACAACGTACAGAAGGAAAACCAAGGAATGGCCATGAATCAAACCCCAAAAACAAGACAAGGCTGCCAGTGAACCTTCAGAGACGACAAGGACAAACCCTTATCCAACCTGTCCTGCAGAAAATCCAGAATGTCTGAGTGAAGACTAAGAGGAACCAAGTGACGGTCGGCACACCAAGCCTCAGACATGCCAAACACACACGAGCGATCAGTTGATTTTTTCCTAAACCGCAATGGGGTAGCAATGATAAGAGGGACAATTAAGCATAAATTAGATACGGTCTTGAAAGAGGGGAATCTCCGGGACCCAAGTCAACATGGATTCACCAAGGGTAGGTCCTGCCAGTCCAATCTTATCAGCTTCTTTGACTAGGTAACAAGAAGGCTGGACTCAGGAGAGTCCTTAGACGTCGTATACCTTGACTTCAGCAAGGCTTTTGACAGTGTCCCACACCGCAGACTGCTGAACAAGATGGAATCGATGGGGTTGGGAGTAACACTAACTGCATGGGTTAAAGATTGGCTAAGTGGCAGACTTCAGAGGGTGATGGTTAACAGTACCCTCTCCAAAACGTCGGAAGTGACCAGCGGAGTGCCACAGGGCTCAGTCCTGGGTCCACTCCTCTTCAACATATTCATTAGGGATTTGACTCAAGGGCTTCAAGGTAAGGTAACCTTATTCGCTGATGACGCCAAACTATGCAATACTGTAAACGGCTACAATCTGAAGGATACTATGGAACAGGACCTCCGTACTTTAGAAAGTTGGTCCTCTGTCTGGCAGCTGGGCTTCAACGCCAAGAAATGTAAGGTCATGCATCTCGGACATGGAAATCCATGCAGAACTTACACCTTGAATGGAGAAACTTTAACCAAGACTACGGCAGAACGAGACTTGGGAGTGATCATCAGTGCAGACATGAAGACTGCTACTCAAGTGGAGAAGGCTTCATCTAAGGCACGGCAGAGGATGGGTTGCATCAAGAGAAGTTTCGTCAACAGGAAGCCTGAGGTCATGATGCCATTGTACAGAGCCATGGTGAGACCTCATCTAGAATACTGTGTGCAATTTTGGAGGCCACATTACCGTAAAGATGTGCTCAGAATTGAGTCGGTTCAGCGGATGGCCACCAGGATGGTCTCGGGGCTAAAGGGTCTCTCGTACGAAGAAAGACTGAACAAATTGCAGCTCTATACCCTCGAGGAGCGTAGGGAGAGGGGTGACATGATTGAGACATTTAAGTACATCACGGGCCGGGCTGAGGTGGAAGATGATATGTTTCTTCTCAAAGGACCCTCGAACACAAGAGGACATCCGCTCAAACTCAGGGGAGGGAAGTTTTGTGGAGACGTCAGGAAGTACTTCTTCACGGAACGAGTGATAGAGCATTGGAACAAGCTTCCAGTACAGGTGATCGAAGCCCGCAGTATCCCAGACTTCAAGAATAAATGGGATACCTATGTGGAATCACTGCGAGAGTCATACCAATGAATAGGGTCGCTAGGATAGACTTAATAGAGCAGGTCAGTAGAGTTAAGGGGGCCAGTAGACTTAAAAGGGGGTCAATGGTATGGGCAGACTTGATGGGCTGTAGCCCTTATCTGCCGTCATCTTTCTATGTTTCTATCCCTTTCTACTGAGCCTCGCCCTCTCAAAAGCCATAGAAACATAGAAAGGTGACGGCAGAAAAGGGCTACAGCCCATCAAGTCTGCCCACTCTACTGACCCACCCCATTAAGTCTGAGTGCTGCTCGACCCACGTAGGGATCCCACGTGGATGTCCCATTTATTCTTAAAGTCGAGCACGCTTGTGGCCTTGATTACCTGCATCGGAAGTTTGTTCCAGTGATCCACCACTCTTTCTGTGAAGAAATACTTCCTGATGTCACCTCTAAATTTCCCTCCCCTGAGTTTGAGCGGGTGCCCCCTTGTGACCGAGGGTCCCTTGGGAAGGAATATATCGTTTTCTACCTCAACACGACCTGTGACGTACTTAAAAGTCTCAATCATGTCACCCCTTTCCCTGCGCTCCTCTAGAGAGTACAGCTGCAATTTGCCCAGTCTTTCCTCGTATGAGAGACCCTTGAGTCCAGAGACCTTCCTAGTGGCCATTCGCTGGACCGACTCAGCTCGAAGCACATCTTTACGGTAATGTGGCCTCCAGAATTGCACACAGTACTCTAGATGAGGTCTCACCATGGTTCTATATAGTGGCATTATGACTTCAGGTTTGCGGCTGATGAAGCTTCTATTGATACATCCCATCATTTGCCTCGCCTTGGATGAGGCCTTCTCCACTTGTTTGGCAGCCTTCATGTCTGCACTGATGATCACTCCCAAGTCCCGTTCCTCTGAAGTCTTAGCTAGTGTTTCTCCATTCAAGGTGTATGTTCTGCATGGATTTCTGCTGCCGAGATGCATGACCTTACACTTTTTAGCGTTGAAGCCCAGCTGCCATGTCGTGGACCATTTTTCCAACTTGATCAGATCCTGCGTCATACCATCCGTGGGATTGCTTCCACCCACTATATTACACAGTTTGGTGTCGTCGGCGAACAGCGCTACTTTACCCTGAAGCCCTCGGGTCAAGTCCCTTATGAATATGTTAAAAAGGGATGGTCCCAGGACTGAGCCCTGCGGCACACCGCTAGTCACCTCCGATGTCTCAGAGAGGGTGCCATTGACCACCACTTTCTGAAGTCTTCCACTCAGCCAATCGTTGACCCACGCCGTTAGTTTCTCACCTAACCCCATCGATTTCATCTTGTTTAATAGTCTACGGTGTGGGACACTGTCAAAAGCTTTACTGAAATCCAAGTATACTATGTCCAGAGACTCTCCCGAGTCCAGCTTTCCTGTCACCCAATCAAAGAAGCTGATGAGATTGGACTGGCATGACCTGCCCTTAGTGAATCCATGTTGACAGGGATCCCTCAGATTCCCATCATCCAATATCGCGTCTAATTTCTCTTTAAGTAGAGTTTCCATGAGTTTACACACTATTGATGTGAGACTTACTGGTCTGTAATTTGCGGCCTCCGCTCTGCAACCCTTTTTGTGCAGAGGAACCACGTTGGCAGTTTTCCAGTCCAGGGGGACTCTCCCCGTGCTTAGGGAGAGATTGAAGAGTATTGCTAATGGTTCCGCCAAAACATCGCATAGCTCTCTGAGCACTCTTGGGTGCAGATTGTCCGGTCCCATGGCTTTGTTCACCTTGAGTCTTGACAGTTCTTTGTAAACATCAGCTGGTGTGAACTCAAACTTCTGAAATGGGTTTTCCATGCCTTGCTTTGCTGCTAGCCGAGGCCCGTGCCCTGGTGCTTCGCAGGTAAAGACTGAACAGAAGTAATCATTCAGTAGTTTGGCTTTATCGGAGTCTGTTTCTACATAATTCCCGTCTGGTGTTCTAAGGCGTACTATCCCGTTTGCGTTCTTTTTCCTGTCGCTAATGTATCTGAAGAAGGATTTGTCCCCTTTCTTGATGTTCTTTGCTAGAGTTTCTTCCATACGGATTTTGGCCTCCCTGACTGCTGTTTTGACCGCTGCAGACTTTTTCCTGTATTCAATGTTTGCTTCTTTTTCCCCCGTGCGTTTGTATGAGAGAAATGCTCTTTTCTTCTCCTTGACTAGGCACGATACCTCATATGTGAACCATTGGGGTTTCTTTTTTCTTTGTTATTTGGTTACCGATTTTATGTAGCGGATAGTTGCCTCATGAAGGATCGATTTCAAGGTTGACCACATAGCCTCCACATTAGTAGTTACTTCTTGAACCTGTAGCGTCTGATAGACGAAATCTCCCATGCGTGCGAAGTCAGTGCCCCGGAAATTGAGTACCCTTGTTTTTGTTTGTGATCTAGGGAAGCCTTTCTTAAGGTTAAACCATACCGTGTTATGGTCACTGGTGGCTAGCGTCTCTCCCACCGAGACCTCTGAGACGCTTTCCCCGTTCGTAAGTACCAGGTCCAGGATGGCCTGGGCCCTAGTGGGCTCTAGTACCATTTGTTTGAGCCGTACTCTCTTCATGGACGTTAATATCCTCCTGCTATCACAAGTTGTCGCTGATAGTGTGTTCCAGTCTACATCAGGCATGTTGAAGTCTCCTAATAGTACAGCCTCCCCCGTAAGGTGATATTCTCAATGTCTTCAATTAGTTCTGCGTCCTTGTCCTCCGATTGTCTTGGAGGTCTGTTTATCACACCAAGGTACAGGCATTTTTCTCCGCCTCTGGCCAGGTTTACCCAGATAGATTCCCCAGTATACTTGACATCCGTGATCCTGGTTGTCTTAATGTTTTCTTTGATGTATAATGCTACCCCACCTCCTAACTTACCCTCTCTGTCTTGTCGAATCAGGTTGTACCCTGGTATAGTTATATCCCACCCATGAGAGTCTGTGAACCATGTTTCGGATATTGCTACTATGTCTAGATCTGCATTAACTATTTCTGTTTCTAGTTGTAGAAATTTATTCCCTAGGCTGTGTGCGTTAACATACATAGCTCTCCACTCTTTCTGTTTACTAACCTCCTGTAGTGAGCCCCCCATTTGAGTCAAGGTGTCTCCTAACGATTCTTTTGCAATAAGGGTACTTACCTCAGACTTAGAAGCGTAGTGTTGGTTCTCCACATCAGGATAGTTACTTACTGCTCCGGTGTAAAAGTGGGTACCCACCCCCGACTTACCTAGTTTAAAGCCCTTCGAAGTAGGCGGGCTAGTCTGTGTCCGAAGACATTTTTACCTCTGTTGGTCAGGTGGAGTCCGTCTGGTCCCTGTAGTCCCTGCAGTGTCTCTCCGTGATTCAGGAATCCGAAGTTTATCTCCTGGCACCATCGTTGTAGCCACTCATTCGTCTTCAGGATGCGTTCGTCCCTGTCCCTTCCTCTGCCCCTAACAGGAAGAATGGAAGAGAATACTAACCTGTGCCAAGCCAAGTCGTAAGCGAGAATTAAGCCGGATCCTCCAGTCACACGACCCTTCAGATGGCCCTGCAAACTAAGATTCATGAGCATACCATGAGGTCCCATCAATATTATAGACATCGCTTTTATAAATATGGTAATCGGTCCAGTAGACTGCTAGCGCGTTTAGTGCATCCTTGGCAGGGCTCTCATTTTTGCAAAGGTCTTTCTTATCAAAGTTCTTTTGTGATAAACAGAATACTGCAGCTAAGCTCATTTTTGGGAAACGAAAGTATGATCATGTTTCCCCTTTATTGTTAAAGCTTCACTGGCTCCCCGTTCGCTTTAGGATCCAGTTTAAATGCGTATGCATAATCTTCAAGCTTCTCTATGGAATATTTGATCCTTTTGTCCCCTTAGACTTTGCCATTTGAGAAACACACAAAGATATAAATTAGCCTTCCCTTCCTTTAAGGGAATTAAATCTGTTGGGAAGCTTAGTCGATCTTTTGTTTTCAAGTTTGTAGAGATTACATTAGGGATTTCTATTCCGCCATTACCTTGCAGTTCAAGGCAGATTACAAAAGAATTATCCAAAATGTATTACAACAAGAACTTACAAAAAAAAAAAAAAAAATTGGTCATTTTCAAAAAGAGTAAGAAATGGGTACGGTTATTTGTTTGGGGTAGTTGGCTTTAGTGAGAGGTGGAGTTTGAGACTAGCGGTATTATTTCTTTTTTCAGAGTTTTCTTGAAGAGTATGGTCTTTATTTCTTTTCTAAAAGTCTTGTAGTTGAGGGATGCCGTCAGTAGATTGGCGATTTGGTTGTCTAGTTTGGCTGCTTGAGTGGCCAGGAGGCCATCATATAGTTTTTTCCGTTTGACCTCCTTAATTGGGGGGTATGAGAATGGGGTGTGAGTTTTCCTATGTCTGGTTGCGGTGTTGTGGATGAGGTGGTTATTCAGGTAGTTTGGACTGTCTCCGTATAAAGTCTTAAATAGTAGGCAGTAGAATTTAAATTGTATTCTTGCTGGGATCGGAAGCCAGTGCGATTGGAGATATGCTTCTGTAATGTGATCATGTTTCTTTAATGAGTAGATGAGTCTTAGTGCTGTGTTTTGGATAGTTTGTAGTTGTTTTGTTATGGTTGTAGGGCATGGGAGGTATATTACAGTAGTCAAGTAGGCCTAGTATTAAGGACTGAACTATGAGCTGGAATTGAGTTTTCTCGAAGAATTTACAAACTTGTCTTAAGTTTCTCATGACTAAGAATGACTTTTGTATTGTTTTATTGATTTGCGGTTGCATGGTGCAGCATCTGTCGATAGTTATTCCTAGCAGTTTTAGGGTGGTTTGTATGGGGTAGTTGATTGCATTGATTTCAATGTTGGTTATGGTTGGTATTTTGTTGTTTTCTAGGAGGATGAATTTTGTTTTATCTGGGTTCAATTTCAGTTTGTGATCTTTCATCCAGATTGCTATTGATTTTAGTGTTTGGTATATTGTGTTCGTCATGGAGAGTTCAGGTTGATCGAAGGGTATGAGAATGGTAATGTCATCGGCATAGCTGTAGGAGGTTATGCCTTGTTTGTCCAGTTGAGAGCTGAGGGAGGCTGTATAGAGATTGAAGAGAGTCGGGGATAGAGGGGATCCTTGGGGAACTCCGCAGGGGATTGACCAAAGTTCAGATTTTTGTTTTTCTGATTTTACTCTATAGGTTCTTGATTTAAGGAATCCTTCAAACCATGTGTATACTTTATCTGTGATACCTATTGTATCCAGGATTTGTAGTAGAATGTATGGTCCACCAAGTCGAATGCAGCGGTAAGGTCTAGTTGTATGAGCATCATTTTTTTCCCTGTGCTGAGATGTTGTCTGGCTGTATCCAAGAGAGATCCTAGTAGTGTTTCCGTGCTGAAGTTGTTTCTGAAGCCGGATTGTGTGGGATGGAGTATGTTATGGTTTTCTAGGTAATTGGAGAGGAATTTGGCAACTAGTCCTTCTATTATTTTGACGTAGAGTGGAATAGAGGCAATGGGTCTGTAGTTGGCTGTTTGTCTATCGGTCCTTTGGGGTCTTTGAGGATCGGGGTGATGATGATTTCGCTGAGGTTGGTAGGGTAGTGGCCGTTTATTAGCGAGATTTGTATCCAGTTTAGAAGAAGAGCACGGAATTTTGTGCTGGATGTTTTTAGGAGATATGGTGGACAGTTGTTGAGGTCACAGGATGCATGGCTGTATTTTTTGTAGTATTTGTTGAATTCAGGCCATTGTATGTTGGGGAATTGAAACCATATTCTATCTGCTGCAGTAGAATCTCTAGAGAGAATTGTGAATTCGTTAGGACGGGTAGAGATGTCATTGAGGGTAGCTCTTGCATTGGTAATTTTATTTTGGAAGTGTTCTGCTAATAGAGTGGCTGAGGGGGGGTAGTATTGTTAGTGGTCAGGTAGGGTTTGGTGTCTGTTAGGGTTTTTAGAATTTGGAATAGTTTTTTGGTGTCTTGGGTTTCAGTGCCTATTAGGTTGGTGTAGTGTGCTTTTCTCGTCCTTTAATTGTGATTTGTATTTGTTGATTTTTTTCCAGGCGGATTTTGTATGATGCGAGTTCGATTTTCTCCATTTTCTCTCTAGTCGTCTACATTGTCTTTTGAGTTGTAGCAGTTCGGAGTCGAACCATTTATCTGATCTGCTGGGTCTGGATTTGGTTTGCAGTGGGGCTAAATCATCAAGGATGTTGGAGCAAAGTCTTTCCCAATGTAAGATGAAGTCCTCGGGGTTGTTTTCTAGAATAGTTTCATCTATTTTAGACCAGAATATGGAGGGTTCGATGTGTTTGCGTAAGGTGTATGTAACTTTGTTGAGTTTTGTTATAGTTTTTTTGTTGTTTTTGGTCCAGTTGATGTTGAAAGTGTAGGTGTAGTGGTCTGACCAGATGGATCTGGACCAAGTTCCGTTAGATGTATGAATTTCTGTTAAGGATGGTTGGTGGGTCATGAAGGTTGCAATATCAAGTTGGTGGCCTTTTTCATGAGTTGTTTGTGGATTTAGCATTTGGAAGGATAAGGCTTTGAGAAATGAGAGAAAGTTGTCTACTTGTTTGGATGATTGATCATCTAGGTGTAGATTTAGGTCTCCTAGGAGTAGGTTGTAGGTTGCTATTACTGAGTTTTGGTATATGAAGTCTTCCACTTCGGTTCTTGCTAAAGACCAGTTTCCCGGCGCTATGTAGCAGAGCATGCAGTTTAGTGTGTCTTTTAGTGTGGTGCTTGAGAGTTGGCAAGCTAAAAGGTCCATGTACGGGTTAGATGTTTTCTCAATTATATTAAGGGTTAGATCTTGTTGGATTAAGATTGCTAGGCCTCCGCCTCTTTTTTTTTCTCTGCAGACCACTGTAATTTTGTACCTTGTGGGCAGACTTCAGTTATTCTGGAGTCTGAGTCGGAGGTTAGCCAGGTTTCTGTGAGGAAAAGACAGTCCAGGTTTTCTTGTGTTATCCAGGTTTTTATAAGCTCTGTTTTTGGACCTAGTGCTCTGATATTTAAGTAGGCGCATTTGAGTGTGGATATCTCTGTGTGATAGTTGTGGGTTGTGTTTGGATATATAAGTAATTTGGTGTGCCGGTGTGGTTTAGTCTTAGTGTGTGTTGCTCTTCTTCCCCATGCTATGGTAATGGAGTGTAGAGTGTTAGATTGTAGATTTGAGTTTCTGTCACTTGATGTTCTCCTATTTTGGAAGAGAGATTTATTTATATCTGTAGCGGGTGTAGGGAGGAGGTTATTTGCTGCTGTCTTCCCGCTGGTTAAAAGAAGGATTAACAGTATGAAGTGCTGGGCTCGTGAGGTTAGCTTCATTTTGGGTTTTTTTTATTTTTTATTTTTCTTTGGTGGTTGGTAGTTGGTGAAAGGTAGTAGAAGGGTCTTTGGTGGTTTGGCTGCTGTTTTTCCATTGGTTTTACGTTTGGTAGTGTTGTGGGGGTGGATCACTTCTTGGCCGCTTCACAAAGGTGCTATGAGCGTCTTAGACAGCGTGCTGTTAGGCGCTGAATCTTTTATTGGTTCAGCATAGTCCCGTCGGGTGGGGAGGAGGGGCGGAGTGCGCTCCCACGCCAGCAAGCCTCCCTGCCTGCTCCTGGGTCCAGCGATGTCGGCCAAAGTGAGATTCAAATAAAGCAAAAAGAAAAAGAGACAAACTAAAAACGGGTGCTGGGAGACTCCCTGAGCCTTCCAACTGGATCAGTGTAGTCTTGTCAGGTGGGGGGAGGGGCGGAGTGCGCTCCCACGCCGGCAAGCCTCCCTGCCTGCTCCTGGGTCCAGCGATGTGGCCATAGTGAGTTTCAAACGAGAAACAAGAAGTAAACAGAAACTAACAGAAACACGGGTGCTGAGAGACTTCCTGAGCCTTCCAACTGGCTCAGTGTAGTCTCGTTGGTTGGGGGGAGGGACGGAGTGCGCTCCCACGCCGGCAAGTCTCCCTGCCTGCTCCTGGGTCCAGCGATGTCGGCCCTGTGCAGTCCCGTCGGGAGGGGGAAGGGGCGGAGTGCGCTCCCACGCCGGCAAGCCTCCCTGCCTGCTCCTGGGTCCAGCGATGTGGCCAAAGTGAGTTTCAAATGAGAAACAAGAAGTAAACAAACTAACAGAAACACGGGTGCTGAGAGACTTCCTGAGCCTTCCAACTGGCTCAGTGTAGTCTCGTTGGTTGGGGGGAGGGACGGAGTGCGCTCCCACGCCGGCAAGCCTCCCTGCCTGCTCCTGGGTCCAGCGATGTGGCCAAAGTGAGTTTCAAATGAGAAACAAGAAGTAAACAGAAACTAACAGAAACACGGGTGCTGAGAGACTTCCTGAGCCTTCCAACTGGCTCAGTGTAGTCTCGTCGGGTGGGGGGAAGGGCGGAGTGCTCTCCCACGCCAGCAAGCCTCCCTGCCTGCTCCTGGGTCCAGCGATGTGGCCAAAGTTCTGGAATGAACTTCCCGATTCCATTAGGCTTTAAGGCCAGCTGTAATTATTTTGTAAATTCCTGAAAACTTTGTTGTTCTTGCAATTTTTAAATGGTTTAACTACAGCTTCAACGAAATGATAATATTACAGTTATTTTTCTTATGCTTTTCTTATGTACTTTAGTTTTTAATTAGTTCTCCTGTTTTCTACTATGTACTCTAGTCTTAATTATATGTGAACTAAGTCGAGCTTCACTGGGAGATGACCCGGTATATAAATCAAAGATTAGATTAGATAAACAGGGAGCGTTTGACCGAGATTTTTTCTGGCATTTCCGGGAGTTTTATACCAAGCGGCAGTCCACCCCAGCCACTTTACAATCTTTTATCTGAAGACTCTTCATTTACCATAATTTTCAGGGCATTCTAGTCAATTTCTCCATGAGCCTATTACGGCATTGGAAATCCGTCAGGTGATTAATAATCTCCCTTGTCAAAGGCCGTGGGACCTGATGGTCTTCCCTGTTCATGCTAATTGAGCTCATATAGTGCTGCTCCCCAAGCTGATAAGAATCCCACATCTATGAACTCATATAGGCCCAATTTGTTAATTAATTTTGAGCAGACAAACTAAATTCCTTCTTTGCGTCCGTCTTTACGAAGGAGGACACCTCAACAATACCTGAAGCGGAGAAAGTGTTTGCAGGAGAAATAGAAGACAGCCTCACCACAGTTGAAGTGGACTTAGACCAGATATACTATCAGATCGACAAACTTAAAAGTGACAAATCCCCTGGACCGGATGGGATTCATCCGAGAGTCTTAAAGGAATTGAAGGTTGAAATCGGAGAGTTATTGCAAAAACTTGCAAACCTGACAATCAGAACTGGACAGATACCGGACGACTGGAGGATAGCGAACGTCACCCCAATTTTCAAAAAAGGATCGAGAGGGGAACCGGGCAACTATAGACCTGTGAGTCTTACGTCTGTCCCTGGCAAGATGGTTGAAGCACTGATCAAGGATAGCATAGTCCGGCACTTGGACGCACATGACTTGATGAAACCCAGTCAACATGGATTCAGGAAAGGGAAATCATGTTTGACGAATTTACTCCAATTTTTTGAGACCGTGAACGAGCAAATTGATAGTAGGAAGCCGGTGGACATAATATACTTGGACTTCCAGAAAGCGTTCGACAAAGTTCCACACGAAAGACTTCTCAGGAAACTACAAAGCCATGGCATAGAGGGGGATATACAAAGGTGGATAGGCAAATGGCTGGAAAACCGAAAGCAGAGAGTGGGCATAAATGGGAAGTTCTCCGACTGGGAGAAAGTGACTAGTGGTGTACCCCAGGGCTCGGTACTTGGGCCGATCCTTTTTAATATTTATATCAATGACCTGGAGGAAGGAACATCCAGTGAGATCATCAAGTTTGCAGACGATACAAAACTATGCCGGGCGATCAGATCGCAGGATGATAGAGAGAAACTCCAGAGCGACTTGTGTCGGTTAGAAACATGGGCGGAGAAATGGCAGATGAAGTTCAATGTGGAGAAATGCAAGGTAATGCATTTAGGCAATAAAAATAAGGAATACGAGTATACAATGTCAGGTGCAACTCTGGGGAAGAGTGAACAAGAAAAGGACCTGGGTGTACTGATAGATAGGACCCTGAAGCCGTCAGCACAATGTGCGGCAGCGGCAAAGAAGGCAAATAGAATGTTGGGCATGATAAAGAAAGGAATCTCGAGTAGATCGGAGAAAGTTATAATAATGCCGCTTTATAGGGCAATGGTCAGACCACACTTGGAATACTGCGTCCAACATTGGTCTCCCTACCTAAAGAAGGATATAAAACTGCTGGAGAGGGTGCAGAGACGAGCAACAAAACTGGTGAAGGGTATGGAGAAACTGGAATACGAGGACAGACTTATAACACTAGGATTGTTCTCCCTTGAGAAAAGGAGACTGCGTGGGGATATGATCGAGACCTTCAAAATACTGAAAGGAATCGACAAAATAGAGCAGAGAAGATTATTTACATTGTCCAATTTGACACGGACTAGAGGACATGTAATGAAGCTAAGGGGGGACAGGTTCAGGACTAATGTCAGGAAGTTCTGCTTCACTCAGAGAGTGGTTGACACCTGGAATGCCCTCCCAGAGGAGATTATGGCGGAATCGACCGTCCTAGGTTTCAAGAGCAAACTAGATGCATATCTCCTTAAGAGAGGCATATAAGGATATGGTGGACTATAAATTAAGCCAGGTGTACACCTGGCAGGGCCTCCGCGTGTGCGGATCGCCGGACTTGATGGACCGAAGGTCTGATCCGGAGAAGGCAGTTCTTATGTTCTTATGTTAGGGTTGTGGCAAAAATTCTGGCCTCGCGGTTGGCTTCCTTGTTGCCTAGGGTAATCCACCTAGACCAGGTTGGTTTTGTTAGGGGGAGACAGGCTGTGTGGAATGTGAGAAAAGTCATGGCTGCTTTGGGCCACAGTGTTACTCATTCACTCCCGGCCCTATTGATTAATTTGGATGCCCGTAAAGCTTTTGATTGTGTGGTCTGGGATTGTTTTCAGTTCTGGGTAGCTGTGGTTTGGGGGCCCTTTTCTGGAATTGGTGCAGAATTCTAGTGCAGCGGTGCTGGTGAATGGAGCTGTGTCTGTTTGGTTTCCGAAGGAGAGGGGCACTCATCAGGGTGTCCCCTTTCTCCCTTATTCATTTTATCCCTGGAACCATTGTTGCAGCGCATTAGGGAAGATGGCTCTATTTTGGATCTTTCAATGGGACGAGAAGACATGTGTTGTCTGGCCTTCGCTGATGATATCTTACTGCTATTGACGAATCTCCAAAGATCTTTTCAGCTGGTCTTACAGCTGGTCGAACTTCATGGAGGAGTGTCGGGTTTTGAATTAAATTTAGAAAAATCTGAGGCCTTGCCTATCAGTCGATATGCTTATGAGGACTGGACTTCCCCATTTCCGTTAAGAAAGGTGGCACACAGACTCAAATATTTGGGGGTTTATATTACGGGTGAGCTCAAGAAAGCTTATGCTGAAAATTTTACTGTATTTCTGGGCAAATCACGGGATTAATTGGCTCTTTGGACCAATTTCCCGCTGACTTTATGGGACCGCATTGCTTTATTTAAAATGGTATCGTTTCCAAAATGGATTTATGTGATGCAAACTTTTCCTATGTATGTGACCAATAAGGATATAGGTCAGTATCACAAAGTTTTGCAAAAATTTATTTGGAGCAATAAAGAAACCCAGACTGACTCTAGTGCAGCTCTCTCTGCCAGTGGGGAGAGGTGATTTGGCGTTGCCAGACCTGAGAAGATATAATATAGCCTGTCTCCTTCGACATCTGGTAGATTGGATTAAGAACACTACCTACTACACCCATTTCTGTTGAACAACAGTTGATGGCACCAATGCATTTGTTATATTATCTTCATGCTAAAAGACCTCATCGGATTTTTCCTACTCGTTCTCACCCTTTGTTGAAATCCATGCGACAATGCTGGCAATGGTTAAGTAAACAAATGCATTTGCCTTTTACTTCCACTATTCTTTTGCCCTTGTGGGGAATCGAGACTTGGACCCAGATGGTACTAAGCTCTACTTGCAGAGATGGACTATTTTTGGTTTATGCTATGTGTGGGATGTGGTGTCTGAGCATGGACTTCCTCTTTCCTTTCAGGATCTTCAAGCTTGGGGTTTATTGCAGGCTTGAGATTGGTTTTCCTATGGCCAAGTCTCCCATTACCTCCGCTCTTTGGACCATACTACCTTAAATGAAGATATGGCGGTTGTGGTTAAGGAAACATTGACTTTGTCTCGACTGCCCAGAACCAGTTTGTTCTTTCATCAGGACAGTTTTAGTGTTCCCTGGGATTATGATGCTGTGCCATTAGGATCTTGCCACCTCTGAACAAACAACTGGTGATGGTTTGCGTCTTCTCATGAAACATCTCCCGTGAATGACTCGGATCAGTAGTTTTACAAGGACAGCATAACAAATTTTTATTATGTCTTTACATTTCCCCTTACAGGGCTTATGTAGCTGGGTTTGCTTCTCATGCCCACTGTCCAAAGTGCCATTCAATGCCAGTAGGCCTTTATCATATATTTTGGTCCTGTGACAAGACTGCAAACCTTTTGGTTTTTTGACGATCATGCAGAGAAGAGTTCCTCTGTGGGTGGATGTTCTGCTTTTCTTTAAAATCTCTTCTTTGGGACTGTCTAAGAGTAATTCTTTATTATTGCAAAAAGCTTCTTTGCTGGTTAGGAAATGCATTCTTTTGCTATGGCGGCAGGCAGAGGTGCCTACCGTTACTATGTGGAAAAACAAGCTTTTTACATTGTTAAAATATGAATATTTGGATGTTAAACATTGTGGCCCTGGTCGTTGGAAAAATTCCAGACTATTTGGTTGGGATAATTTGTCCCATGGAGCCTGAAGCATTCTTTTGAATTTTTGGCACTGGAGTGCTTAGGGAGGGGGGAGGGGTGGTGGTTTTTGTTTTGTTTCTGTTGTAATTTTTTAGTCACGTGGTAGACTCTCTTATCCTTAGTTCTGTTTAAGTTGTATTAAGTTTTCCGAGTGTTGTTTATTTCCTCTTGTATGTCAATAAAAAATATTTTTTTTTAAAAAAAAGAGCATCTGATAAGAAGGAGGAACAATTCTCCAGCTTGGCTGCCTCCTGATCCACCAAGCTTCCAATCATTCAATTCCCTATCCAGAATCTGTTCAGCCCACCAGAAACAGGCCGTAGCCACAAAACCACTTGCACCGCCAGAGCCAAACATCAAAACTCTGCTTAAGCAAAGCCTCCATCTGGTGATACTGGGGATCTCTGGGGGCTAACCCCCATCCACTGGAATGGTATTCCTCTTGGAGACAGCTGACACCACATCAACCATAGGAGGTTTCAAAGGTTCCCTGTCTTGCTCCGGGATAAGGAAGAGGCGAGCCATAGAACAAACCAGACGAATTGGGGCATCAGAATACCATTGAGCCTGGATGACATTTCAAATGTCCTGATGCATAGGGAAGGATACAGATTTCTGAATCCCCTTAAAAAGCATATCAACAGGACGTGGAGCGTCCTTGGATGCATGTTCAAACTTCAGAACAGAAGACACCTGCAAAATGAGCTCCTGCAGCTCTTCCCATTGAAAAATTTGCACCACCGAGGAGTCCTCACCTGGCAGTAAATCCTCCATCCTGGCATCATCACTCAACATCTCCTGCCCAAGCAGTTTGGCATCCCCATCAGCCAAAAACTCCCCAGAACACTCAACCCCAAGATCCTCTTCACAATCCACCCTCTCTTAAGAGGAAGGGAAGAAGAGGACCTTTGCAGTGTCCTATCAAGAGGAAGAGGCCCAAACAAACCTCTGCACAAGCAAATGGCCTTGCACATGGCTATGACGAACTCCGGTGGGACATCCACTCCAGAAGATGGTTAACTGAGAGGGCTCGCTGACAGAACTTAGGAAAAGACCAAATCTAAATGGAGTACAGCATCACTCCCCCGAGACCGGATTCAAAATGGCAGCAGTTCCTGCCAAAACTGGGGTGCAGTAAAGCTCCATGTCACAAGCTCCATGGCAGCACTCCCCAAGTCCCCACATGAAGAAACCATCTGAACAGCTGCCTCAGAGACCACAGGCTGACGCTCAAGAGTCCCTGCCGGCACAGAAGGAACAGACTCCCATTGCATCAACGGACCAACTGCTGACACACAATGCAGTGCTTCAAATGCAAGGAGCTCATTGTGCCCCCCTCTCCCCCCTGGAGTGAAGGCCAGAACCGAAGCAGCGTTAAAGAGACACAGAGGAGCAGTTAGGAGCTGGCTGAAACTGATTCCCTGCAAAATTTGAGCTTGCTTACTTGCCATTTGCACTTTTTTTTATTGCTTCAGGCAGACACCCCCCCCCAGTATTGCAACTGATTGTCTGTTGGCAGACAGAGCACACCAGCTGAGGCTGACAATAGCCAATTGACCCTTTTTAATACAATTTAATGGATGTATTTTGCTTTGATTTTATTCATCTATTTTTACTAAATATTACCTCAAGAACATTGCATTCCAGTTTCTGCCTTTTTGGTATCCCTCTTTTACTGTGGAATTCTTGGGCTTCCTATATAGGAAAACTAGGGGAGGAAGAACCCAGCCTCTCGGGTGTAACACCCCCAGAGCAAAGTTGATCCCCGCAGGCCTTCAGCTCCAGGAGAGGAAGCAAACCTCAGAGACTGCTGAGAATTAGAACCGACTGGCTTCAGTGGACTAGACAGCCAACTTATAGGCTAGGTGGAAGCTCAGTGGTTCTCCCTCTCCATCGGATGGTAGGAGTGCATAATCCCCATCTCTGCTGGTCTAGAGGGATGTTATAGGAACTTGCTTTAAGGAGGCTCTTTTCACATCTTTATGATAGTGTCTCCTAGGCTCTTGTTTGTCAGCTCATACTCTATTTGGTAAGATTTTAGACAAATAAAAAGCAGAAGTGATTGCAGTACAGACCGAGGCACGCGAAGGCTGAGCACCAAATAGAGCTACTGATTGTATCACAGTAGCTGATTCAGCAATATCACGGGTTATCTTGGTTTATCATTCTGTTTCCATAGTGTGTGTCTATACAGCCAACGTGCAGTGCAAATGAGAGAGAAAAAAATAGTACAGAAAGTAAAATAAACTTCTTTTATTGCATTCTAAAAATCAAAACTCCACAGTATTATGCTGACCTTTGGGCTCAATTTTGACATGCACAAGAGCATTTCATTGACTATGTGCAATACAAAGTGCGCAGTGCGCAATATCTGTGTGAATACAAAACACCGAATTAAAAAACAGAATGTATAAATACTGTAGAAACTAGAACAGAACCTAACTAGTGCTCCTCCCCCAAAAAAGCTAGGCAGTGCTCACACACACTTGCCACTGAGGTAACAGAGGATCAAGGCACAGGCAGACACCCCCCGATTCCACTGGTGGGGAGTGCCTAAGGGCTGCAGCCAGCCATATTTCTTGTAAACTTGTCCTTAAAAGGGAGCACGGCAGAGAGCACAGTCAGTATTGTTGGGGAGCGTGAGAGAGAGAGGGGAGGGAATGTGTGCATGTAAGGGTAGTGGAGTGCCAAAGAAATGGAAGAAGAAGGGACAGTAAGGCAGGGATTCTCAATCCATTCCAACCAAACTATCCAGAAGAAATATTCACTGTGGGTATCTGAGTGTGTCCCAAGGACTGAGTTGAAAACTGCTGGAGATTATCATTTAGTACAGAAGGGAGTGTCTATGCAAAACAGGGACAGGGAATTCTGAGGGTAGGCACACACACAAAGGTGCCTAGAGTTCTGACACACACACACACGCACCCCTTAGAACTCTATGCGAGCAATTAAAATTTGCAGACATGCACAAAACATTTGTAGACCTCACTCCCACCCTGTATCCCTTTCCACCTGACATATCTTCCCTGACCCCTCTCGGTGTCACGACAGAGTCCCAGGTGGTCCACATCAAGGTGTGACTGGGTACCGATGTGTACATTTGTATATACAGGCCACAGGAGTTCTGCTCAACTGTTCTATGTGAAAAGCAAGTCTGACACCCCACATTATATAGATACCTGTGGCTATATTCCACACAAATACACATGTAATTTGCATGGACATAATTTTAGGCATGCCACACTTGAGTTTTCACTGATGAACTGAGTCCAAAAGGCACTTCTTACTCCTGAGTGCTAGAGATTCTATGTAGGTGATATGGCTAAGTTCCTGCTTTCTGAAAAAGGGCCAGTAACTATTTACTGGGAACCAGTTTAACCTTGGAGGTTGACCTTATTTCTATGCAAAGCTGCTAATACTAATTCTACAAGAGATGTTATCTAATCCCACCTAAGTGTTTCCTATGGAGATTTCAAGCTCCAGGACATATAGCATCCCACTGGTAACTAAAAATGGTAAGTTGGTTTATTATCTTATTAACTAAATATCAAACCCATCAGCTTAAATGCTAAACTAGAATAAAGTGCTATGCAACAGCTGCTCTCCTGCCTGCCATCCACAGAAACACACTGCCCCGGAAGAGAACCCTTGCTTTCTGAAACACACACACACACAAACACACATGTTCTTCTCCATCTAAACACACTCACCACAGTAAAGCACAAATCATAGAGCAGGGAGTGCCATACACATAAAGAGGGGAAAGAGAAGCTGTATGAGGCACCAGCTCTCAACTGTCCTGTGTTCTTCATCCATACCACCACCCCTCTTGCAGCCTCCTGTCAAGGGATTATCATGTCCATCCCAAATCTGGCTAGAAGGCAAAGGTGATCTGAGGAACAGAAGGGATTTGGTAAGCCATGTGCTGCCCAGAGATCATCTTCAGACAGCAGACTGAGGCGTCCCAAAAGTTTTAGTACTCCATCCCGATACAACCGCTGACCTAGGAGTAAGCAAGAAAGGTTTTTGTCACTGCAGAGTATGTGCGATACAGATAAGATAGACCAACCTTTATTTTATTTGAATTGGCTTTTTGTTTAATTATTTATGTCCGTTTTTAATGATTATATGGTTTATCTATGTCCTGCCTTGACTAAGACCGTACAGGCTATGAATATTTTCAAACCCAAAGGATACAGGATGCATGCACAGCCTAGTATATGGCATCAGGAAGGCAGAGTTAGTCCTTACACTAGGCTGATTTATCAGATTTAGCAAAGCACAAAGAAAATGCTGCTCTAGAGAAGAACACTTTCTAGAAGCATGCCTATAACAGACTTAAGAAAGTGGGCATGAGGATTAGATTAGGGTATTTAAAGGAAATGGGCTTGGCAGCAATTAAAGGAGATGAGTCCAGGCAGAACTGTGAATCTTTGCAGGAGAAGTTTCACTTACAACTTTTTGATTTTCTGAAGTTGCAAAGTTGCTTTGGAGGCAGAATCATCTGCCCACTGCCTGATCCAGAGCATTCAGCGGGCAGAGACCGCAAACATTGACACCTTACTCATGACCCTGATAATGTCACGTAATCTACTCCTTCCCGACATCTGTCTCAATCTGGTGTGAAAGGCCCATACCGCAAAGGATGCTGCCCCTTTGATTTCCATAGCTAGCACATCAAACTGTTTCTTTAGAACCAAGTCCAACTTGTGATCCTGAGCATCCTTTAACATAACTCCTCCTTCACTCAGGAGAGCTGTACGTTTAGTGATCTGAGCAAACCACAGAATCCACTTTCGGCCGATTAAACAGCTGCTGGAATTCTGGCACCATCAGGAAGAGCCTGAACATAGCTTTAGCCACTCTGAAGGAGCCTTTTGGTGTCTCTCACTGCTCAGTAATTAAGGCAGTTATGTTCAGATGCTTGGGAAAAAACTATTGAAGCTGCTCATGACTGTGTACTGGGAAGTGGAAGGCTACGCCTCCAGCTTCAATTCCTTGATTGCATCCTCTATCAAATAGTGGACAGAAACAGCATATCAAAGGGTCATCACCCTGGTCGTGCCATCTTAGCTGCCTCTGAGCCCTGGGACAATAGAGGCATTGAGGCCGATCTCCAATTCTGCCAGTCCAGCTCCGAGTGCTTGATGGAACTGTGGGCCGGCTTGTTCTTCAGTGGAGATGGCTTAGGAAGCAGGGCGCTCCCAGAACTAACGGTGGCACTCTTTCTGGCTGCACAGTACATACCAGGCCCGTTAAAAACACTCCACATGAGATTTACAAATTCCAACATAAATCTTTGGGCAGGCGAGATAAAGGAACCCTGCAGGGCCTCTGATTGGGCTTTCATGGGTTTCACGGACTCCACGCGTCTGCGCTTTGTACCTTTGCTGAATTCAGGCTCCAGATGGGACTTTCTTCCCATCTCCTTGGCTGGCCCATAGCAGTTCCCCAGCCTTAGAGGACACGGATGGGGCTAAGCCTGAGGCTCCTGCCATGGCATGTGGTACAAGGCGCTCCTCCGCTGGCTATCCGGTGCAAACTTGATATGAAATGGTGTCCAAACACCCTGAGGAGTCCATCCCTGTCAATTTTAGTAAAAATAGAGGGGTTTTTAGGCAGAGAGGCTTTTAAAAAAAAGATCGTTTAAAATCTAAGATGACCGCCACCAGACATATCACACCAAAAATGGCCCATGGGAACCTTTTAGAAAAACACTGAAATAGAGGTTTTGGAGGTGGAGGACCTGAACTCTGACCCCAGAAATCCTCAAAAATGAAATTTTTGGACTCCCCTGCCCAATTTTCCCATAGGAAATAATGGGGCTATAGATCAGTAAAGATGCCCGATTGTCAGCTTTCTTTGCAGCCTTAGAGAATGAAAAGTACTTTCTGCCTCAGAACTTCAACTAAAAAGCTCCAAACCAGGAAATCTTTGGGCTGCCAGTCGGACTGATCCTGACCAAGACCTCTACCCCCATAGAACCTTGGAATGAAATGCTGAAGATAAGCAAGAAGGGCTCTGCGAACATATAATCTGCGCAACTGTCTCTGTTCCAGTGAGCCCTCCCGACTACCTAACATCGAAAGGACAAACTGATTGACATGAAAAGGCAAAACCACTTTCGGCAAAAAAAGAGGGAACTGGCTGCAGCATGACCTGCTCCATAGAAAACTCCAGGAAGGGAGGCCTACACGAAAAGGCCTGCAGTTCGGAAAATTTGGAAAACTCTACGAAACAACTGAATTTAAGATTGTTGAACTTTCCTAAAATAATTACTATGTTACCCAAAGATATATTTTATAAATTTTTGAAGGAAGTTCTCCAATACCCTGAAGAAGGTCTCCCTCCTCTACATAAGATTTATTTCCTGCCAGTTTCTCCTATAAGATCTTCCACCTCTGAACCAGCAGATTCACTTTCTGTGATTTCTTCTACTCCATTAGATATTTCAAATATACTGGAAAGCTCTCAGGAGGAAGTAGTACTGCGTTCAACCTTATTAGTGACATTTGTATTCCAACAGGACAAGGAAGCACTTCTTCGCTTTTTTTTTTTAGGCATAAAGAAGTCTCCTTTCTGAATGGAAAGATCTCAGTTTTTCCAGATGTTTCAAGATCTACACAAACAAGAAGGAAGAGATTCCTGGAGATGAAAGAAAATGTGAAAGTATTGGGGGTGAAATTTCAATTACGCTTTCCGTGTAAATGTATGGTTTACTTGGATCAAAATACTTATGTCTTTTATGAACCCTCCCAATTACAATTTTTTCTGGAAGGAAAGGGAGTATCATTGTAGGAGATCGAGTAATTAGCTAGTCCACTTAATGAATGGGAAGAAGCCACTATTAATCATTTTGGTATAATTGGTTAAATTTTGCTTTAATATTACTCCTGTGGAAGAGTCTTGAAAATTATTAATTTCTTGTAATTATCTCTAACTTGTTTAGATATTTTATTTTCGTAATGAGATTGGGCTCTTGATTTGTTCAATAATTGTTTTTGTTGAAAAATGAATAAATGATAAAAAATATATATATTTAAAACATGAGACATTGACAATGATGAACTCACAAATACACAAAAGGGACTGGGTGGAACTACAATAAATTCAGAAAAGTAAACATAAAGAGGTGAAAACAAGAGGGAAAGGGAGAAGAGGGTGGTAGATCGAGATCAAATCACGGGCAATGTATCAGGGTCGAGAACATTTTATTGGATCAAAAAAGGAAAACATGGTGATGGTCATTGCTCGAATGCATCTTTGAAGAGAAAACTTTTTAATGCCCCTTTGAATTTGTTTAAATTTGTTCTTCACTAAGGAAAGAGGGTAAAGAATTCCATATCGAGGGGGTAGTTATGGAGAATATTGTTGTACAGTGAGTATTAATAATCTTTAGAGAGGGAACAAATAATAAGTGTTGATTTATAGATCTGAGTAATCTTGGTTGAGCATGGGGAATAAGAGAGTTTTGAAAGTTAGTAAGGCAATTTTATAAGATATTCTGTGGGAAATGGGAAGCCAGTTGCTTTTTTCAAAAGATCGTATTTCTTGGTAATAATTTTGATAGCAGCATTTTGAATTAGCTGAAGACGTCGAAATCTATTTTGAATATAACAAGTGAGTGGGTTCAGGGATGGTGATTCAAGGAAGTTTGCTAACGATCTGATCATTCATAATTTATAAAAGCAATTTCTAACCACGGCACTCATTTGGTCGTTTAGTTTATTGTCAATTATTATGCCTAGTATTTTTATTACTGTATGCACCGTTTATTTCTTGTATCATATTTATTTAACTTCTCACAGCTCACCAGCTATATCAAGAGAGCAGACCCCACTGGCACTCTAAACTGTAGTCTGTGCCTAACAGGTGGCCAGGCGTACAGTTGAGGCTCCTCTAAATTTAGAAAACCTAGGGAGGTGAGGGAAGGACTCGAGTGCGGCACCCCCGATGTCAGTAGGACCCCCAAAAGGGTCCCCCAAGCTCTGTTCGGACATCAAAAGGGACAAGAAAGATTCACTAAACCAGATCCAACAGGCCCAAAACAAGCCTCAGCAGACTGCACAATCTTACTACTCCACCTGCTGGAGACTGAGAAAAGACCAATTGTAAGAGGGACTGCGCACAGCCCACTTGTACTGAAGCCAAAAGGCCCTGATTCTGCAAAACGTGTCTAAAGTTAGGCACCATTTAGATGGCTATATTAGGCATCCTTTGTAGAATCACGCTCATCTGCTTAGACATCTAACTTTTTAGGCAAGATTTAGACCTCCAAACAATGGCCTTAATGTTATAATATTTTATTATTATGTTATTAGAATGGCAATTTTGTGCTGTTTTTCATTTTAATTGTAATACTGGGAGTTGGATCTGTTTAATGCTTTTATTTATTTCTCTTCCACCAGCAACATTAGGGTAGAAGGCTGAAGGCTTAACCAGTCTGTTACAGAGTGAGCTAGAAAGCGGCATAGCAATTGTAAAACTAGGTCTTATAGGCAGTGTAAGGAAGTCTACTTTTGAGCATAGTTTAGGCTTCAGATAGATGGAACTTAGGCACAGTTTGGACGTCCTTAATGCAATCTGCTAAATAGCTCTCTGGGTTTTTATTTTTGCTTTATTAAGCTCAAAATGCATTTAATAAGCCGCAACATAAACAGGGCACATCAATATAAAGATATTGCATGCAAAATCTACTTTACTAAATGTTTGGATTAATAGGAAAGATTATATTGTATAATATATGTGAATGCATATGATATGGGAGGGATAGGAGGGAGGGGGTTATAATTTCATTAATTTAAGTTGATTGTAATAGAATATCAAATGATGTTTTTAAGTTCAAATGTTATTTCTTGATACACTTGTTGTAAGATGAAAAAATGAATAAAGATTTAAAAAAAAACCCAAAACCCTACTAGTTTTCTGGCCAAACAGCAATGATATTTGCTAATTAGAGGAAAAGATCCATTAACTGAAGCACAGCACATGAAAAAAACAGCTTTGTTTCTTGCTAAAAAGCTACCCTTTTTCTCATTAAAGATTGCTCCAATAAGGTCATTCTTGAAAGCACATGACAAAAATATATAGATTGCATACAAATTTCATTTGCAAAAGGTTAAAAGGAGGAAAACCAGATACAGACCTTAACATGGCTTCTACTTCATTGCAAATGGAGGTTTGCAACTGCACAATGGTGACCTCATTGTGAGATCATCAAGGTGCACCTGCAAGGTAGAATGCCACAATTAAAATATGTGCTGGGGGAACTGGTTGGGATTCAAACTCATGATCTCTGGAAGATGCGCACAGGGCTTTTACTTATTGAGCTATAGCAGCTTCCAGGCAGATGTGGCATTCTACCTTGCAGGTACACCTTGATGATCTCACAATGAGGTCACCATTGTGCAGCTGCAAACTTCCATTTGCAACGAAGTAAAAGCTACATAGAGCATTATGGACCCCAGTTCGTTTACAAAAGTTAGATAGCTCTAAGTCTAATAGATGTTGGCATTGTCATCTCGAAGCAGGGACTCTAGATCATTTATTTTTCTATTGTCCATTTATTTTGGCTTTTTGGAAATCAATATAGGGCTAAATAAATTATTAGAAAACCCGGTGGCATTATCGTATGATGGTAAAATTATGGTCTTACCTGTTAATTTTCTTTCCTTTAGAAGCAGCAGATGAATCCAGACTAGTGGGTATAGCTCACATCGACCAGCAGGTGGAGATAGAGAACTGATTAACAGTTGGCCTTAAAGCCTGGTGTTCTTTCTGTTGATTCAGTTATGCACTTTGCCCAAGCATCCCGAAAGGAGAATGAGCCACCACAAAACTCCATTCCAGTAGAAAATGTGTCTTTCTCTTCTTAATATTATTATTTGTTGACATTTTTTTTTTTTTTTTTTTTTTTCGCAAAGAAATAATACACTTACCAACCATAGCCTCAACTAAACCCATCAACTAACCCCCGTACACACCTACAGTGCAATTGGGGAGGGGCTCTGGATTCATCTGCTGCTTCTAAAGGAAAGAAAATTAACAGGTAAGACCATAATTTTACCTTCCATAGCAAAGCAGCAGATGAATCCAGACTAGTGGGATGTAGCAAAGCAAACTCAAACTGGGTGGGACGCAACTCCTGCCTCCGCCAGCACTGCCGCGCCAAAACTCGCCTCTGAACGGGCCGCTACATCTAACCGATAATGCTGTGAAAAAGTATTCCTCGACGACCAAGTGGCCGCCCGGCAAATCTCCTCTAAAGCCATCCCCCCGGACTCCGCCCAAGATGCCGCCAAAGCCCGAGTGGAATGAGCATGAAGGTGCTCCGGCACCTTCTTCCCTGCCAACACATACGCTGAAGCAATAGTGTCCTTGACCCAACGCGCAATGGACGCTTTAGACGCCGCCATCCCTTTGTTTTTACCCGCGAATGCCACAAAGAGATGGTCCGACCGACGAAAATCATTCGTCACTCCCAAATAATGGAGCAGCATACGGCGTACATCTAGTAGCCGTAAAGATACAAACCGTTTCCCCCAATCCTCCCTCCGGAAGGATGGAAGGAACAAACTCTGGTTCACATGAAAGGAAGAAATAACCTTCGGCAGGAAGGACGGCACCGTACGCACCGACACACCCGTTTCCGAAAAACGCAAAAAGGGGGCTCTGCAAGAAAGCGCCTGCAGTTCCGATACTCGCCTTGCTGAAGCCATCGCCACCAAAAAAAACCGTTTTCAGTGTGATATCTTTCAACGTGGCCGCTGACAGGGGCTCAAAAGGTGCCCCCTGCCACTTTCCAAGGACGAGTTTAAGATTCCATGGTGGACAAATTCGCTTTACCGGCGGGCGGATATGGTGAACCCCCTTGAGGAAACGGACCACGTCCGGCTGCGACGCGAGAGCCGAGCGATCGACCCGGCCCCTGTAACAGGCAATGGCCGCCACTTGAACCTTTAAAGAGTTATAGGCTAACCCTTTCTCTACGCCCTCCTGCAGGAAAGCCAGAATCGCAGGCAGGGAAGCCTTGAAGGGCGCCACTCCCTGGCGACTGCACCATGCCTCAAAAATCCTCCAGACTCTCGCATAGGAGGCCGACTTCGAAAGTTTCTTGGCTTTAAGCAGGGTGGCAATCACCCGCTCGGAATAGCCCTTCTTTTTCAGCCGTGCCCGCTCAATAGCCAGGCCGTAAGACCAAAGCGGGCCGGATCTTCCATCCAAATCGGACCCTGAGCCAGTAAGTCCGGAGTGACCTGGAACTTTACCCGCTCGCCGACTGAAAGCTGCATCAGATCTGCGTACCACGGCCGACGCGGCCAATCCGGAGCCACCAGGATGACTCTGCCGCGAAAACGAGAGATGCGCTGCAACACTCGACCTATCATGGGCCAAGGCGGGAACACATACAGAAGGGAATTCGGAGGCCATGGGAGAGCTAATGCGTCCACCCCCTCCGATCCCCTTTCCTTGCGTCTGCTGAAGAACCGAGGCAACTTCGCATTGTGGGACGAGGCCATGAGATCCATCTCCGGCAACCCTCACCGACGGACTAGCAGGCCGAACGCTCGAGCAGACAACTCCCACTCGCCCGGATCCAGAAGATTTCTGCTGAGAAAGTCTGCTTGCACGTTTTCGTGCCCTGCAATGTGTGCCGCCGACAGCAGCGGCACATGCCTCTCCGCCCATTGAAACAAAGTTCTTGCCTCTTCTGCCAACTGCGGACTCCGGGTGCCCCCTTGCCGATTGACATAGGCGACTGCCGTGATACTGTCCGAAAAGATCCTGGTCGGCTTGTCCTGAATCAGTGACTGAAAAGCCAGCAGCGCCAGTCTGACTGCTCTTAACTCCAACAAATTGATGGGCCACTGGGCCTCCTGGAAGGACCACATCCCCTGGACTGACGTCTGCAGGCACTGGGCCCCCCATCCCCGCAGACTGGCATCCGTGGTGACCACCACCCAGTCCGGTGTGGCCAACGGCATGCCCCTCCAAAGATGCAACTCGTGGAGCCACCACTGCATGCTGCGAGCTGCTCGACGACTCCATTGGAGACGCACATTGTAGTTCAGCGAAGCGGGGGACCAGCGAGCGAGCAGAGACTGTTGTAAGGGCCTCATGTGGCTCCGCGCCCAGGGGACCACCTCCAGAGTCGCCACCATGGAGCCTAGCACCTGAACATAATCCCAAACTCGAGGTCTGGCCGACCCGAGGAGTAGGCGAATCTGAGCCTGCAATTTCTCCCCCCGGTCTCGGGGTAGAAACACCTTCCCCAGAGCCGTGTCGAACCGCACCCCCAGATGCACCAAAGACTGTGATGGGGACAGACAACTCTTGGGAAAGTTGACAATCCACCCCAACGACTGGAGGAGAGAGATCACTCGCTGAGTAACCGCCACACTCTCCTGTCTGGACGAGGCGCGGATTAACCAGTCGTCTAGGTAAGGGTGCACCCGAATCCCTTCCTTGCGGAGAAAGGCGGCTACTACCACCATGACCTTGGAAAAGGTGCGGGGAGCCGTTGCCAAGCCAAAGGGCATTGCCCGAAACTGATAATGCTGGCCTAGAATCGCAAACCGCAGATACCGCTGATGCGGAGGCCAGATTGGAATATGTAGGTACGCTTCCTTGAGATCGAGGGACGTAAGGAACTCTCCCGGTCTTACAGCCGCAATAACCGAGCGCACCGTCTCCATCCGGAAATGGCGAACACTGAGAAATCTGTTGACCCTTTTGAGATCCAGCACCGGCCTGAAGGACCCTCCCTTCTTTGGTACAATGAAGTAAAGGGAATATATACCGCTGCCGACCTCCTCCGGGGGCACCGGTATCACTGCCCCTAGCTCGAGCAGCCCTTTAAGAGTCCTTCTGACCGCGTCTCCCTTGGCCGCCCCATTGCACGGGGACACCAAGAAAGAATCTACGACGGGAGAGGCGAACTCTAACTTGTACCCTTCTTGTATAATGTCCAACACCCACTGATCCGACGTGATCGTGGCCCACTCCGCCCGGAACTCCGAAAGCCGGCCCCCTAAGGGAAAGGCGGAGGGAGCCAAGCCCCCGTCATTGTGGATTGCGAGTGGCTGGGGTACGTGTTGACGGTCCCGAAGAGGGTCTCGTCGTACGAAAGGAACCCCTCTGCTGAAACCTCGGTCTCGAAGCAGAGGACGAACCCAATGCTGATCTGAAGAAAGGCTTACCAGACCGGGATCTTCGAACATCCCTGAAGCGCGGTCTCGACGATGAGGGCCTCACCGGGGGCCTAGCCCTATCCTCCGGTAAACGTTGAGTTTTGGTATCCCCAAAATCTTTCACCAGCTTATCTAAATCCTCTCCAAACAATAAACCCCCTTTAAAAGGGAGTCTCACCAGCCGAAGCTTAGAAGCTGCATCGGCCGCCCAATGCCGTAGCCATAAGGATCTGCGAGATACCACTGAAAGAGACATCTGCTTCGCCGACGCTCTAATCATATCATATAAGGAGTCCGCCAGATAAGCCAAGCCAGATTCCAAATCTGCCAGCTCCGAAGGGACAGCACCCCCAGACTCCATTAAAGTATCAGCCATGACCTGCGACCACTGCAGACATGCTCGCGCCGCATAAGAGCTGCAGATTGCGGCCTGCAAGGTAACTGCCGCTACCTCAAAGGACATTTTTAATGAAGATTCAATCTTCCTATCCTGCGCATCCTTCAATGTCACTCCCCCCTCCACCGGCAAGGTAGTCTTTTTTGTTACCGCTGCCACCAAAGCATCCACCCTGGGTAATCTAAACTTATCAAGTTCAGTCGGGTCAACCGGATACAAGAGCCGCATGGCTTTTGCCACTCTCAAACTGGAGTCTGGCGTATCCCATTGCGCCGAGATTAGCTCCTGCATGGCTTCATGCACCGGAAAAGACTTAGGGGGTCTACGCGTACCTGCCATCAGGGGATTACCCGATACCGCCGTATCTGCCTGAGAAATATTCAGCCCCTGTAAAGCCTTCGAAATTAAGGAAGAAAGTTCTTCCCTATGAAATAAACGTAGAGCGGACGGGTCATCCACCTCTTGACCCGGGGGATCCCCTGCATCCCAATCTAGGACCTCCCCCTCCTCCAAGGATTCTGGAAGAGAAAAAGGGGATCTAGGCAGAATGTCCTCTGCATCCGCGGTCGTTACCCTGCGCTTTTTTGCTAGCAGCGACCGCCCCGGCGAGCCCACCGTGCCCTCAGCCGGCCTGCCAGTCTTACCAGGCCCCACAGCCGACGTCGAGGGCACCGGAAGGGATACATCGACCCCCGGCACCGGCGGGACGGGCTGCGCACCCTGTAACAAAAATGCCCGGTGCAGCAGCATAACAAATTCCGGCGAAAATGCACCAAAGGGAAGGGCCACTGACCCGCCCTGAGCCGCGACGGGGCGTGGGGCCGCGACTTCCGCTGGTGCTCCCGACTCCCCCGCCGCCGCCGGACTCCCCACTGCCACGGAAGAGCCCTGCAGCTCAGACTCACCCTCGTGTTCCGGGGACATTTCCCTTGCCTCTCTGACCCGGGCAATAGCCAGCTCACAAGCCTGCAAAAAGGCATCTTCTGCCGGTGGAGCCTCACACTCGGCCGAGCAAAGGCCCGACGGTGTTCTGCGCGCCCCACAGCGCGAACACCGGCGACCTGCCTCCATTGCCAGCTTGCGTTCCAGCACGGCTTGTGTTTTCCAAAAAAAAAAATTTTTTTTTTTTTTTACACGCGGCGAACGCCGCCGACTGCCGACTCCGCCCCCAACCACCCCTACACTCCGGAACGCGACACTCAAGCCCCGAGGCAGGGAAAACACTCACCAATTCGCTCCCGCGACCTCAGACGCCAGGATACAGCTGGTAAGTATACTGAAATCAAATGCAAAAGACTGCAAAGCTCAGCACAAGACAGGAAGTCGACTCTTTTTTTTTTTTGTACTGGAATGGAGAAAGAGAAAGACGACTCCTGCAGGACCACAAACCCCTCAATCACACGGAGGGAAGGGTGGAGCAGGGACCTGGGAGGGCCCAGGTGTACCTCCTAAAGCCGGCACCACTCAGCCAGGCACCCCTGTCCTACTGAAGAGACTGAGTCTCAACAGAGGAAGTCCACCGAACACCAATATCTCCGGCAGTATCCAGAATCCAGGAGCTAGAGGGCTAGCTCAGACCCTGCTGGGAGATAGAGCAAAACTGAATCAACAGAAAGAACACCAGGCTTTAAGGCCAACTGTTAATCAGTTCTCTATCTCCACCTGCTGGTCGATGTGAGCTATACCCACTAGTCTGGATTCATCTGCTGCTTTGCTATGGAAACTGTATTATTTGGCATGCCAATGAGGGCTAAGAACCAAATATCATCTAAAAACAACAGGCTTCTACTTATTATGATAGGGGTTGCCATACAACAAATTACGAGTAATTGGAAAAATTGGAGGAGACTTAACTATAGTTTTGGGTGGAATTCATTATGCCACATATATAAAATGGAAAGAACAACAGCCACACAAAAAGGGAATTTTAATAAATTTCAAGATGTTTGGGGGCCTTTAACAAATTATTGTAATGAATAGATACCATTTTTCCCTTGATAATACAAGTGCAAGATTGGGGGAGGGGGGTTGTTTTTCGTCTTTCATTACTTGTATGGAATGGTAGGAAATAATTTATATGTTATAAGTGTTTTATATTTGTTATGAAAGGGATGGGAGGGAGGGGGATAATCTTCATAAATTGGATTATTGCAGAATATCAAGTGTTGTATCCAAGTTAAAATGTTGTTACTTTTTTTTGTAAGTTCTAAAAATGAATAAAGATTATTTGTAGTTCCTTCCTATTTCTCCTACTGTAAACCCGTCGAGCTCTACGAACGTGGAGATGATGCGGTATACAAACCTAAGGATTAGATTAGATTAGATTAAAAAAAAAAAAAGAAAAGAAGCCATGTTAAGGTCTGTATTGTTTTTTTTCTGTTTTTAACGTTTTGCAAATGAAATTATGTATGTAATCTATATATTTTTGTCATGTGCTTTCAAGAATGAGCTGATTGGAGCACTGCAAAAATAAATCCCAGAGAGCTATTCAGCAGATCGCATTAAGGTCGAAAACGAGTGCCTAAGTTCCATCTATAGAACTCAGATCTATTTGAAGCCCAAACTAAGCAAAAGTAGACCTGGTTTTCATTCTACAAAATAGGCATCATATGGATGCCCTAGGTCGCTCTGTGTTATGTAAATGAATCGTAGGACGCCCAAATTGAGTCATTTCTCAAACCACTCCCATTCCACTCCCACACCTATTGAGTTAGGCGCAAGTTTTAAACAAGGGCATCCATGAAATTGTGGCTGCGTCTACAAAGTGGTGTCTATGTCCTTTGGATGCCTAAGTACCAATTATTGTTTGTTAAGACCCTTAATTGGCTCATTAAGAACATAAGAACTGCCATCTCCGGATCAGACCTTCGGTCCATCAAGCCGGCGATCCGCACACGCGGAGGCCCAGTCAGGTGTACACCTGGCGTAAGTTTAGTCACCCATATCCCTCTATGCCTCTCGTAAGGAGATGTGAATCTAGTTTGCTTATAAATCCTAGGACAGTGGATTCCGCAAAAACCTCCTCTGGGAGAGCATTCTAGGTGTCCACCACTCGTTGCGTGAAACAGAACTTCCTGATATTTGTCCTGGACTTGTCCCACTCATGATCTCTGGAAGTCCGTGTCACATTGGACATTGTAAATCATTGTTTTTCCTGCTCTATTTTGTCAATTCCTTTCAGTATTTTGAAAGTCTCAATCATATCCCCTCACAGTCTCCTTTTCTCCTATCTTTAGGCATGACTTAGGCGCCCTTTATAGAATCGGGGCCTTAGTCTCCAACTGGTGAAAGAGGAGCGTAAACCCATCTGTTTCTGTGCTGGTCTGGAGGGACGCTAATGAGCAAGCACTGTTTAAGTTTCTTAAAAGTGCTCATTGCGAAAACCACTACAAGAGAAAACCAAAATGTCGGTTAGCAATAAAAACCAATTAAATGTAATTGAAGGCTTCCCTTCAGAGTGGCACTGCCTCAGGACTTTTTTTCTCCAATACAACTTTAATTTAAATTGAATAGACTCCACTGGCTCTCAAAGCTATATGCCTTGCCTCAATATTAGTGGCACAGTTTACAGCTGAGGCACCTCTAATGAAAAAATTTTGTATACCTCGATGCCCCGTACGAAGAGGAAAGGGGTGGTTAGGGGTCCTTCCTCGCCGGCCCTGGCGTCCACCCCGCTCCAGCAAACCATGGACCGCTTCTTTTCTGCTCTTCCGGCACCAGCATTTTCCGGAGTGGAGAGCCTGGCTTTGGGCGGCGAGTTGAGGGAGTCGCTTGCCCTTTCGGGTATTGAAACATCTGTCTCCTCCGGTTGCCCTCACACCTCCGTGTCCAGCGACCGCCGAGGCGCTGGGGCGGGAGGCACGCGAGCCTGGAAGTGGAGGCGCGGGGTTTCCTGGCGGGGGTACGGCATCCGAGTTTGGTCAGCTGATGGAAGCAAGCAAGAGTGGGGAGAATTTGTCTTCACCGACGGAGGTTTCCTTACACAATATCTGGTCGTTGCTTCAGCGGATGGAGACAAAAATGGAAAAATCTTCGGAGGAGGTAACTAAAATAGTGGAGAACTTAGACTCATTGACTAAAACTGTGGAAACAATGAAATTGAACTCTGTTGCTCAAACTAAGCAGATGCAGGAGGAGATATTGCATCTACAAAAGTTAAAGGTGGCTTCTATTAAAGATAGTACTTCTATACATAAAAAATTAGAGCAATTTGAAAATTTTAATAGACGCTTGAACCTCTGTATTTTAAATTTTCTCCAAATTCCAGGTATATTGCCTTTTGACTTATTGAAAAGATATTTGATTGAAAATTTAAAGATTTCCTCAAATTGTATTCCTCCAATAAATAAAATTTACTATTTACCAAATAAGAAGATACCTGGAAGAGAAGGAGGAGAGAATGAGATTGAGAAAGATAGAAAAATAAAAAATAAAGAAATAGAATTTGCTGATGTGACTGCTCTTCTTGAACAAACAATAACTGTGGACACTGATAGAGCTATGCTCTTAGTATCATTTGTCTTTGAACAAGATGTGAACATGATTATGAAATTGTTCTTTAAAAATTCACAAAAGTTATTTGGGGAACAGAAAATATGGATATACCCTGACGTCGCAAAGACTACGCAAGAACGGAGGAAAGAATTTCTTTCTATGCGTCAAGATACCATTAATTTGGGAGCAACGTTTCTTCTAGCATACCCCTGCAAATGCTTGGTTAAGTATTTGGGAGTCAAATACACTTTTTTTTCTCCAAACCATCTGAAGGAATTCCTAGATGTGAAGAAGATCATTAAGGACTGAGGGATAACGAAACTTTAATAGCTGGTGCTTAGATACATTAAGCCTATTTGTTAATTAATTTCTTCTTTAATTTTTCTCTCATATATTTTCTTGAATGACCACCCCCCAAAAATTGAGGTCTAAGAAGGGGATAAAGAAATACTTTTTATTATCATATGTATGAATTTATAATACTTCTGTGTAGTTTGCCTCCCTGTGTTTATTGTAGCAAGATCTATTCTTGTAAGTTTTGTTGAATATAGAAATAAATAATTTTTTTTAAAAAATGAAAAAATTTTGGGGAGGTAAGGGACTCTACCAGTCACGTGTGGCACCCCCAAGGTCAGACGGACCCCCAAAGCTCAATCCTGCACCACAAACAGGGACAAGAAGGCCACTAAACAAATCTAAGCCCACACTAAACCAGTGAAAGACTGCACAGACTTACTACCTTCACCTGCTGGAGACTGAGAACAGACTGATTGTACTTGGGACTGCACAGCCCACTTATACTAAGCCAAAAGTCAGTGTCTCAATCTCTACCTGTTGGCAGATGAACGTAAACCCATCCGCTTCTGTGCCGGTATGGAGGGATGACAAAGAATCTTCAATATTAAATCAACTCCTTCCCTAGGTTCACTTTAGCATTCCCAATCATTCTGAAAAGATAGTTCATATGTCCAACAAGCTTCCTAGAGCTACATGCCTCTCCATCAAGTCAGCAGAAATAGTGCACCTAGCATGTTTAAATTTTGTGCAACTGTATTCACTTCTCCAACCTCTCTCCAAGTTCCTCATAGTGAGTTGATTTTACCTGTGGCTTTTTTGTTGACCCTCATTTCTCATTCAAAACTTGCTTTTTACAGGGTTTGTTGGTGTAAAAAACTATTAGGACCTGTAAAGCACTCAAGACGAGCTCATACACACTTATATGCTTCTCCCCTTTTCCCTGTCCAACAAGACTTACCACCATTCCTTCCATCCCCAAGAGGTTCTGCAGAGAAGAACATGTAATCCACAGTGGCTCCGAAGCCCATGGGCATGGTTGTCACCTCTGCACGCCCTTTCCCTGGGAGAAAATGGCTGTAGACAGAAGTCAAGCTTAGGCTATGCTGAATGAGGCCAGGAGATCTGTGAAAGAAAAAAAAAAAATCCTCTCACACAGGGGGAAGGATATACCAGTATCAGAGGTAAAGGCTCAAGTAATTTATAATGTCAATAAACCGAAAATACCCTGCTATTCCACTACTGAAACTCAACCCCTACAGCTTGCCAATGCACTTTACTCAAAAGTATTCCCTCCCCCCAATAGCTCTAACAATGCATCTAACTCTTACATGCAGCCCTCTTGCTATTTCAGGAACAAACATTAATTAGAGCTGTCAGGATCAGAAATCTCTAGTGAAGAATATTTGAACTCTCACCTATACCCTTTTTCTCCTTGTGACAGTTTGGTCTCAGGGCTGCCAAGATACCATACAGAAACATTACCTCAAAAAAGAAGTTCCCATATCAGGAGTTGTTATTCTAGGGACTCGCTGGGACCAGTATTCAGGAGGTTCTGAAAAAGGAAAAGTTGGCTTATTTATTATATCCCAAAACAGGGAATGGAACAAGCATTTTTCAGCTTGATTTCGGAAACTTTTCATGGTGAATAAGTCACCCCTATACTGTAATACTAGAGTTCTCGTGTCCCTGCCCCAAGCTCCACTCGCTCCTAAATTGCAATGCTAAAAGAGTTCTCCAGTGTCAAACTTCTTGAGGTCTACAGTGCCTAAGGATTGGATGTCTTCTTACCAGGCTTAGCATCTGTCACACCTTCCAGAAGAAGCAGATCCACAGGGCGCTGGCAGGCGGCTTCACAAAACTGAAACTGCAGCAGAAAGTCACGGCTGTACTTCCGCCTGTCTGTAGGGGGACAAATAGTTATTAGGCTCTACAGTAAAAACAAATAACACTGGAAGAGATGACCCCAAGGTCAAACACAACGTTTAAGAACAACATATGTCACACAGGGAATTGCAGGTTCATGAGCACGTGGCCAAATTTTCAGAAGCTACATTTCAGGGTCACTGTATTAAGCATCACAGGTTCAAGAATTTAGAAGTGTTCTTAGGTCAGATGAGAAATGGTTGCAAATACATAACTTCACAACCAATGTAACTGAGGTCAGAGGACACAAGGAGAATAGTTCTGGGGTCAGTGCTCACCAGTCAGACAAATAGTTCCGATATCAAAGAGCACAAGGTCACTTTATCAAGAGAACAATTCCAAGGCCATAGAGTACTGAATCACAGGTTCAGAACACAGGCAACAGTAAATGTTCGCTAGAGCTGCCCAATTCCTGATTCACTTCAGCTGAATTGATTCAATCTGGGAAAAAACCAGCCTCACAGATTCAGTGCAGGTCCAGCGTGTCCGGGAACTTCTCCACAGTGCCAGCCTTCACAACACACTGCTCTTGCCGGCGTTGGGCCCTGCCTTTGCAGAAACAGGAAGTAGGCGGGATCCAACAGAGAGCAAGGCCCGACGCTGGTAAGAGCAGCATGTTATGAAGGCTCTGTTGCCAATGGGGTGTGTGTGTGTGCGTGGGGGGACAAAGAAAGAGAGCATGTGAGGGAGGGAGGAGGTGAAAAAGAAAGAGAGCAAGTGAGGGAGGGTGCTCCCAGGGGGGGTGAGGAGAGATACTGAGGAGTCACAGAACGAGTGCCCTTCTTTGTAAATCGCCTCGATCTACTTCCTATTGACCAAGAATTCCCAAAGCCTCCACTGCTTACCCCACACCTTTCGACCTGCTCTTCCTATTGACTTACTCTTATTGTAAACCCATCCCTACAAACAGTCATGTGCTCAAAGACTTCATTGTTTTTTTCGCTGTATGTCCAGCTCTTCTTTATTGTAAACCGCCTCAAACTACCTTGGCTTTGGCGGTATATAAAAAATCAATTATTATTATTATTGTAAGTGTGTAAGAGAAGTATGAATTGTATATGGAAACAGATAGGGAGCGGAGTTCTGTTAGTATAGCGACGCAGGTGGAAGATAAGTCATGCAGCAGAATTTTGAACAGACTGAAGGGAAGAGAGAAGGTTTGGTGGAAGACCTGTGAGCAGTAAGCTAAGCATGAGGTGGTTTTGATAATATGCTCAGAAAGGAAGGGAGAAAGAAAAGACGAGAGAAAGAAGTCAAAGATGATTCCCAAGTTTGAGCTGAGGAGCAATGAGGAGTCAAAGTAGGTATTCAATTTATTTTATAAAATATTTTGCTTACTTTGCTAGCTCATACAAGGGGAGGTAAACTAATGCTATATTCCAAACTTTGCACATGAAGTTAGTGCCAGTGGTTGTCTGAAGAAAATAAGAAGAGACACAAACACTGGCAAGTAGAGATACAAAGTAGAGAATGACACGGGGAGCGATCCCCGCAGCGAACCGCTGCGTGGCTGCGGTTTGGCTGCGGGTTATGGTGACCTCATTAGCAAATCGCCGCAGACACGGGGACAAATCCTTTCACCGCCCGCAAAAACGGTGAATAGATTTGTCCCCGCAGGCCAATGTCCCCCCTTCTAGGAACCGCTATTTACCTGTGTTTCACCGTGCTCCTCATTTGTCAGATCAACCCTTCCTGCCAATAGAACCCGCCCCCCCCCCCCGACGATCGCCCTCAGCCCTTCATGCCGACAGAACCAGCCCTCCCCAACGATCGCGGCAGGAGGGTACCCATCCCCTCCTGCCTACCCCAACAGCCCCCCCGACGATCGCAGCAGGAGGATATCCAACCCCTCCTGCCAGCTCCCCAACAGCCCCCTATGATCACTGGTAGGAGGGTGCCCAACCCCTCCTGCCGGCACCCCCAACGGCCCCCTATATCGCCAATAGGAGGGTGCCCAACCCCTCCTGCCGGACCCTCCCCCAACAAACCCCGCCATCCCGAAACACCACCCTTAGTCTTACTTTCCAAGTTGGACCGGACAGCTCCTCGCTCGTCTGGCCAGCAGGCCTGCCTCCGTCCAAATGAGGCGGGCCCGCCCCTCCCCTCCCCTGCCTAACCCACAGGATCCTAGGGCCTGATTGGCCCAAGCACCTAAGGCCCCTCCTATAGCGGGAGTGGCTTTAGGTGCCTAGACCAATCAGGCCCTAGGATCCTGTGGGTTGGGCAGGGTAGGGGCGGGCCCGCCTCATTTGGACGGAGGCAAGCCTGCTGGCCATACGTGTGAGGAGCCGTCCGGTCTAACTTGGAAAGTAAGACTAAGGGGGTTCCGGGGTGGGAGGGTTCGTTGGGGGGGGGTCCAGCAGGAGGGGTTGGGTACCCTCCTGCCGGCGATCTTAGGGGAGGCCATTGGGAGGACCGGCAGGAGGGGTTGGGTACCCTTCTGCTGCGATTGTCGGGAGGGCCGTTGGGGGGGTCTACAGGAGGGGTTGGGTGCCCTCCTGCCGTGATCGCTGGGGGGAGGGGAGACTTGCAGCCGTAGCCGCGGTCACTATGCTAATCACGGCAGGGAGATCTTTGCCGCGATTAGGTACAGCGGCCGCGTCTACTTACCATGTAGGCTAACATTGTAAGCATTTAAAGTACATGTCGTGTTTGTTTTTGCATTGCTAGCCCCAGGGGTGGTGGAAGATTAGTGATTGAAAAACTGTATGAAAAATAACTATTTTAAATTTAGTGATCAAAATGTGTCAGTTTTGAGAATTTATATTAATTAATTTTTTCTCTGCGTGTTTTGTTTTTGTATAGTTATTAACTAATATTTAACTAAGTTTTAAAGTTTTAAAGAATGTTTCCTTTATACGTAAATAAAGAAAAGTATATAAAATCGTACCCGTTTGAGGCTTTTATGTATGCAGCGGTGACGGTGACGGGGCGGTGAATGGGGTTGCAGTGGCGGTGACGGGATGGTGAATGGGGTGGCAGTGGCGGTGACGGGGCGGTGAAGAGGATGGTGAGACGGGGACGGGGCGGTGACGGGGATGGTGAGACGGGGACGGGGCGGTGACGGGGATGGTGAGACGGGGACGGGGCGGTGACGGGGACCAATTTTTTCACCGTGTCATTCTCTAATACAAAGCACTGATAAAGAAAGCTAAGAAAGTATATGAAGAGAAACTTGCCAAAGAGGCAAAAACTCATAACAATTTCTTTAGGTACATCAGAAGCAGAAAACCACTGAGGGAATCCGTGGGACCATTAGATGATCAAAGAACAAAAGGGGCACTCAGGGAGGAAAAGGCCATAGCGGAGACGCTGAATGAATTCTTTGCTTCGGTCTTTATGGAAGAAGATGTAAGAGATCTACCAGAACTGGAAAAGGTATTCAAGGGTGATGATGCGGAGGAACTGAAATAAATCTCTGTGAATCTGGAAGATGTACTAAGCCAAATCGACAAATTAAAAAGTGATAAATCACCTGGACCGGATGGTATATAACCCAGGGTACTAAAGGAACTCAAACACGTTAGCGTCCCAAGCAGCTCTTCATGATAAAGAGTTTCGAACATTCCTGCTTACAGCCTATTCTTTGAAACATTTTAGAATACAATTGAAGACCTATCTTTTTTCTAAATATCTGACTATTTAACTCATTTTATTCCATGCATTGTGACTATTGTTAGTAATCTTTTGTAAACTGCATTGAACTTATGGTTACGTGGTCAATAAGTACTATGTAATGTAATGTAAAACATGGAATTGCTGACCTGCTGTTAGTAATCTGTAACCTGTCACTAAAATCATCTGTACTACCTGAAGATTGGAGGGTGGCCAATGTTACACTGATTTTTTTAAAGGTAAATCCTGTATGTCATATATACAAAATGGAACGCACCATTGCAACGCAAAAAGATTATGTGAGTAAATTTCAGAAAGTTTGGGGACCGTTAACAGATTTTTGTAATGAATGATTAACTTTTCCCATGATAAGATATTTGATTAGAGGGGAAAGGGGTGGGATTTTATTTCTGATTATTACATAATATATCAATATTTGAATGAATTTCATAATAAAGTTGATTTTATGTATTATTGAATTGGGAGGGAGGGAGGGATGGGGGATTATTATATTCAATAAAAATGAAATAAATTTAGATTTCTTACATAATATTTTAACTTTATATAATACTAATTTTCTAATGAAATGTTAAATTTGATGCTAATATGTAAGTTTACCAAGTGTGTATATTTAAGTTTTTTTTAATGAGTTTATTTGATATACTTGTTGTAACATACGAAAATGAATAAAGAATTATAAAATAAAAAAAGATTTTTTTAAAGGGCTCCAGGGAAGATCCGGGAAATTACAGACTGGTAAGCCTGACTTCAGTACTGGACAAAATGGTGGAAACATATAAAAAATAAAATTTAATGATTTTTTTTTTAACTTTATTCATTTTCAAATCAAACAATAAGTGCATAAAAATATATCATAAAAATAATTTCAATATAGCACTATATTATCTAACATATGAACTATAATAGTGTAAAACTTCCAACCTCCCCCCCTTCATCCCATTCTCAATTAAAATAGAATATGCAATGTTATACAACATATTAATTTAATGAGATAGAGTCAGCATGGGTTCAGCCGAGGGAGATCCTGCCTCATCAATTTGCTTGACTTCTTTGAAAGTATGAAGAAACATGTGGATAAAGGTGAGCCAGTTGATATACTGTATCTAGATTTTGAGAAAGCTTTGACAAAGTTCCTCATGAGAGACTCCTGAGGAAATTAAAGAGTCATGGGATAGGAGGCAAAGTTCCATTGTGGATTAGGAATTGGTTAACAATGGAAAACAGAGGGTAGGGATAAATGGTCATTTTTCTCAAGGAGAGTAAACAATGGAGTGCCGCAGGGATCTGTACTGGGACTGGTGCTATTTAACTTATTTATAAATGAAGAGAGGGTAAAATGAATTAAGAAGAATAGTGTTGGGAGGGAGGAGGGGTTATGGGTTTATATATATATACAATTGTTATTATCTTGATGGATTTATCAAGTGTTGTTTTTGAGCCTATGTATGATCTTTATTGTACACTTATTGAATGATTAAAAAGGAATAAAGAAATTTTTTTTTTAAAAACCAACTTATTTATAAATGATCTGGAAATTGGAACAACGAGTGAGGTGATTAAATTTGCAGATGACACTAAACTGTTCAAAGTTGTTAAAACACATGCAGATTGTGAAACATTGCAGGCAGACCTTAGGAATTTGGAAGACTGGGCATCCAAGTGGCAGATGAAATTTAATGGAGACAAATGCAAAGTGGTGCATATTTGGAAGAATAACCCAAATCACAGTTATCAGATGCTAGGGTCTACCTTGGGGGTTAGCGCCCAAGAAAGGGATCTGGGTGTCATTGTAGACAATACGATGAAACATTCCGCCCAATGGGTGGTGGCGGCCAAAAAAGCAAACAAGATGCTAGGAATTATTAAAAAAGGGATGGTTAACAAGACTAAGAATATTATACTGCCTCTGTATCGCTCCTTGGTGCGACCTCACCTGGACTATTGCACTCAATTCTGGTCTCCTTATCTCAAGAAAGATATAGTGGCACCAGAAAAGGTTGAAAGAGTGAACAAGATGATAAAGGGGATGGAACTCCTCTCATATGAGGAAAGACTAAAAATGTTAGGGCTCTTCAGCTTGGAAAAAGAGACGGCTGAGGGGAGATATGATTGAACTATACAAAATCCTGAGTGTAGTAGAACGGGTACAAGTGAATCGATTTTTCACTCCGTCAAAAATTACAAAGACTAGGGGGACACTCGATGAAACTGCAGGGAAATACTTTCAAAACCAATAGGAGGAAATATTTTTTCACTCAGTGAATAGGGAAGCGGATAGCGTAGCTGGTTTTAAGAAAGGTTTGGACAAATTCCTGGAGGAAAATTCCATAGTCTGTTATTAAGACATAGGGAAAGCCTCTGCTTGCCCTGGATTGGTAGCATGGAATGTTGCTACTCCTTAGGTTTTGGCCAGGTACTAGTGACCTGGATTGGTCATTCTGAGAACTGGCTACTGGGCTTGATGGACCATTGGTCTGACCCAGTAAGGCTATTCTTATGTTAAAAAGTAAATGCTGAATTAAATTTTACTTTTAAGTAAATGAAAATAAGTCTGAAGCCTGTAGAGCAGGGGTAGGGAACTCCGGTCCTCAAGAGCCATATTCCAGTCAGGTTTTCAGGATTTCCCCAATGAATATGCACGAAATCTATTTGCATGCACTGCTTTCAATGCATATTCATTGGGAAAATCCTGAAAACCCGACTGGAATATGGCTCTCGAGGACCGGAGTTCCCTACCACTGCTGTAGAGAGAGGACTAAAGCACTGCTACGCAGTTGTCTATTTCCTGATTTTTGCTAATTGTTTCCAGTGTTTTGCCTCTTTTCTCTTTCACTCTCATGTACACCACTTGAGGGTCTACATCCCATTAAAACTCTCCGTTTCTGGGCTTGTCAACTCAAATCCAGGTTAAATAAATTTGCTAAATGAAGAAATTGGAAGTCAAGATACCAGAAATAACCAAGAATAATTCCTACAGTAGGGTTCTTGGGAAGGCAGAATTCTCCAATGTCCTGTGCCTGGAGCTTACAACACGTTGAAAGTGTACAGCAGGGTTGTCTAACGTTGGTCGTCGAAGGCTGCAATCCAATTGGGTTTTCAGGATTTTCCCAAAGAATCTGCATGTGGGGTGGGGGAAGGGATTTCTTATCTTATATTAAATGTTTAGTTTAATAGAACAGACTATCTAATATAATAAAACCCTAAGCGCGCATGCGCACTCTTACATGCATGTTCCGTTTTCTATGAACCTGTAGGTCCCGCCGGCAAGAGTGCACATGCGCGCTTCTACTCCCTCCCTCAACTCACTATACGGAAGCAGTTCTTTGTCTTTGGCCCCCCTCCCTGCTGCACCCGAACCCCCGTTGAGCCTCCCATTCACCCCGAAACAACAAAAACCTTCCGGAACCAGCAGTGTCCCCAGCACTTTAAAGACACTGCTTTGCGACCTTCTAATGCCGATTTCCTCTGCCGCGTCCCTGATTGACATCATCAGAGACGCAGCAGAGGAAATCGGCATTAGAAAGTCACGAAGCAGCATCTTTAAACTGCTGGGGACGCTGCTGGATCTGGAAGGTTTGTAGGTCGTCTCGCAGTGGGAGGGGCGAATGGGAGGGTCAATGGGGTCTGCTGCACGGTGGCGGGGGGAGGGAGGAATATGAAAACAGGCTGATCACCGGTTCTACTGCACAGGGGGGATGGGAGGGAGGGAAATAAAAATGCCGGGTTCTACTGTACAGGGTGAATGAGGGGGGGGGGGATTTGAAATTTAAAGATGCTGCTGATTGGGTCTACTACACAGGGGGATGGGAGGGAGGGAGGCAGGCTGCCTTCGGGGGTGGGGGTGGGTCAAAGTCTGGAAGGCAGTGAGGAGGACATAGTAAGGAGGCACTGGGGGGCACTAAGGACATAGGAAGGGGCACTGAAGGCACTAAGGACACAGGACGGATGCACTGGGGCCACTAAGAACATGGGAAGGAGGCACTGGGGTACTAAGGACATAGGAAGGCAGCACTGGGACATTAAGGACATAGGAAGAAGTCACTGAGGGCACTAAGGATATAGGATGGGACACTGTGGACATAGGAAGGGGGCTACTGAGAGACAGGCAGGCATGGCGCAACACGGGGCCAGGGAGACAGAGAGAGAAATACAGGGAGACAGAGACAGAAAGAAAGATAGACAGACAGGGGGCCAGGGAGAGACACAGACAGAAAGAATGACAGACAGACAGCGTCCAAGGAGAAAGAGACAAAGAAACCCCCCCAAAAAAATAGACATCTACTCTAGCACCCGTTAATGTAACGGGCTAAAACACTAGTATATAATATTTTACATGATATATAGAATTACATATGAAATAACAGGGATGGGAGGATTTAAATATTATTAATATAAATTGATTATTATAGACAATCAAATGTTATTTTCTGAAGCACTTGTTGTAAGATGAAAAAATGAATAAAGAATTTATTTTTTATTTTTTTTAATTCTTTATTCATTTTTAAACTTTCATCAAGTGTACAAAAATTCATAATAAATACAATTAATTTGAGCACTTGAACATCTTATCATTATAACTTATAAGTAAAAATGTAACCCTCTCCCCACCTTCCCTCAAAGCCCCTTAATCATTATAAGATCATATACTTGAAACCCTCCCCCCACCCCCTACTAAATGAATAAAGAATTTAAAACAACAATGCATGCACTGCTTCCATTGTATGCAAATAGACCTCATGCATATTCATTTGGGAAATCATGAAAACCCGACCTGGCGAGGGCTGAGGTTGGACGCACCTGGTATACAGCAATCTGCTATTAATACATGGCCCTGCTCAGCAGCCCCAGGAGCCCTCTTCTTAAGTACTAACCAGAATTTGTTGACTCGCTCTGCATGACATACTGACAACTGTCTGTTACTCTCAGGAAGCTAGGCCAGAGCGGGACAGGAAGCTTGTTCTGGAATGGCTGATGAGAGCAGTCCTCCTGTCCAGATACCTACATGAGGGGGAGAGAGATGAAAAGTGCACAATAGATCAGATGTTTGTAGCTACCACAGAAACAAAAGGCATGGTTGTGCCATAACCCATATCCAGAGCAAAACAAACAGCAATACGACAACATATATACACAAACAGCAGCCACACTCACACAGAGGGTGAAACTGATTTAAATCACTAGTCAGAAAGACTTGATTTAAATAATGGCTTTCTACAGACTAATTCTTGCTGGTATAATCTTAAAATTTATACTGTTGAATTTTATAAAACATTTCAAAATATTATATTGCCTTATTTATTAAATTTATATCAATATCAGATACATAATGAAAATATATCAGGTACTATGGCAGATTCTGTAATTATTGTCTTACCAAAACCAAACAGGGATCCTACATTGGTTTCAAACTACAGGCCCATATCATTGTTGAATGTAGATGAAAAATTGCTTGCTAAAGTATTTACAACCAGATGCCGTCAGAATAGGCCAGTTCTTGGTACATCGCTCATAACAGTCCACCATTTTAATTATATAGTATGAGGTTGTATATTCATGCAATGTTTAAATTTTTTGCTAAGTCTTGATAGTTGGAGTAATGTCCACAATGATCCTGTTATACATGCTTGTATAACAGAAGAAGGAAATATATTTCTTGCAGAAACAATTGATATCTCAGGAAATGAACATACTGCAGAATACTTACAGGAAATAGCAACAAAAACTATAATAAAATGTGAGCAAACATTCAAATGTCTACTACGCAGTTTAGAACGAACAAAATAAAATCCAACACAGTCTGCAGTAAGGGAAATAACACAGGGGAAAAACAAAAAAGAACTGCAGACAAGTGTACAAGGATGCAGGCTATATTAATTAACAAGTAAATGAGTGGGGGCGTGGCTTGGGAGTGCACGAAGATGGTCGGGTAGGGCAGAGGCTCTGTACATACAGACATTAATGACATAAAATACTGAAATAAAATTTTCATTTTAACTGAAGAAACGAAGGAAAATACAACGTGATGGCTTCAGGAAAACAAAACAAGTCTGAAATGGGGATTTCTAATACCGGCAGTGTTAAGAGATCTAAGCCAGAGCCGGCAACACCCTCAAAGTGTCCGTTGTCAAGAGAGAAAAGTGACATTGATTTCTGGAAAGAAATACAAGAGATAAAAGAAATTCTTCTAAAAAACGCCAAAAAGCTGGATGAAATACAGGAAGAAGTAATGACTTTAAATAAAAGAACAGAAGTGCTGGAGATTAAAACAACAAAAATGGAAATGAGAATGGACAGTTTTGAAGCAGAAAAAAGGCAATATAAACTGGACAGAGAAAAAATCTTTGCACTCACCAGGGAAGTCGAGGATTGCCAGAATCGCATGAGACGGAGTAATTTGAGACTTTTGGGCGTACCGGAAGGGGTGGAGAAAAATAATCCGGTTTCATTTGTGGAAAATTTTTTGATGAAAGTCCTGCCCCTCAAATCTAATTACCCGATAGAAGTTGAACGTGCACATCGCATACCAGTGAAAAGACTGGATACTTTAAAAGGTCCTCGCCCCATAATTTTCAAGTTGCTAAGACACCAGCAAGTTTTAGAGGTGTTAAGAATGGCTAAAGAACATGCAAATTTAAAATGTCAGGATGCCAAAGTTCACATCGTTCCTGATTTCGCTAAAACAACGGCAGATAAAAGGAAAAAATTTCTAGACATGAGGCCGAAGTTAAGAGAAATCGGAGCTAGATTTGGCCTGATATACCCTGCGATTATGAAAATAACTATTGACAACAAAACTATGAGCTTTGATGAGCCTGTGAAGTTGGAAATGTTTTTAAATCAAAGGGAGCAGCCGATGTCAATTTAATTTGACTTATTTACTTCCTGGAGTTGGAGTTGATTCTTCTTGGTTTTTATTTGATTTTATTTGTTATTCATCTTTAATATATTTGAGAATCTGCTAACTGACAGTTTGGCTCTGTTTATTTTGAATGGAAACTGTGAAATGGAATGTTGATGAAAAAGGCAGTTTGTTTCTCTGTGAGCCTTTAATATCTCTTTCTCAAAGGATGACTTTTAAAGTTGAAATGATTTGTTCCTTTGCTGTTACATATCTTATTAAGATATTAGAATCTCTGATATATGTTATTGCAATATATTCATGAAGATAAGATATTAATATACAGAGCTTATAGTGGCAGATTTAGATCATAGGTTATGATGAGTTAATGGAGGTTGTGATAAAAATTCAGTACAAAAGATTTCAGTTAGCAAAGATTTTCAAGGGACTCTAGTTTAAGGTTTAGTAGGCTTCTTTGAGAATATTTAAGGGGAATATATGTATTTAAAAATAAATAATAACAATAATTAAAAAAAAAAAGGAAAATATATTATTAATGCTTAATTTTCATTTATAGGTTTCTTACAAGTCTGATACTTTTAGCAGACAGAGTTTTACATTCTTTTTTATCATTTATAATGTGAGTGGAAGATCTTTATTTAGTTTCTTATTTTGATTTTTTAATATTTTGAGAATATTACATAAATTATTTATATAAATACATATGATTATTACATACAATATTGTTTTATAATTGAAGTCTGTATAGAGCTTTTAGTTTAGCTTTACTTGGTCTTGTATGTGCAGTTCCAGGTTTTATCAGCCAATATTAAGGGTGGGAGAGGGAGGGATGGGAGGGGGGTTAAAGGGATTTGATAATTGGGGTAGAGATGTTGGATTGGGAGATATAAATGAAGGTGGTGTTTATTCATTTCAAATGATTTCAGTTTTTTGTTCAGATATAATAATTGGAAGAACTTTTGTAAAAATTATTTGGATTGATGGAGATTAAAATTTTTTCACTCAATGTTAATGGCCTTAATCACCCAGTAAAGAGAAAAAAAATGTTAGCATTTTTAAAAAGGCAACAGGCTGATGTGTATTATATTCAAGAGACACATTTATCAGTGGTTGAATCCAAAAAGCTAGAAGATAATTGGGTGAAACACTGTTTTTTCGCTCCCGCAATAGGGAAAAAGGCAGGAGTGGCTATATTAGTGAACACAAAATGTTTAGCTTCATTTAAAATGATAGATTTTGATCCTTTAGGGAGATGGATACGAGTGGAAATGAGAATGGGAAATAATACTTTGACTTTATTAAATATCTATGCCCCGAACTCGAATCAAAATGATTTTTTTATTAATATACAAAAATTAATACTCCCACTGGCTGCTTCTAATTTAATAGTAGCTGGAGATTTTAATGCTGTTATGGATCCTTTTTTGGATAAAAAACCAAGCAAAAATATAAAATCATTAGGGTTAGATAATTTGGTGAATACTTGTAATTTGAAAGATATATGGCGTATTCTTCATTTTAATAATCAGGAGTTCTCTTTTTGCTCACCAGTTCATAAATCTTTTTCAAGAATTGATTACATATTGGTATCAAATTCCATAGTGCAACAAGTGACACAAGCTTCCATTGATCCAATTATTTTGTCTGATCATGGAGGAGTGTGGATTACACTTACACTAGATAATAATGAATACAATAGATCATTATGGAGGTTTGATAATACATTGGTTTCAGATTCAACTTTTCTTGAAGAAATTAAGTTAAAAATTTTGGAATTTTTCCAAATAAATACCTCAGCAGATATTAATGCGGAAATCTTATGGGATGCATTTAAAGCTACTATAAGAGGTAATATTATTTCTTATTCTGCGTATATTAAAAAACAACTTATTAAACAATTTTCAGATTTGGAAAAAGAAATTAAATTGCTGGAATCCAAATTAATAGATGATTGGAATCACGAAAATTTGCAAACTTTATTAAAGGCTAAAGGCAAATATAATGAAATTTCTTCAAAAATGGCAAGGAAAGATTTGTTTTCTCTGCAAACCTTGTATTATGGAAAATCTAATAAGGCAGGAAGTTTACTTGCAAATTATCTTAAAGCAAAAAAGAGAAGAATAAAAATAAGTGCAATAAAAGATGAGAAAGGAAATATGCATAATCAAACTAATAACATTTTAAATCAATTTTTGGCTTTTTACAAAGAGTTGTATTCTTCCGAGTCTTCTATTGATAAAGTTCAAAAAGGTATGGAATTTTTAAATCTTCTTGAGGGTCCAAAGCTTCCTGATCATATAAAAAGAAGTTTAGAAGAACCTATATCATTAAAAGAATTAGAAACAGCATTGAAGTCTCTTAGAGTTGGATCCGCTCCAGGTGGGGATGGTTTTACTGTGGAATTCTATAAAACATTTCAAAATTCTTTATTACCCTATTTACTAAATTTATATCAGTTTCAACTTAATAAAGGTTGTATTAAAAGTACTATGGCAGAATCTATGGTGATTGTTTTGCCAAAGCCAAATAAAGATCCCACTATGGTTTCAAATTACAGGCCAATATCATTAATTAATGTTGATGGAAAATTAATGGCTAAAACACTGGCATTAAGATTGGCAAAGGCTCTTCCTTACATAATTGATGTACATCAAACAGGTTTCATTGCTAACAAACATTCTTCTAACAATACAAGATTGACATTTCATACATTAAATTTAACTAAAATGATGAATGAACCAGCTTTTGCTCTTTCATTAGATGCAGAAAAAGCTTTTGATAGGGTAGAATGGTCATTCATGTATCAGACTTTGGATTGGTTTGGTGTGGGTCCTGGTTTTGTTCAAATGATTAAAACTTTGTATAGCTCCCCTATGGCAAGATTATACATTAATAATAATTTATCTGAGAGTTTTAAATTACATAGAGGAGTTAGACAAGGATGTCCATTATCTCCTTTGCTGTTTGATATTGTTTTAGAACCCTTATTGATAGCTATTAATCAGACAAAGGGGATACAGGGTATTCCCTTGAAAGAATGGGAATACAAATTATCTGCTTATGCGGATGATATTTTATTATATTTGCGCAATCCAGGTTCAACTATACCATGTTTGTTAGAATTGATTGAAAGATTTGGAATGTTTTCAGGATATAAAATCAATTGGAATAAATCTGAAATTCTTTCGCTTAATGTGCATTGCATAAAATCTATGTTTGATTCATTTCCTTTTGTATGGAAAGAGGATGGATTAAAATATTTAGGAATTTGGATTAAAAATTCAATAGAAGATACAGTAAAAGAAAATGAAAAACTTTTATTAAAAAAGGTTTCGGAATTATGTGAACAATGGAACCCATTACATATATCTTGGTGGGGAAGAGTTCAAACCATAAAAATGATGATATTGCCTGTGGTTTGCTATCAAATGTGTATGATTCCGGTATTTTTTCAGAACTCTTTTTATAAAAAATTGAATGCAATAATTATTAAGTTTGTTTGGCTTGGCAAAACACCTAGAATTGCTTTGGTATCTTTACAGAAATCAATTAAGGAGGGTGGGGTAAATTTCCCAAATTTCTATAGGTATCATCAGGCCTATATTTTACGTCAAGGTATGTATTGGGTCCTCCCAGATCTCATTGAATACACTCCAGATTGGTTATACTTGGAATGGCGACTCCTGTCTCCTTTACATCTTTGTCACATTCTCAGTATCAAGATGCCCAGATTGTATAAAGAAAATAAACTTTTATTAGATACATGGAAAACTCTAAGATATGTAAGTAATTTAACTGAAATTCCTATTAGTAAATCGACAAATCAATCTATATGGCTAAACTCCAAGATTCAGATTGGCGGAACTAAGATTGTCTGGAGGCATTGGTTAAATGCAGGAATACGAACTTTAAATGATGTTATTTCAAATGGAAAAATGCTTGAGTTTACACAATTGCAAAATAAATTTGGACTGAATAAATCACAATTTTATAAATGGTTGCAATTGAAGCAGGCCATTCAGGCAGGGTTCCCTGAATGGAAAACTTTAAATTTTCAATACAGCATGGAATTTTTATGCTTCCAAGCAGATTTTCTGGGTCACCAGGCCGCACAGTGGTATAAAGTTATTAGTGAATTGGTTAATAAAAAACCTAAAAATGGTCTTAGGGATATTTGGAGCATTGAGATTAATCATCAAATTTTGGCATCTCAATGGCCACAAATTTGGTCTTGGAGAATAAGATGTACACTGTCAGCATCTATGAGACAAACTTGGTTTTTTCTTTTGCATAGAGCATTTTGGACCCCTGTTAGATTACAAAAATTAAATAGTTCAATGTCTAATAGATGCTGGCATTGTAAGCTTGAAGTAGGGACTTTGGATCATCTTTTATTTTTCTGTCCCTATATATTAGCCTTTTGGAATTCGATCTGGGATCAAATAAATTCTTTATTAGATAATCCTGTAGCATTAACTTATGATACTGTGATATTTGGCATATCTATGAGGAAAAAGAGTCAGATATCGGCAAGTAATAACAAACTTTTATTGATTATGACAGGAGTTGCCATGCAACATATTACTACAAATTGGAAAGATCACACAAGACTTAATTTTAATTTCTGGTGGAATTCACTATGTCACATATATAGAATGGAACGTTCAATAGCAATACAAAATGGAAATTATAAAAGGTTTAATGAAATATGGGGGCCATTGACATTGTTTTGTAATGAATAAACACCATTTTATTAACATTATTTATGATTGGAAGGGAAAGGGGAGGGTTTATATAAATGAAAAAAAAAAAAAAAAAATGTAAAAAAAGAAATATGACAAAGATTGATTCAATTAAATAATTGTATGGAAAGGGAGGGGGGAAGAAGGGTTTAGATATATATACCTTTGTTATGATCTTGATAGATTTATCAAGTGATGTTAGTAAATCTATGTATTACTTATATTGTACACTTGTTGAAAGTTTAAAAATGAATAAAGAATTATAAAAAAAAAAAAAAACAAGTAAATGAGTGCAGTTAATGTCACCACCTTTAAACAAACCAGAGGACCCGACACGGTTCATGTTTCGGTTAATACGCCTTCATCAGGGGTCCCAGGTTGACAAGGTATCAAATAAAACCGCAAGCAAAAAAGCAAAAACAAACATGAGCATGTACAAGTCAAAGATGATCGCCAAACGACGGTATCTGTGTGAACTGCTACAAAGCAAAAAAGGTACGTAGTTTAATCACAGACAATGCTGCAAATGTATCCAAGATAAGAAGAAATTATGAAGAGCATGAAGAGAATACCAAGCTAATAACATATGGTTGCAGTACTCATTTACTGCATCTCCTAGCCAAAGACTTCAGTGTCCCAGAAATAAAGACTAATGTCGTTGAAATTGCTAAATACTTCTGTAACAATCATTTTGCACCGGCAACTCTGAAAAGAATGGGTAGAACCAAGCTAATGCTCCCACGAGATGTTAGATGGAACTCTGTAGTGGACTGTTTTGTGCCAAAAAAATCCTTTAAAGAATGAAAAAAAGATCCAAATGAAGAAAGTAAGAACAGACATAAGCACTGGCAATTTAGATGCAAAGTTGATAAAGAAAGCTAAGAAAAAATATGAAGAGAAACTTGCAAGAGAGGTAAAAACTCATAGTAACAATTTTTCTAGGTACATCAGAAGCAGAAAACCTGTGAGGGAATCCGTGGGACCGTTAGATGAACAAGGAGCAAAATGGGCGCTCAGGGAGGATAAGGTCATAGCAGAGAGTCTGAATGAATTCTTTGCTTTGGTCTTTACAGAAGATGTAAGAGATCTACACCCGAACTGGAAATGGTTTTTAAGATGATGCAGAGGAACTGAAAAAAATCTGGAAGAGGTACTAAGCCAAATCAACAAATTAAAAAATGATAAATCAGCTGGACCGGATGGTATACATCCCAGGGTGATCTGTAAACATAGAAACATAGAGTATGATGGCAGAAAAGGGTCAACGGCCCAACAAGTCTGCCCACTCAAGAACCTTCCCTCCTCCCTCCCTCCTTTGGGAATCCATCTTTTAAGCATTCCTCTGGAGTGACCCCACCTGTCTGTCCCATCGTCCCTTGAAGTCGAGCGTGGTTCTGGCCTCGACTACCTGACGTGGAAGACCATTCCATCGATCAATTACCCTTTCGGTGAAGAAATACTTCCGGGTGTCCCCATGAAATCTTCCCCCCCTGAGTTTTAGCGGATGCTCTCTTGTTGCCGTGGGACCCGTAAGACAAAAGATTTCTTCCTCCACATCAATACGGCCCATGATGTATTTGAATGTTTCTATCATGTCCCCCCTTTCCCTGCGCTCTTCGAGAGAATATAAGCGCAGCCTGCTCAAACGTTCTTCATATGGGAGATTTTTTAGTCCTGAGACCATCCTAGTGGCCATTCGCTGAATCGACTCCATTCTCTTCACATCCTTTTGATAATGTGGCCTCCAAAAATGAACACAGTACTCCAGGTGAGATCTCACCATTGATCTTTACAACGGCAGTAGAACTTCAGGCTTACGACTGATAAAGCTCCTTCTGATGCAGCCCAGCATTTGTCTAGCTTTTGCTGTTGCTTTCTCCACCCGATTCACAGCTTTCATATCTTCCCGGATGATTACTCCCAAGTCCCGTTCTGCTACAGTTCTGGTTAGGTTTTCACCATTCAGGGTGTATGTTCTGCATGGATTTCTGCTACCAAGGTGCATAACCTTACATTTTTTGGCATTAAAATTCAGTTTCCAAGTACTGGACCATTGTTCTAGTAAAAGTAGGTCCTGCTCCAAAGCGCCGGGCATGATTGCGCTATCAGGTTCTGCTGCACTGACTACAATGTTGCATAGTTTAGCATCATCGGCGAATAATGTAATTTTACCTCGAAGTTCCTGAGGCAGATCCCTTACAAAGATATTGAATAGTATTGGGTCCAAGACTGAGCCCTGTGGCACTCCACTGGACACTTCCGATGTTTTTGAGGGAATACCGTTTACCATTACCCTTTGGAGTCTACCGCTAAGCCAGTCTTCTACGCATGCAGTCAGTGTTTCTCCTAGGCCCATCGCGTTCATCTTGTTCAGTAACCTACAGTGTGGGACACTATCAAAAGCCTTACTGAAGTCTAAAATTTAAATACACGATGTCCAGGGACTCTCCCTTATCCAGTTTCTTTGTTACCCAGTCAAAGAAGTTTATCAGATTGGATTGACAAGATCTTCCCTTTGTAAAGCCATGCTGGTGGGGATCCCTTAGTCCTTCGTCATCCAGAATCATGTCCAATCTGTTTTTGATCAACGTTTTCATAAGTTTACATACTATTGATGTGAGACTCACTGGCCTGTAATTTTCGGCCTCTGACCTGCATCCCTTTTTGTGGAGCGGGATAACGTTGGCAGTTTTCCAGTCCAAGGGAACTTTTCCCTTTGTTAGGGAAAGATTAAAAAGCTCAGCCAACGGTTTTGCCAGAACATCTCTCAATTCCCGATGTACTCTGGGGTGTAGATTATCCGGGCCCATGGCTTTGTTCACCTTTAGCTTTGATAGTTCGTGGTAGACATTGCCTGCGGTAATTGCAAAGTCCTGGAATAGGTCCTCCGAGCACCCTTTTGTCTGTGGCTGAGGTCCGGATCCTGGCGCTTCGCAGGTGAAGACTGAGCAGAAGTAGTTATTGAGTAGTTCTGCTTTGTCCACGTCCGAGTCAATGAAGTTGCCGTCAGGTTTCTTTAGGCGCACAAGGTAGGAAGAACAAGAGGGCACTCTCTAAAGTTGAAAGGGGATAGATTCCGTACAAATGTAAGGAAGTTCTTCTTCACCCAGAGAGTGGTAGAAAGTTGGACCGCTCTTCCAGAGGCTGTTATAGGGGAAAACACCCTCCGAGGATTCAAGACAAAGTTAGACAAGTTTCTGCTGAACAAGAACATGCGCTGGTAGGGCTAGTCTCAGTTAGGGTGCTGGTCTTAGACCAGAGGGCCGCCGCGTGAGCGGACTGCTGGGCATGATGGACCACTGGTCTGACTCAGCAGTGGCAATTCTTATGTTCTTCCTGTCACTAATGTACTTAAAAAAAGGATTTATCCCCCTTTTTAACTTGTCTTGCCAAATTTTCTTCCATCCGGAGTTTGGCCTCCCTGACTGCCGTTTTAACATTTCTAGATTTCGCCAGATAGGTTTCTTTAGCTTCCGGCCGTTGCGATTGTTTGTAGGTTACGAATGCTTTTTTCTTTTGCTTTACTAGTTCTGAGATCTCTGCTGAGAACCACTTCGGTCTGTTTTTTCTGTGCCATTTGCTCACAGTTTTTATGTACATGTTGGTTGCTTCTTCAGGGTTGATTTCAGAGCCGACCATAGCACCTCCACACTGTCTGTCGTGCTCTGGTTTTGCAGTGCTTTGTAGACATAGTCCCCCATGCACTGAAAGTTAGTCCTTTTAAAATTTAGGACCTTGGTTGTTGTATTTGACCTAGTGATTCCTTTCTTTAGATGGAACCACACCATGTTGTGGTCACTGGAGGCCAAAGCTTCTCCTACTGACACCTCTGTGACACTGTCCCAGTTGGTGAGGAGCAGGTCCAGGATCGTCTGATCCCTGGTAGGTTCTAATACCATCTGTTTGAGGTGTGCTCCTCGTATGGAGGCTAGTAGCCTCTTACTGTCACTTGTTGTAGCTGATAGTTTGAAGATTGGAGGGTGGCCTATGTTACACCAATTTTAAAAAGGATTCCAGGGTAGATCTGGGAAGTTACAGACCTGTAAGCCTGACTTCAGTGCCAGGCAAAATAGTGGAAACAATTATAAAAAATAAAAATGTGGAATACGTAGACAAACATGATGTAATGGGACAGAGGGATGGATTCTCTAAGCTTCAATACCACAATTTTTATTTTACTGGTTATTCTTATCACAATAGCATGCAAATGAAATGCATGCAATGTGTGTGGAAAATCACAAGTAAAAGGCGGGGGGGGGGGGGGGGGGAGGAGAAGCTGTGCTCAGAAGGAAATATCATTAGCACAGCTCTTCTGCTTGCCTGCTTGACAAAAAAAAACCCACTAGCCCCTGCTCTCCCTGCCTGAACTGGAGAGCAGGGGTTGTCTTTTTTAAATTTTTAATGGGTGCAATTTTTAATATTAATTGTCTTACATATTGGATGTATTACATAATATTCAAGATATTACAGAATATGAATATAGAATGATATGTTGTATTTTAAATGTTATATTAAGGAAAATCAAGTGTGTATTTATAAGATCATATGTCTTTTTCTGTTACACTTGTAATATGTAAAAATGAATAAAAAATTTTATAACTTAATGGGTTCAGCTGTTGTATGTGCACAACACACACACACAAGAGCTGTGCCTACAAAAAAAAAAAAAAGCATCTCCCCACTGCACCATGCTTGGTGGTCAAGTGGGCCATTCCCCCTCCGAACCCCCTCCCCGGTGCTACCACCTGGCAGTAAGCTCCATCCCCCCAGCAACCCCCCCTGCACCAAGCTTGGTGGTCTAGTGGGCTGCCCCACCCCCAACCCCGCTGTCTTACCTTTATTAGGCCAGCAAGTGGAATGCTCACTCACTCCCACCAGCAGGCCCACTTCTTCAAAATGGTGGACCTTCTCCTTCCTGGTACACCCTGGGATGCACAAGGAGGGAGGGGCCTAAGGACCTGGTTGGCCCAGGCGCCTAAGGGCCCTCCCATAGGAAGTATGGGGGGGGGTGGCTCACTAGAACACCAGGATTGATGTGGTGATTGGGCTGCCCGGGGGGAGGGAGTATGACCCACTAGAACACCAGGCTTGGTAGGGGGTTGTTGGGGGGAGAACTTGCCTGGGGGGTGGGAGTGTCCCAAACCCTGCAGCAGGAGGGACTGGGCATACCTCCTGCCCTGCCGATCTTTGCATGGATTTGGGGATGGGCATCAGCAGAAGGCACTTGCCATGGGTGACAATGACCCGGAGGGGGGCTACACTAGACCACCAGGCTTGTTTTTGAGCACTGGGGGGGGGGGGGGGGAGGAAATCAAGGCCATTTGTTGTGATGGGTCTGAGTTTTATTTTCCTGTCAGTGCCCAAGTCAATATCAACCCCGATTCCATGCAAATGGAGGGGCATTCTGTTTGAAGAATTGCCCAGGGAGCTCATTTTATTCTTCATGACCTCATTATACTACAGTTTTAATATTAATGACCTAGTTGTACTACATTTGCATAGTACAATTGGAGGCTTCCAGAAAGCATGGAAGAGACCACGGCGAGCCATTTTGATAATAGGGGTGTAATACTCGTGCATTTTAAAAGCACAGTAACTAGAGAATCCAGTTCAGAGTCAGCGTGGGTTCAACTATTCTATAAAGATACATATGTGCGTATGATGCCTTTATAAAATGAATCCTTTCAACCAACCCTTTCAGATAGTACATTTCAAATACAGCTTAATGTCATGTGTTTAAAAAGTCAATTGGACCAACACAGCCAAATTTCAGTCTCTGATATGTTTACCACATCTGTAGATATAAGCATCAGTCCTGCAAAACTCTGCTTCCTGCTGACATGTTTAACTCTCTCAACGCTTTCACGTTTGAACTATTTGTCAAGAATATAGAGCACTTAGCTTTGCGAAAATCTGTGACACCAACACAATCATGTTTTCAAGTGCTGGCTCTGCGTCAGGGTGCTGCACTCTTCAAACAGACTTTCTCCTTAAATTATATTCTGAAACACAAAAACACAAATTCAACATTCTTATGAATAATTTTCATAATGTTTATCCAAAAAACTTAGTCCCATAAAAATGATGCCATTGCCTTACTCTTCAGGATTGTTTGAGGAAACAAGTAAAATGTCTTTACCGCCTAATACTTAAGCAGGTGAACACTCAGAATTCTGCAGCAAACCTGAATCAGCCAGTCAAGCAGTGGTGACATGTTACGTTCCACCATTCAATGGAATCCTTAAATCTCCCTGGTTGAATAATTTTTTCAATAGGGTTCATGGTTAAATGAGACTCTGTAGTTGACGTCCTTCAAAAGGTAGCAAAGAGACCCAATTTATCACTCTGAGGAGTGAGCTGCAGCCACTGTAACATGTGACCACCGTTTGACTGGCTGATTTATATAGAAGCAGGGGCACCATTTTACCTGTTTCCTCAAACAAACCTGAAGAGTATGGCAATGGAATCATTTTTATGGGACCAAGATTTTTCTCTATATTCTGAAAATTATTCATAAGAATGCTGAATTTGTGTTTATTTGAAGAATGCATCATCATGATGCAGAGCCAATGCTTGAAACATGGTCATATTGGTGTTACAGACGATTGCAAAGCTAAGTGTTATAATGCTTCAAAGACTAGAAGCAGAAAGAGTTTTGCAGGATTGATCATTATATCTACAGATGGCGGTTTCTTTTCTTTTTTTGTAATATCATGTTTATTAAGACAGAAGGCAGCCACAGCAGGGTGGCATAACTAATCAACACAACAACAAAAGAAACAGCATGAGATACAGAAAGATTTAACTCTAGTGCGGGAACAAGCAAATAAATAAGTAAACAGCAGAAAAGCTGGGTACAGATGGCAGTTTCAATGTGATGAACATCCAGCTGAATCTCCCAGCCTTGGATATGATGGTCCCATAAATGGCAAAAAAAACCCACCCCATATCAGAATCAAAGCTGGAGTGGGCTTCAACAGCAACTGCAGTAGTTGTGAAGTAGGAATGGTGCCAGTATCCCTAGGGCCAAAAGAAAATCCTCCAAAGAATGGAAAAAGGATCCAAATAAAGAAGCAACTGAGCAGTTAGATGCAAAGGACTGATAAAGGCGCATCAGAAGCAGAAAACCTGGGAGGGAATCCATGGGACCATCAAGCCCAGTATTCTGTTTCTAGCAGTGGCCAAATCAGGTCACAACTACCTGGCAAGGTCCCAAAGAATAATATAGATTTTATACTTCTTATCTTAGGAATAAGTAGTGCATTTCCCCACATCTATCTTAATAACGGCTTATGGATTTTTATTGGAGGAAATGATCCAAACTTTTTAAAACCCTGTTAAGCTAACAGCTATCACGATATTCTCTGGCAACAAATTCTAGAGTTTAATTATACAGTCCTAGTATTTTTGGGAAAAGAATAAATAAGCAACTCGCATCTACCCATTCCACTCCACTCAGTAATATCTCCCCTGAGCTGTCTCTTATCCAGACTGAAGAGTCCTAGCCTCTTTAGCCTTTCCTCATTGGGAAATTGTCCCATCCCTTTTATAATTTTTGTCCTTCTCTGTACCTTTTCTAAATGTCGCCATATCTTAGAACTGCACACAGTATGTTCCACCATAGAGCGATAAAAGGGCATTATAACATTTTCATCTTTGTTTGCCATTCCTTTCCTGATAGAATGTTGGGAATTATTTTCCAAATAGGCCCAACCAGTCTGTCCAGCCACAGCATCCACTATCTCCTCTCCCTAAGAGATCCCACAAGCTGTGCAATTTTGTTCTTTATAATTGTCTCTACCATTTTGTCCGACAATAACATCACTCACCGGCCTATAATTTTCCGGATTACCTCTGAAACCCTTTTTGAAAACTGGTGTTTAATGTCTGTGGTTTTGCAAACCAGGAATAAATGGCGTGTGTGTTGAGGGTGATTGTTCTCTTTATAACAAGGGTTTCAGGAGTCACAAGAGTCAGGACTCTCAAATTCCCGAGTCGCTCTTTTATGAGATTAGGGTGAGGGGAGAGAGAGGGTTGATGGGCTTGGAAACATTAAGAATTCTGTATACATATTTGGAGATTTATGTTGGTGGAATAATTGAGAGAAGTGGGGAGTGTTAAAAGTAGATGATTTTTGCTCAATAGGGTGCTTTGTTCAAAGTTATTTTGACCGTCATAAATAAAAATGTTTAAATATGACTAGTTTTCCTCCTTTGCTACACACAGCCTTCCATTAGCTCCTCTTTCCAAGACCCTTTCTACTGTACTTTTAGAATGCTAATTGTTTCCCCCTCCCATTTTCTTTGGAAAATCAGATAGGTTTCTTTTTCCTCTTACTGGAGACCTGTAGCCTTTTGTGTGTGTGTTTTTTTTTTTATATCTATATTTTGTTGTTTAATATATTCCAATACCTTTTTCCTTTTTATAGGGTGATTAAGGCCATTTACATTCAAAGAAAAAATTTTAAAACCCATTTTACAAATAAAATATAAAATACATATATAATCCACTCAAACATAAAATATACATTTTTTCTTTTTCCTTAAACCAATATACGAGTCTCCCCCCTCCCCTCTTTCCCCATCCCCCCCCTATTCCCATCCTCCACCCTCCCCTCCCCTAACACAAATGCAAACTTCGAAACGCACATATCACTGAGCAAAAAATAAACTCCCCACAGGCAATAACATACTCATTTTTCTTTCTCTAATCTTTCAAACAACCAACACTAAATTCTCCTGCAGTCAATCCATTCTTCAATACCCTAAATACACATATTTACTATAATTCTTTATTATATACTTCCCCCCTCATTCAAATTTCCAAACATTCTTCCATCCTATACCTCTAATATATTTATAAAAGGATATACCCAATATTTCGGAAACCATTTCTTACAATATATACCCCCCCAAGATTAATATTATTATTTTATTTTGTCTAACCTAAGTTTCTCACAACTTCAATGGAACATACATCACTCCATCCTATAATATTCTTTTTTTTTTTTTTTAACCTTACATCAAAAGAAGGATCAAACATTTCAACCAAGCAGACCTCATATTTTTTAAAACTCTCATTAATTTTCATTGCATCTTCAATCTATTTCAGTCTATTCTCCATTCTGCACAACTGTAACACTTGTACATCTTCATCCTGCTGTTTCAGTCTCTTATTCCATCTTCTTGCAGATTGCTATTTCATCTTTCTCCAATAAAGTATTTTTGCAACATCATCCTTATATCTCAGTCAATTTCAGATGCAAATTGTAAATCTAAATAATGCTCAAGTCATTTCCATCAGTCTATCTTCACATCTTCTTCTCTTTACATCAGTAGTCTTTTGTATTTTTCATCTTATTATATTCTAAGTTCCCACATTTCTCCAATGCATCATTTATGTATCCTCATATTATTATCTCAGTCACGCTCAAATGCAAATTATAAATTCACATTAAGAAACCATCCAAATCTTATAATTGTTCCTCATATTTTCTTCACTTCCTATATGCTCCATCCCTCTTCTTACCTTGTCAAAATCTTCTTTTCTTATTGTCTCTTTAAAATTTTTCATTTCTATTCTTTAATTCTTGTTTGAAATGTTGATCCCCCTTAAATCTAATTGCAACAATTTTCTAGAAAATATTTTTCTCCTTTTCTATTTTTTTTTTCCCACTTTTTCCTTCTTTATAAAATATCTTTCAATTTTCACTCAAAAATATAAACCAAAAATAATCTAAGTATATTATTTATTACATTTTCTAAATACTTTCATGAAACCATAGGCAAATTATATTGATCTAGAAATTCCTGTAATTTGCCTGCTTCTTCAAAATTATAAGTTTTATTCTCATAAGTTACCCTCATAATAGCAGGGTATATCAATCCATATCTTGCTCCCATTGCTCTCAGTTTAGGTCTTAAATCGAAAAGCTGTTTTCTTTTGTAGGCTGTAGCTTTTGCAAAGTCAGGTACTATAAAGATCTTAGAATCCTGGCATTTAAGATCCTTGTTTGTTTTAGCCAGCTTTATAATCTCTACCACCTGCTGATGTCTTAGCAGCTTAAAGATTAGTGGACGGGGACCCTTCTGACTATTTGATCTTTTCATCGGTATCCGATGTGCTCTTTCTATCTCCAAAGGAAAAGAACTTTTAAATGGCAAGATCTTTGGGATAAAATGAGTCACAAATTGAATAGGATCATTCTGCTCAATCCCCTCAGGTATCCCAATCAGACGCAAATTATTCCTTCTTTCACGATTTGATAAGTCTTCAAAATCCTTTTTCAACGCCTCTATTTCTCTGTGATCTTTTTTACACACCAGCATCTCTGCCTCAGATTTCTCAGCATGCTTTTCTAACTGCTCAATTTTGAAGTCAACTGCCTGCATTCTATTTGTCAGACTCTCTATTTCCTCCTTCACAACTTTTATATTTTTAGCGTTATCACTTACTATTTCTTTAATTTTCTGAAGTTCATTCATCAAATCACTGTTATCAATTTCTTCCTGAGGCAACGGGACCGCTGTCGGGGATACCAAATCCATTTTTGTTCTTTTTTTACTTCCTGCTCCTGAATTCACCGGATTACTTTTACTAGTTTTACCCGAAGCCATTTCTTACTTCAATTCTCTCTTTTCCTTCACTTTTCTTTAATTTTAACTGCCAAAATCTTAATAAAATTTGCCTGTCACAACAGAGCTAATCCTCTACCCAGCCATCTTCGTGCGCTGCAAAGTCCTAGAATTGTGTGTGTGTTTTAAGAGAGCAAGCATGCACGTATGTACAGCTGGGCAAGTGTGAGCTTCCTTTCCACGTGCTAGCAGAAAGAGGCCTCTTGCACAGCAGATTCGAGCTATTGAACAGTGCCTTAAGTGATGTGTGATGCCAGGACAAGTTACAGTATATAAAATAAAATGTAGAATCCTCACCTTCCAGGCCGACATTCCAAGGTAACACAGTGTCCCATTCCGGATGAAGTTATACAGGGGTGAATTCGGCACAGAGTTCAGATCGCCACACAGAATGATGGGATAGCAATTTCCTTCGGCTGTCCTCGCCACCTTATCGATCTCTGCCAGGAGAAGTGCCAACTGAGCAAGTTTAATATCTCCACGGCGGGGATTGTAGAGCAAGTGGGTGTTTGCCACACAGAGAGGCGTGATTGTCGGTGCGCTTCCTGATGCAGTGGAAGGCACAAAAGGCTGTAGCAGCAGCACTAGGCCCACATTGTCCCGGTTTAGGATGTCTATGCCTGGTCTAAAGAATTCCACTGGGTTGGCACACAGTAAGCTGAAGCGATCATGTTTGTAGCAGATGGCACAGCCATCTGTTTTCCTTCCTGTTCTACGCTTGTAAAAACAGGTGAATCCTAGAAAGGAAAAGAGAAAGAATGAGGCACTAATTCCAAGCAGGTTTCAGAGCACAGGCACAGATCTCAGGGACATGTTCTTATTGATCTGGGGACAGTTCCGTTCGACATAATACATCTTTCTGATGCTGCAGCAACAAAAAGGCACCTTCACCCCACTGAGGGTACACTAAATCCATAGGCCTACAAGCTGTTGCCAAAGGGAAACATTCAAGGCTTACACGTGCTCTTAAGCAGATTCAAATATACTAGCTAAAACATGCAGTATCTTCTTAATGAAAAATCAGGGCATATTCTGCTTTCCCAGGACTCCCACCTCTGTCACTACCTTCCTCTTTGGGTGGTTAAAAAGGAATCGTGCAGCTTACAGCATGTGTAGATTTAGCTACACTGGAAGAAGGGCTAATTTCAAATAGTGGACAACTACAGAAAAAGGAAACCATTTGAAAAGAGATCAGTCAACATTACAAACCACGAACTCTGTGTATCCACCCCCAGGTGCAACCCAGGAAGGACAGATATGCTTCACCTCCGAGCTGGAAGGAGTGACATGAGGGGTAAGGGGGGACCCAGTAGTGTTGAGAACCAACTGAGACTAGCAAGTCATTTCCCACAGAGCACTCAACAGTAATCACTGTCACTACCAAGAGCTGAAAGAGTGGAAAGCACTTCTCCCTTTTGTGAAGATTATTTTGAGCTACCCGCCACAAATGCTAGAAGCTACACTGCTTGTTTGGCAATTGCAACTCAAATTGAGACAAGCGCATGTCTGCATCTATGAGACAAACATGGTTTTTCTTATTACACAGAGTATTTTGGAGTTTGTCTGCATAGAGTAGATAGTTCCAAGTCTAATAGATGCTGGCATTGTCATCTGGAAGTTGGGATGTTAGATCATTTGCTATACTATTGTCCTTTGATACTAAAATTCTGGAGATCAATTTGGGATTAGGTTAATAATTTATTAGAAAATCCAGTGGCACTATCGTAAGATACCATTTTATTTGGAGCGTCTATGAGGGCAAAAAGTCAAATTTCAGCAAAAAATAACATACTTTTGTTTATAATGACGGGAGTTGCCATGCAGCTTATTTTAAAGAATTGGAAAAATTGGGATAGATTAAATTATTCATTCTGGTGGGAATCCCTATGTTATATCTTTTTTTTTTTCCAATTCTTTATTCATTTTTTTTCATCTTCCATCAAGTGTACAATTTATTACATCAATTAATTCACACACATCACTTGAAATTCTTTCTATTATCATCTGAAGTACATAAATTATCCCCCTCCCCCACCCACCCTATGTTATATCTTTAAAATGGAAAAGTTTATGGCCATTCAGAAGGGTTATTATAAAAAATTTATGGAAGTTTGGGAACCATTAACTAAAAAATATTGTAAGGATTGATTTATTTGTATAAATTGGGGATAACCTGCACATCTGGGGAGGGGGATATGTTTTGGCATTTGTTAAGAAATATAGAAGGGTTGATTACAAGTATTTTATGAGATGTTTGTAAATTGAAAGTGGGTGGGAGAAAATAAGTCTTGTTTATATTCTTTTAAGTATATTGTGCTGTAATGATATTAATTTATGTAAATGTATCATCTTTTGTGCACAATTGAAGTTTTAAAAATGAATAAAGAATATTAAAAAAATAAAATGAAAAAAAAAAAGAGACAAGCGCATACACACTGAGATTAAAGTCAGTTTACATAAGCATTAGAGAGGCAGCTTATGTTCATTATCCCCCAAAGAAGACCCGTTTGGGGTTGAAACGCCCAAAAAGGAAAGGCATCGGGAGTTGGTAAACATCAACGTTGATAATGGCAGCACCCACCAAATTCAAGATAAGTGTTGCCTTTCAACCAGAATTATAATTTGTTGATCATACGATTTATAATATTTTAAAGAAAAGATATTTATGGGTATCATTAATTTAAAAATAAATTGAAGGATTATAAATAAAGATCTAATAGGAAGGTGGTGGACATAAATGATTACAAAAACATACAAGACAGGAACTTGAAATGATATATACAGTACATCATAAGAGGTTCTTAAGACTGAGCCCAGCCCTAGATTAATTGCTCAGAGAGGGAATATCAATAGACACACACATATATAAAAAAGTGAATGTTAGGAATTGATGAAAACACTTCATTTGTTATCTGACATTAGACCATCTACTTTATTATTGTCCCTTCATTAAGTCATTTTGGGATTCAATTTGGACTCAAGTAAATTCTTTATTGGAAAACCATGTTGCGCTCTCATATGATACTGTTTTATTTGGAATGGCTATGAGAAAAAAGAGTCAAATTTGTTTTGATAGCTTCATCCCTAAATTGTCTATTTTTTCATCATACTACCAAGAGCTCAAACAGGTGAACAAGAAATATGACAACAGCAGCACTACAGATGGAGAAATTAGGTTCTTACCTGCTAATTTACTTTCTTTTAGCTTCTCCAGACCAGTAGAGGTTAACTTTACGATTGGGTATATATCTAATCATGACCAGCAGGTGGAGACTGAAAACAAAACTTTGGGACAGTATATCCTAGCCCCTCCTCTCTATTTCCCTCAGTCTGCCGAATAGCCAAGCAGAACCAAGAACTGGAAAACAACAGAGAGAAAAAACAATACTCCGAAAGGAGTAACAAATAACATACCCAAAAATGCTGTTGGAAAATGCAGAGGAGAAATTCCCGAAGGAAGAAGGTCCCCACAGCTCGCCAGCTAAGCCAGCCGAGCCACAGCCGCTGTTCTTCAATTCTCCCCGGCCCTAGAAAAATACTAGAACCCGCAGCAAAAACCAAAAACTGCCCGCGCAACAGCCCCAACAACAACAACAACAGACAGGGTGGGGACCTCTACTGGTCTGGAGAAGCTAAAAGAAAGTAAATTAGCAGGTAAGAACCTAATTTCTCCTTCTTTAGCACTCTCCAGACCAGTAGAGGTTAACTTTACGATTGGGACGTACCAAAGCAGTCCCTCTCACGGGCGGGACCCCCGAAGGGCCGATACCAGAACACGCTCACCGAACACCGCGTCCCGACGCGCCTGAACATCTACCCGATAATGCCGAACAAATGAATGCAAGGAGGACCAAACCGCAGCCTTACAAATATCCACCGGAGGCACGAGCGACGACTCAGCCCAAGAAGCCGCCTGACCCCTAGTGGAATGAGCCTTGAGAAACTCCGGAACCGGCTTCTTACTCAGAAGATAAGCGGAAGCAATCATCTCCTTGATCCAACGCGCAATAGTAGCCTTAGAAGCGCCAGCCCCCCGACGAGGACCCGCCAGAAGCACAAAGAGATGATCGGAGCTCCGAAAATCCCGGGTCCGCTGCACATAAGCATGGAGGACCCGACCGACATCCAACTTGCGCAGCTGTCGTTGCTCAGAAGAACCCTCCCGACTACCCAAGACCGGGAGGACCACCGATTGATTGACATGAAAAGGAGAAACTACCTTCGGCAGAAAGGAAGGAACAGGCCGCAAAACAACCCGCTCCTTCGAAAACTCCAGGAAGGGAGCCCTACAAGAGAAAGCCTGTAGCTCAGACACCCGTCTAGCGGAAGTAATGGCCACCAAAAAGACCGACTTCAGCGTAAGGTCCTTCAACGAACAGCCATCCAACGGCTCGAAAGGAGGGCGCACTAGAACAGAGAGAACCAGATTGAGATCCCAAGAGGGAATCGAGGGCCTTATGGGAGGCCTGATCAACTTGGCCGCCCTAAGAAAGCGAATCACATCAGGAATGGCTGACAAACGCTGACCTGTCACCAGCCCCCGAAAAGCCGACAGGGCCGCCAGATGAACCCGAAGAGAAGACCAGGCCAGGCCCCTATCCAGGCCATCCTGCAAAAACTCTAGAATGTTAGGCAGAGAAGCGCGAAAGGAGACCACTCCCCGCGCTCGGCACCATTCCTCAAAAAGACGCCAAACCCGTACATAAGCCCGAGAGGTAGAAAGCCTCCGGGACCCCAAAAGTGTAGAGATCACCTTGTCGGAATATCCCTTCTTACTCAGGCGGCCCCTTTCAAGAGCCAAGCCGTAAGACAAAAGGGAGACGGGTCGAACATGGGAATGGGACCCTGCGTCAGAAGATCGCACTCGAGAGGCAGAGGAAGAGGATCCGCCACCAGATGCCTCACCAGATCCGCATACCACGGACGACGAGGCCAATCCGGAGCCACCAAGACCACCAGCCCCGGATGGCGAACAATGCGAAGCAGTACTCTGCCTACTAATGGCCACGGAGGGAACACATACAACAGCCCCTCCGTTGGCCACGGTTGGACCAGAGCATCCAGACCCTCGGCCAGACCGTCCCTGCGACGACTGAAGAAGCGGGGTACTTTGGCGTTGCCACTTGTAGCCATCAGATCCATCAGGGGCTGCCCCCAAGCACGCACTAGCAACTGAAACGCCTCGGCGCCGAGACACCACTCTTCCGGATCCAAGAAGTGACGACTGAGGAAGTCCGCCTGAACGTTTTCTACCCTGGCAATGTGAGAGGCCGAGAGGTCCAGAAGATGCGACTCCGCCCAAACCATGAGCCGAGCCGCCTCCTGCGCCACCAGAGTGCTCTTGGTGCCCCCCTGACGATTGACATAAGCCACCGCCGTGGCATTGTCCGACAGGACTCTGACCGACTTGCCCAACAAAAGGGAGTGGAAAGCCAACAGCGCTAGCCGGACCGCCCTGGTCTCCAACACGTTGATCGACCAGGAGGCCTCCTCCGTGGACCAGGTTCCCTGAGCTGAGTGACCCAGACACTGGGCCCCCCAACCCAGGAGACTCGCATCCGTAAGGAGCACCGTCCACTGCGGAAGATCCAGACCCACCCCCTGAACTAGGTGAGGGGTCCGGAGCCACCAACGCAGACTGCAGCGCGCCAAGCCTCGCAGGGGAACCGGAACATCCATCCCGTGCCTCTGGGGAGACCACCTCCGGAGCAGAGCATACTGGAGAGGACGCATGTGGGCCCGCGCCCACCTCACCACGTCCAGGGACGCCGCCATCGACCCCAGGACCTGGAGGAAATCTCGCGCCCGAGGACACCGGGACGCCAAAAGCAGGCGAATCTGAGACTGCAATTTGCTCACCCGGGCCTCTGGGAGGAAGACCTTCCCCAAGGAGGTGTCGAACAGCACCCCGAGGTACTCCAGACGCTGAGCCGGAACCAACCGACTCTTGGAAAGGTTGACCACCCAGCCCAGCGACCGGAGAAACTCCACCACCCGAGCCGTAACCCGGGAGCTTTCCTGCAACGACTTGGCCCGAATTAACCAGTCGTCCAGGTAGGGGTGTACCAGGATGCCCTCCGACCGCAAGGCTGCCGCGACGACCACCATCACCTTGGTGAACGTCCGGGGAGCCGTGGCCAGCCCAAAGGGAAGCGCACAGAACTGATAGTGCCGACCCAAGCTCGCAAAGCGCAGGAAACGCTGATGAGAGGTCCGAATAGGAACATGCAAGTAGGCCTCCGTCAGATCGAGAGAAGTGAGAAACTCCCCCGGCTGAACCGCCAGAATGACCGACCGCAGCGTTTCCATACGGAAAGAGGGAACCTTGAGAGCCCTGTTGACCCCTTTCAAATCGAGGATGGGCCGAAAAGTCCCCTCCTTCTTGGGCACCACAAAGTAAATGGAGTACCTGCCCGTGCCCCACTCCGGGGGGGGCACTGGAACTACTGCCCTGAGATCTAGCAAGCGCTGAAGGGTCTGGCGAAACGCCAGCGTCTTCCCAGGAGTCTGACACGGAGAAGCGAGGAAAAAATCCGGCAGAGAGCGGGCGAACTCCAGGGCATAACCGTCCCGCACCACCTCCAGGACCCACTGATCGGACGTGATCTCGGCCCATTTGGGAAAAAAGTCGCGCAGCCGGGCCCCCACCGGAACCAAGGGGGGCGCCGGCAAGGCGTCATTGTGCAGGACGGGAAGCGGGGGAACCGGCGGAGGGATTCCCTGCCCCCCGACGGGCCCCCCGAAAGGGCTGCATGCGCTGGAAGAACCTACCCCGGGAAAACCCCGGAGACTGGAAAGAAGCAGCCCCACGCCCAGGGCGATACTTGCGAAATTCCCGCAAACGCCCCCGGGCCGCACCACCCCGAGACACCGGGCGGGCACGGTCCTCCGGCAAACGGGGAACTTTCGAGTCCGACAGAGTCTGAATCAACTTATCCAAGTCCTCTCCAAATAAAAACGACCCCCGAAAGGGAAATTTAGTAAGCTTAGCTTTGGACGCAGCATCCGCCGCCCAAGCGCGCAGCCACAACACACGCCTTGCGGCCAACGCCAAAAGCCATGGACTTAGCCGAGATCCGCACCAAGTCATACAGAGCATCCGAGAGGAATGAGGCAGCCATCTCGATCTTCGCTACCTCCTGATCCACCAGAGACCAGTCGTCAGACTCTCGATCCAAGACCCGCTCCGCCCACCGAAACACGGCGCGAGCGACCAGTCCCCCACAAATAGCCGCCTGGACCCCAAAGGCAGAGACTTGGAAATTTTGCTTAAGGATGGTCTCCAATTTGCGCTCCTCAGAGTCCCGCAAGGCAGAACCGCCCTCAACAGGCACGGTATGCCGCTTGGAAATAGCCGAGACCACCGCATCCACGACTGGCGAAGCTAACGTAGCCCGATCCCCTTCAGGAATGGGATACAGGCGAGCCATGCTGCGCGCCAGCCGAAACGGCGTCTCCGGCGTTTTCCACTGCTCAAGAATAATATCCCGAATATCCTGATGCATAGGAAAAGAGCGGGAAACGGAACGGATCCCTCGTAACAGAGGGTCCCCCACACGCGGAGTGTCCGGCGGCGCGTCCTCAAAACGCAAAGTCGAAGAAACCTGTTGAATAAGGTCAGGCAGCTCATCTCTCTGAAAAAGGCGCACCACGGACGCCTCGTCACTGGAGAACGGGAAACCCGACAACCCGCCGCCAGCTTCCGTCCCCTCCAGAGGGTCCTGGAATTCCTCAGAAGGGTCCAGGTCCTCCTCCAGACCGACACGTTCCTCCGACCACAAATCCTCGTCCCACGACACCCGCGGACGCTTGGACAAGAGAGGCGGCGGAGGGGACGTCACGTCAGACGAGAGAGGCAAAGCCGCAGGGAGCGCGGAGGAAACCCCACCCCCCGAGACCCCCTGGGCGCAACCGGGACCCCCAGCCGCCTGAAAATAGGCTTTGCATAATGAAAAGAAAAAATCAGGGGAAAAACCCCCCGAGGGTCCCAAGGGACTCCCTGCCACAGCAGGGGACCCAGCAGAAACCTGCCCCTGCTTAGCCAAAACAGGGGGAAGGTCACCTGAGGTGGAAGACAAAATGGAGGGGCCAGACAGAGAAGATGGCGTCTTTCCCGCCAAAACAGCTCCCTCCATAGCCTGCAGCGGCTGAGAGACCTGAAAAGTCTCAGCCGCTAAAACAGGCAAGCCGGCATCAGCTGTCAAAATATCAGCTGAGAGGGAATCCTCTAAAACCCGACCGTCGGCGGCTCGGGGAATCCCTCCGTGGGCGGACGGAGAAGACCGGGCTTCTCCACCGTTCCCTGCCGACTCGCGAGGCACCATCGGCGGGGAGCTCTGGGCGCCTGCAGCCGCTGCCGACGGAGCTCCTCCACCGCACCGGCCTGAACACCGCTTGCACAGGCCGGCCGCGAGTGCCTCGCGTCTGGAGCACAATGAGCACTTTTTCCCTTTAGAAGTGCTCATTGCTCCATACGCGACCTAGCTGTAAAAAAGTGCCGGTTAGTTGAAAAAATACAGTAAAATACAGTTTTCTTAAAGGGATACAACCCTCCAGACCAGCACTACCTCAGGATTTTTTTTTTTTTTTTTTTTTTACAGAACAGACTCCACAGGCTCTCGAAGCAATATGCCTTGCTTGATTTAGGGGGCAAGGCTTACTGCTGAGGCTCCTGTAAAAAAATATGGGGAGGTGGAGGAAGTGGGGGGAGGGACCCCGCTCGTGACCCGCCGGGTTTGACACCCCCGAGGTCGGACGAACCCCCAAACAGAGTCCGTCCAAGCTCCGTCCGGCTAAAAACAGGGACAATAAACCTCTAAACAAATTCCAACAGCCCTACCAAGGGAGATGGGTACAGATCACTCAACACCTGCTGGAGACTGAAAGAAGACTGAGGGAAATAGAGAGGAGGGGCTAGGATATACTGTCCCAAAGTTTTGTTTTCAGTCTCCACCTGCTGGTCATGATTAGATATATACCCAATCGTAAAGTTAACCTCTACTGGTCTGGAGAGTGCTAAAGAATCCAAGTTTCCCCTCCCTTCCTATCTAGCGTTCTTTTTCAGCCTTTGTCTCCACCACCTTCATGGAAGATCATTTATCTGGGAAGACATTTTGATGTGAATCTCCAAGTGCACAGACTGGGGTGCAATAGTGACCTCTTCTTTTAAAGCCTGGGATTCAGTGTGGATGGTCTTTAGCTGCCATCATGTTAATCTAGTTCTAAAGAAAGCATTCCACTAAAAATGCTTTGCTTCATGTCCATTTATATCCCCAAGTCCTTCAGGAATTTGTCCAAACCTTTCTTAAACCCAGCCATATTAACTGCATTTACCACTTGCTCCAGAGCTGAATTATATTTTGCGTGAAAAAATATTCTTCCTCGCCATTCCTGAGGCATCAAACACCATGTCCCTGTGCCAGCCTCTGAATCCCACCCCACCCCACCTCAACCCAGAGACAACAGACTCTATATTGTGCCCATTCACAAAGCCCATCGATCCTAGAGCACACTTCCCAGAGTTTAACTATTCACTGAGTGAAAAAATATTTCCTCCTATTGGTTTTAAAAGTATTTCCCTGTAACTTCGAGTGTATTCTAGTCTTTGTAATTTTTAACGGAGTGAAAAATCGATCCACTTGTACCCGTTCTACTCCACTCATGAACGGCTTCATCGACTTATCGATCAGAGCTCCCAAGTCTCTTTCCTGGGAGGTCTCTCAAGTACCGCCCTGGACATCCGGTATTCGTACATGAGATTTTTGTTACCGACATGGATAAGTGTAAAATGATGCAGGAAAGAGACTTGGGAGTTCTGATCGATAAGTCGATGAAGCCGTCCACGCAATGTGCGGCGGTGGCAAAAGGGCAAACAGAATGCTAGGAATGATAAAGAAGGGGATCACAAACAGATTGGAGAAGGTTATCATGCTGCTGTACTGGGCCATTGTGCGCCCTCACCTGGAGTACTGTGTCCAGCACTGGTCACTGTACATGAAGGACACGGTACTACTCGAAAGGGTCCAGAGAAGAGCGACTAAGATGGTTAAGGGGCTGGAGGAGTTGCTGTACAGTGAGATATTAGGGAAGCTGGGCCTCTTCTCCCTTGAAAAGAGGAGACTGAGAGGAGACATGATCAAAACATTCAAGATAATGAAGGGAATAGACTTAGTAGATAAAGACAGGTTGTTCACCCTCTCCAAGGTAGGGAGAACGAGAGGGCACTCTCTAAAATTGAAAGGGGATAGATTCCGTATGAACGTAAGGAAGTTCTTCTTCACCCAAAGAGTGGTAGAAAACTGGAACGCTCTTCCGGAGTCTGTCATAGGGGAAAACACCCTCCAGGGATTCAAGACAAAGTTAGACAAGTTCCTGCTGAACCGGAACATATGCAGGTAGGGCTAGTCTCAGTTATGACGCTGGTCTTTGACCAGAGGGCCGCCGCATGAGTGGACTGCTGGGCACAATGGACCACTGGTCTGACACAGCAACGGCAATTCTTATGTTCTTGAAGACTTCAATCATATCTCCCTTCAGCTGTCTCTTTTCCAAGCAGAAAAGCCTTAACCTCTTTAGTATTTCCTCATACAAGAGGAGTTCCATCCCCTTTACCATCTTGGACGCTCTTCTTTGAACCTTTTCTAGTGTCGCTATATATCTTTCTTGAGGTAAGGAGACCAGAATTGAATGCAATACTCAAGGCGAGGTCGCACCAATGAGCAATACAGAGGCATTATAACATTCTTACTCTTGTTAACCATCCCTTTTTTAATAATTCCTAGCATCTTGTTTGCTTTTTTGGCCGCTGCTACACATTGGATGGAAGATTTCATCAAATTGTCTACAATGACACCCAGATCTTCTTCTTGGGTGCTAACCCCCAAGGTAGACCCTAGCATCCGTTAACTGTAATTTGGGATATTCTCCCCAATGTGCACCACTTTGCATTTGTCCACATTAAATTTCATCTGCCACTTGAATGCCTAGGCTTCCAATTTCCTAAGGTCTGCCTGCAGTTTTTCACAATCTGCATGCATTTTAACAACTTTGAACAATTTAGTGTCATCTGCAAATTTAATCACCTCACTCGTCATTCCAATTTCCAGATCATTTATAAATAAGTTAACTAGCACTCATCCCAATACTGATCCCTGCAACATTCCACTGTTTACTCTCCTCCATTGAGAAAAATGACCATTTAACCCTACCCTCTGTTTTCTATTTGATAACCAATTCCTAATCCACAACTAAACTTTGCCACCTATCCCATAGCACTTTAATTTTCTCAGGAGCCTCTCATGAGGAACTTTGTCAAAAGCTTTCTGAAAATCTAGATACACTACATCAACCAGCTCACCTTTATCCACATGTTTATTCAAACCTTCAAAGGAGTCCAGCAAATTGGTGAGGCAAGATCTCCCTTGGCTGAACCCATGCTGACTTTCTCTCATATTAAATCTATTTTATTTTTTATAATTGTTTCCACTATTTTGCCCGGCACTGAAGTGAGGCTTACTGGTCTGTAATTTCCCAGATCTCCTCTGGAACCCTTTCTAAAAACCGGCGTAACATTGGCCACCCTCCAATCTTCAGCTACTACAGATGATTTTAGCGACAGTTTACAGATCACTAAGAGCAGGCCTGCTTTTATCTCTCTCTTGATTTTTTAAACAAACTCTGAATAAATCATATACTTCATTTTTATTTAACATATTGACTGCATCAAATCACTTATCACTCCCATTTCCATATCATTAACAAATGCATTCAACAGCAGTAAAGCTTATACATAAAATCACTCAGAAAAATCATGTACATGTTAAATAGCAGGTGTAAATGTCAGGGCATAAATTCCCTGGGGTAATTTTGAAAATGTGTCTGTGCCCACAAAAGGAGAAATACATATAGATTGTTCTATGCATCCTTACAGTTTTAGAGGCAACACTGAGCAGACTAAAACTGGCCCTGTGGACCCTTTCTGCACCATATTCTGATATTTCTCCCATTCACTATTTCCGTGGATATCCTCCTCCTCCCTGACTGCTCAGCTCAAACTTGGGAATCATCTTTGACTTCTTTCTCTCGTCTTTTCTTTCTCCCTTCCTTTCTGAGCATATTATCAAAACCACACTCATGCTTAGCTTACTGCTCACAGGTCTTCCACCAAACCTTCTCTCTTCCCTTCAGTCTGTTCAAAATTCTGCTGCATGACTTATCTTCCACCAGCATCGCTATGTCACTTCATTGGCTCCCTATCTGTTTCCATATATAGTTCATACTCCTCTTACACACTTGCAAGTGCACTCACTCTGTGGCTCCTCAGTATCTCTCCTCACCCCTCCCTGCGAATATGTTCTTCAGGTAAGTTACTCTTGTCTGTACATGTCTCCTCCATCCCCAACTCCAGGCTCAATTCCTTCCATCTTAATGTGCCATACACTTGGAACAGACATGGCTTTCAAGTTCTAGACATGGACTATGAGCTTTAATTATGATACAGACTAGTTTAAACAATGGTACCTGCATGTTGGAAAAAGGCAATTATTAAACCAATTTTGAAGAATAAAAATTTAGATATGTTGAATCCAGCTAGTTATAGACCAGTTTCTTAATCTTTGCTTTTTAGCAAATTGACAGAGAGCATAGTTTTGGAACAACTGGCATCTTACATAGAATCAACAAATGTACTTAACCCAAAGACAGGCGGGATTTCAAACAATGCACAGTACTGAGACAGGGTTAGCAGGCTTTCTTAGTGAGGTTCACTCAATCTTGGTTGGAGGGAATTTTGCTATGGTAGTTTCATTAGCTCCGAGTTCAGATGTTGTTAAACTTTCTACAAGAGATTGGCCTAACAGGAGTAGTTTGGAATTGGTTTTCAGCATTTCTTCAAGGACGTACTATTAGAGTAGCCACTGAGGGATCAACATCCCAGGATAGATCATTAGATTGTGGGGTACCTCAAGGGTCAGCCTTATAACCAGTTCTATTTAATATATTTCTGAGCCCTTTGGCAAGACAAGTTCAGAAGCTAGGAATCAGTACATACAGATGACAGCTTATTAGGCTAATAATAATACTACTCAACAAATGATCTTTAGAACAGTTATTCACTAACTCTGAACTATGCTTATTCCACTCAATCTGTAATACCTTTTAATCATTGTAAACAGCATAGAACTTCATGGTCCTGCGGTATATAAACTGTTATTACTATCCAAGTTAGATTATGGTAATTTAGTATATGCAGGTATAGGGTCAGGACAGCTGAAGTGCTTACAAACAGTGCAAAATGCTGCAATTCGATTGTTAGGCCGTGTATATATTTGTGATCATGTGACACCTTTGTATTTAAAATTCCATTGGTTACCAATGGAATTTAGGATCAAATTTAAGATCTTGATGCTGGCACATAGAGCATTATTTCAGTTAAAAGCTTCATATCTTTTTAACTTGGTGTTATTTTATGCCCCAAGGTGTTTGTTACGATCTTTGAATGACAATAGGGTAGTTGTTCCCCATATCTCAAAGGCACATCTTGCCTCAACTAGAGATTGTGTGGTTTTTTTTATTTAGTTCCACGGCTATGTAATAATTTGCCCATAGAACTGAGAAAAGAAGAATCATATATAAATTTTAAAAGACATTTAAAAGCACATTTTTTTCCAACTGGCTTTTTCAAATTGAAGAAATGAGTTTGGTACTGCAATCTATATTTATGTAGTGATTTTTTTTTTTTTTAAGAAAATCAGTTTGTATTAATTAGTTATGGTTTATTATTGATATTTTGATTGTTATAGAACTCTATGAATTAAAAACCAAAACAAAAAACTTTTGCTTTTATTCTTTCCTTTTCTATTTTTGAATGGAGTTCTTTTCTTAATGGATATGAAATATATATTGTAAACCGCTTGGATCCTTTTTGGCTGTTATTTATTTCATTGTCCCCAATGCGGTATATCAAATTTTTAATAAACATACATCATGCTCTCGCTGAACTTATTCAAATCCAGGCTAAAGTCCACCTTCTTGAAGCCTCTTCTAACTCTTACCGCCTTATTCACTTGGTCAGTACCCATGTTTTAATCATTCCCATTATAAATGTAAACTCCTAATCCCTTTGTCCATTTTGTAAGCTCTGTTGGTATACAGTACCATGTAGGTCCAGAAGTAGAAGTAACAGAGCTCCTTTCCAAATGCCAGCACCGCAGCAGCTAAAATAAACCTCTCAGAGCCTACTGTGATACATAGCACAGCCGACTTGCAAGTTTTGAAAATGCTTATACTGTAGTTCCAATGTTTAGAAGGCAGCAGCATGACAGGATGGAGAGGGTTGGAGAGTATTATTGGGTGAGGGGGAGCCTCAGCTCCAAGGTTATTCTTATTGTGGAAGGGTGAGATAGATTTGGTAAAGTCCTCCTGGGCATTCAGTCCTGAAAACCTGCTAGCCTATGCCCTAACATCTTAAGGCAAGCACACATTTGTCTGAGATGTGCTGGAAAAGAAAAAGGCATTAACTGTTAACTGGCACTGTTTCCACCTTTCCCTTATCCTGTAGTTAATAACCCCACTTTTAGGGAGCAGATTTGCACTGTGAAATTACCCATCATTTCCAGGGTTGGCTCCAGCTGCTCCCAGTAGTGATTCTCCTGCACTTCCTGGAGACAAAGAATCTGGAAAGCCCAAAGAAAAGGTCAAAGTTAGGAAGAGGTATTAAATTTACATTATCCCTCAGGGACTGTCTATAAATGTCAAAATGTACAGCGCTGCATAAGCTTTTCAGCGCTATATAAGTGATAAGTAGTAGTAGTAGTAATTTATATTTTCTTTATTTTCTCATTAAACAAGATCCTGTTCCAGACACTTCCTACCCAATCTCTACCTACAAGGCACTTGGAATCCATTGCTTAGCACTCACATCAGGATCCCAATGCTGGAGCTCCTGCAAGATATTCTGGAAACGGTAACTCCAGCTCAAGATGTCCGGATGGCAATGCACATACAGCTCGGGGCTCTGCTCAACCAGGTCCTGGGCCAGGATGTTGTAAGACATGAGCGTGAATTCAAACTGTGCTCCACTGCCAGTGTCACGAGCCTGCATACCATCAGGGCAGCAGTGGGACTGAAGAGACAGATCCTCCCAGTCTCGCCATAAAATCTCTAGCGGTAACAGAAAAGAAAGTCAGGCCTGGTAATCTAGAAGCACCCAATGTTCTCACACTCTTCGCTTTAGTCTTGAACATTCTTTAATCAAGTGTCCTTTGCAATTGCTAATAAAAACATGAAAAAAAAAAATCAAGTGTCGCATGTAACTGTTCTACTGTCCTCTCTCTTTGTGTTCTTCTGAATTCTACTAACCGTTAAGATACCAAGAAGAAAAACCTTCTCTTTGTACTGTGTTAGGAATGCTAAATCTAAAACCAATCAACCAATCTAAAACCACCTAGTCTTCTAATGCTTTTAAAAGGCCTGTTTAAGAAAGCCAAAATACCATTCCTCAGATAAGTCACTTTTAGCATTACTCTTCTCCTCCACTGCCAATTCCAGGCTTTGTTCCTTTCATCTAGCTGCCCCTATGCCTGGAATAAATTACCCGAGTTTGTACATCAAGCCCCTTCCCTTGTTTAAAAACAGATTGAAAACCTACCTTTTTGATATAGCTTTCAATCCTTAACCTTACTCCTCTGCCCTCCAACCCAACCATCAGATTAACTGTTCCCCTTAACTGTATCCATGACATCCTGTCATGGATGCAGGGACTGTTTTCTTACTCTTTGTGACTGTGCAGTGCTGTATGCATCTGGTAGCACCATGGAAACAGTAGTAGTAGTAAACCCCGAGCAACCAGCAGAACAATTTACAGTACGAGCAAATAAGATTTCATCTGAAATTGCCCTCTTAGAATAGCTGACCAGCACAAATACTTTTCCAAAAGTTAGGGGGGGCATTGTTTCCCGAGCAGGGAAAGGAAATAATCCCCATCCCCCATCCCATCCAAGTTACTTTCCATGAAGTATAGCAGATGCAATCATCCGATATTTTCAACCAGCAAGTTTCAAAACAAGAGCACATGCACAGTTTGCTTTGAAAATTGATACAAAGCCCGCCCATGTGTTTAAAAGCACCCATGAATTTTATCTTAATGCAAAGAGTTTACCACAGGCAAATCAATCACTGGTAATAAAGACAATAGGAGTGAAGGAGTGGCTGAAGTCTAGGCACCCTGAGGTTGCAGGTTCATGCCCAGCACTGCTCTCTGTGACCCTGGGCAAGTCACTTAACACTCCATTGCCCAAGGGAGAAAGAGTTGAGTACCTGAGTGTAAACCGCCTAGGTCAGGGGGAGGTAGTTCCAGTCCTCGAGAGCCGGAGCCAAATCAGGTTTTTAGGATATCCACATTAAATATGCATGAGATAGATTTGCATCTCACGGAGGCAGTGCATGCAAATCTATCTCATACATCTTCATTGTGGATATCCTGAAAACCTGACTGACCTCTCGAGGACCAAAATTATAAGCAGTGTATAAATGCATAAATGGAAAAGAAGGTTTGCAGGTTGGGAAAACATAAGCTCTAATATGGTGGTTGTCTAACATAAGAGCCTGAACCATGTTCTTGGTCTCTCTGTTTCTTCCAGCTGCTCTTTTGCTTGCCAGAAATATATAGGGACTCCCTCATCTAAGTCCATGTTCCAGCTAAAAGAGGACCGAGCTGAAACCAGACCTCCTGCGTCTACCCTCAGGGACTAAGCAGCCCCCAAATCCTCCGTATCTAAATTGTCCAAGCATTAACATACAATGAACGGTGTTAGCATCCCCAGATACTTCAGTCACTCACCATGGTAAAGGATGGCCTCAGGCAGGGACTGCTCCAGCTCCTGAAGCTGCCAGCCTGAACTCATGGGTGCCTCTTCCAGAGTGCCTTCAGGTGCTAAACTCCATTCCAACACGGCTTTGTCCTCCTCCCAGCATTCCCTGTCCACAGCAGGAGGCACAGTTGGGCAGCTGATGACACCATAGTCAGTTTGTAATGTCACTTCTGTACTGTACAGAAACTGCCCACTACCTACTAAAGTGACTATCTCATCTTGTCCTTCAGCCACATCAGCTGGTTTCCCCTCCAGGACCATTGCAGACATTACATCCAAATGCTGGTCTTGTTTGTCCCCTGACCCTCTGACCTCTGACTTTTCTTGCCCTTCCAGTGTTAAGACTTTTCCTTGCTGCCATGTGTCTCCTGGAGCATTCTGCCTGTTGCTGTCCCTTTTTCCCAGCCATTGTTGCAACAGGGTTTTCTGCTCCTCATTAAGAGGCTGGGGAGAAACTGTTGTCCCACCTGCCATCATAGAGCTCCCATTCCCCCAAGAGGGAGGAGTCCTCTCTGGAGGGACAGTCTTCTCATGGACTGAAATAACACCTAAAAAACAAAAGATGCAAAAGTTATAAATAAATTTCCACCCAAGCATTCAGACTGTTCACGGGAAACAGGGATTCATATTTAGATTAACAGCATGACAAAGGTAGATTGAGACCAAAATGTAGGGCATGAGAATTCTATCCTGAAGTGGAACTGAATCCGCAACAAAGTCTGAAATGAAATGATGCTGTCTATCCAGATTTCAATAGACATAGTTGCTTGATTTGAAGAATCACAAGAAGAAACATTCCTAGCAGCTTATCCTACCGTGCAAAACGTTTTTAAGAATTGTTTAATAAATGTGTTAATCAAAACGGAAAATATTTTACACAAATCTAGCACAGCAATCACAAGAACATAAGACTAGCCATTCTGTGTCAGACCAATGGTCCAACTAGTCCAATATCCTCTTTCCACAGTGGCCAATTCAGATCACACATTGTACTGTAAATTTCTGGATCAGTTCCATTAGGGTCAGTCATGAGCAATTTAGTACCTACAACCAAGTGGAAATGTACACCCTCAGAACGAACACACGGCACCATGAGCCACACACACACTTGGCAGAATTCATCTTAAATGTGCACCATTTGGGGAAAATACAAGTGATAAGACAAAACACATTTCTTTTCTTTTTAATGTGTTTCAAACTAAACCATTATGCATCACAGAATAGCACAGCCATTAAACAAACCATAGAAATAAAGGAAGTAATAAAATGGTCCTGTTCAAAATCTTATATACCCTTAGTTCTTAATATTTTGCATCAGTGATGGCTTGCTGTCTTTTCTGATCATTGTGGATCTCTTCACAAAGGGAGGTAGGGGAGGGTCATTGGTGTGGGCAGACTTGATGGGCCTTGGCCCTTATCTGCCGTCACTTTCTATGTTTCTATGAGGCCTTTTATTTTCTCATATGGTAAAGCTGCCCACTCTTCTTGGCAGAAAGCCTCCAGATCCTTGTCTAGCACGAACTGCATGTTTGAGTTCTCTCCAAAATGCCTCAATGATGTTGAGGTCAGGAGACTGTGATGGCCACTCCAGAACCTTCATTTTTATCTGCTGCAGCCACTAAAGAGTCCACTTGGTCTTCTGTTTTGGATCATTGTCATGTTAGAAAGTTCAAGTGCACCCCATGTGCAGCTTCCTGGCTGATGAATGCAAGTTCCCCATGCTACATTCATCCTGCCATCAATTCTGACTAAATTCCCTGCGTCGTTGTAGCTCTCCCCCCCCAAAAAAAAAAAAAAAAAAAACTGTAGCAGAGATCCACTTCCATGAGTCACAGTAGGGATGGTGTGTTTCTCTTCATAGGTTGTGACCATAAAGTTCACTTTTGATCTCATCACTCCAAATTATTTTGTTCTGAAATTTTGAGGCTTTTCTAGGTGCTGCTGGCACACGTAAGGAGCTGTTTTGTGGCGTTGGTACAGCAATATAGTAAAACAAACTGGCTACAATAGAAGAAAAGGAGTGATTGAGAAGTGACCCAATTAGGCTTGAAAAACTGCTCAGAAATATGAAACTCTGAAGGGAAGGCTGTTAAACCTCCCTTGGAGAAGAGTTCACCTTCCAGGCACTGCAAACGTAACAAGTTTATGGGCACACTCAAACACTGCAAAGATGTTTGAAAAAACAAAGTTTCAAAGTCTTTCTGTTTTATGCAAGAAATGTCTTCATTTGGTAAAAGTTAAAACTGCCACCACTGAGTTACTTAGCTCTGTTTATTGTCTTTGGGGGTCCCAACGTGGCCCCGTTTCGAATCCTGCTTCAGGAGACCCGATGTAGATGAAAATCAGAGAGTAAGAAATGTGGACATGTGTGAATCTACAGTTCTTCATTAGCTAAATACTTTTACTGACAGTGATGTTCAGTTGTATCACGGCTCTGGCAATTTGAGTTTGTTACGTCAGTCTGTGTATGGCCGTTTGGAGGAGGATGGGCAGGGGAGGGCTTCAATGGCTGGGAGGTTGTAGATGGGCTGGAGTAAGTCTTAACAGAGATTTCGGCAGGTGGAACCCAAGCACAGTACAGAGTAAAGCTTTGGATTCTCGCCCAGAAATAGCTAAGAAGAAAAAAAATGAAAAAATTTAAAAATTTAAATTGAATCAGGTTGGGCAGACTGGATGGACCATTTGGGTCTTTATCTGCCGTCATCTACTATGTTACTAAAGGACGCAGACAATTCTGTGATGATAAATGGGAATATTGGTCAGGTGAAGCTAAATTAAAGAAAGATGTTTGCAGGAACACTCATATTTCCACAAATGGCTATTTTCAAAAAAGTAAATTTCTGCCTCCCCCTACCACCACCCTTTTAATTTTTACAAACCGTGTTGAGCTCTATATTTATAGAGAAGAAGCGGTATATAAGTTTAAGGTTAGTTCACATCTTTCAAATTCTGCCACATTTCTTTCACATTTGTAGCTTTATAATCTGTAAGAAGATTGGTATCCACCTAGGAATAAACGACCTGGCCAACAACTTGTAGCGCAGAAAGCTTTTTGGGAGCTGGAGGAAGGGTTAAAACTTTTTGTTAAAGACTGTAGCCTTTTCAGAAGTACTGCCTACTTATGGAAAGAGAGAGGAAAGATTAGCAAACACTGAGAACTTCAATAGGTGGCTCAGAGCCTGGTGTAATCGAGAAGGCTTTAGGTACACAGGAGGCTGGAGAAATCAAGGCAATTGCGTTTCTAGGCATTTACGTTAGAAGGTGGGGGTAGCCTATGGATACAGATCACTTCTGAAAGCCACCCCCCAGCAAAAAAACAAAATGGGATAGTACAGAGGTAGGGAACTCCGGTCCTCGAGAGCCGTATTCCAGTCGGGTTTTCAGGATTTCCCCAATGAATATGCATTGAAAACAGCGCATGCAAGTAGATCTCATGCATATTCATTGGGGAAATCCTGAAACCCGACTGAAATACGGCTCTCAAGGACCGGAATTCCCTACCCCTGAGTAGTAAGCAAGTCAGGTAGGAAGTGAGACTAACCCAAAAAGTATAGAAAAGAATAGCGATTGCCACTGAAAGGTAGCTGGAAAGCAAGGACCACAAAGGCAAAGTTTCTAATCTACTGTTGCAGTTGTCTGGGTAGGTAAAAGCTTAAAAAGAAAAAATTTAAAAATTTAAATTGAATCTGGTTAGGCAGACTGGATGGACCATTCGGGTCTTTATCTGCCGTCATCTACTATGTTACTCCCCCTCCCCCTCTTCTTACACTCTCAGTTGCTATTGGTGAAGTTCACGTTTTCAGCTACTTAATCTCTCTCTTGCCCTTTGTGAAAACAGCAGCCAGGCAAAAGTCCCTTGGCCTTCATTCTTGCCCTGGTGTGTCAGCTGACATCTCCCCTGCTCATTAATATTCAAATGAGCACTGCGTTGGCCATGCCTAACAGCCCCCCCCCCCCCTTAGAGCCGATCAGCTGATCCGTCGGCCTAGGACGTGTCTGGAGCCTGCAGTTCTGCCACCTGCCTCTAGGTGCCGCTGTCGACGCCGTTTAACGAGGGCAAAGAAAACGGAGCCTATTGCACTCTGCTCAGTAAGACACAGCGGAACGAGAGAAGGCGCTCAGCTCTTCTGAGCAGGGACCCTGCTTCCCTAGGAGGAGAGGCTCATGCGACGGCTGGGGCTTGGGGGGGGGGTTGCGGGGAGCGCGCGTGAGAGGCTCAGAGCCGCTGCCTCGACCCACGTGAAGCGCAGGGCCCCGGGGAGGGGGGGGGCGGACGCCGCGAGACGCTCATGGCCTCCCTCCCCCCCACTCAAAGCAAGTAACGGCCACCGGCCCTCACCCTCGGCGGGAGCCGCCATCTTCCCAACGTCTCCTTCACGTGACCATAACAACAACAGAAGCAGCAGAGCGAGCGCGCGACGGACGCCACGCCCACAAGGGAGGCGTGGGCTCTCGCGCTTCCCCCTCAGCTGAGGCCCCGCCCCGCTCGTGCCAAAGCACCACCAGGGTTCCCTTCTCGCACCTTCGCTCTGGCAACTCTTCAGCTTAACAAGAAAGAAATCTCTCTTTACTGCACTGTAACACCTCCCAGAAGAGCATAAGAGCTGCCATACTGGGACAGACCGAAGGTTCATCAAGACCAGTATCCTCTTTCCTCAGTGGCCAACCAGACAGAAACCCAAAAAGCAGCAACATTCCAGAGCTGAGATTGTGATGTCATAATGCCTCATTCCACCAATAAGAGCTAACCTCATCAGTGATGTCACAATGGCTTGACTGTCTTATACCTGGCTCACATAAGAATTACCATACTGGGACAGACTGAAGGTCCATCAAGACCAGTATCCTCTTTCCTCAGTGGCCAACCAGACAGAAACCCAAAGAGCAGCAACATTCCAGAGCTGAGATTGTGATGTCATAATGCCTCATTCCACCAATAAGAGCTAACCTCATCAGTGATGTCACAATGGCTTGACTGTCTTATACCTGGCTCACATAAGAATTACCATACTGGGACAGACTGAAGGTCCATCAAGACCAGTATCCTCTTTCCTCAGTGGCCAACCAGACAGAAACCCAAAGAGCAGCAACATTCCAGAGCTGAGATTGTGATGTCATAATGCCTCATTCCACCAATAAGAGCTAACCTCATCAGTGATGTCACAATGGCTTGACTGTCTTATACCTGGCTCACATAAGAATTACCATACTGGGACAGACCGAAGGTCCATCAAGACCAGTATCCTCTTTCCTCAGTGGCCAACCAGACAGAAACCCAAAGAGCAGCAACATTCCAGAGCTGAGATTGTGATGTCATAATGCCTCATTCCACCAGTAAGAGCTAACCTCATCAGTGATGTCACAATGGCTTGACTGTCTTATACCTGGCTCACATAAGAATTACCATACTGGGACAGACTGAAGGTCCATCAAGACCAGTATCCTCTTTCCTCAGTGGCCAACCAGACAGAAACCCAAAGAGCAGCAACATTCCAGAGCTGAGATTGTGATGTCATAATGCCTCATTCCACCAATAAGAGCTAACCTCATCAGTGATGTCACAATGGCTTGACTGTCTTATACCTGGCTCACATAAGAATTACCATACTGGGACAGACTGAAGGTCCATCAAGACCAGTATCCTCTTTCCTCAGTGGCCAACCAGACAGAAACCCAAAGAGCAGCAACATTCCAGAGCTGAGATTGTGATGTCATAATGCCTCATTCCACCAATAAGAGCTAACCTCATCAGTGATGTCACAATGGCTTGACTGTCTTATACCTGGCTCACATAAGAATTACCATACTGGGACAGACTGAAGGTCCATCAAGACCAGTATCCTCTTTCCTCAGTGGCCAACCAGACAGAAACCCAAAGAGCAGCAACATTCCAGAGCTGAGATTGTGATGTCATAATGCCTCATTCCACCAATAAGAGCTAACCTCATCAGTGATGTCACAATGGCTTGACTGTCTTATACCTGGCTCACATAAGAATTACCATACTGGGACAGACTGAAGGTCCATCAAGACCAGTATCCTCTTTCCTCAGTGGCCAACCAGACAGAAACCCAAAGAGCAGCAACATTCCAGAGCTGAGATTGTGATGTCATAATGCCTCATACCACCAATAAGAGCTAACCTCATCAGTGATGTCACAATGGCTTGACTGTCTTATACCTGGCTCACATAAGAATTACCATACTGGGACAGACTGAAGGTCCATCAAGACCAGTATCCTCTTTCCTCAGTGGCCAACCAGACAGAAACCCAAAGAGCAGCAACATTCCAGAGCTGAGATTGTGATGTCATAATGCCTCATACCACCAATAAGAGCTAACCTCATCAGTGATGTCACAATGGCTTGACTGTCTTATACCTGGCTCACATAAGAATTACCATACTGGGACAGACTGAAGGTCCATCAAGACCAGTATCCTCTTTCCTCAGTGGCCAACCAGACAGAAACCCAAAGAGCAGCAACATTCCAGAGCTGAGATTGTGATGTCATAATGCCTCATTCCACCAATAAGAGCTAACCTCATCAGTGATGTCACAATGGCTTGACTGTCTTATACTTGGCTCACATAAGAATTACCATACTGGGACAGACCGAAGGTCCATCAAGACCAGTATCCTCTTTCCTCAGTGGCCAACCAGACAGAAACCCAAAGAGCAGCAACATTCCAGAGCTGAGATTGTGATGTCATAATGCCTCATTCCACCAATAAGAGCTAACCTCATCAGTGATGTCACAATGGCTTGACTGTCTTATACCTGGCTCACATAACAATTACCATACTGGGACAGACTGAAGGTCCATCAAGACCAGTATCCTCTTTCCTCAGTGGCCAACCAGACAGAAACCCAAAGAGCAGCAACATTCCAGAGCTGAGATTGTGATGTCATAATGCCTCATTCCACCAATAAGAGCTAACCTCATCAGTGATGTCACAATGGTTTGACTGTCTTATACCTGGCTCACATAAGAATTACCATACTGGGACAGACTGAAGGTCCATCAAGACCAGTATCCTCTTTCCTCAGTGGCCAACCAGACAGAAACCCAAAGAGCAGCAACATTCCAGAGCTGAGATTGTGATGTCATAATGCCTCATTCCACCAATAAGAGCTAACCTCATCAGTGATGTCACAATGGCTTGACTGTCTTATACCTGGCTCACATAAGAATTACCATACTGGGACAGACTGAAGGTCCATCAAGACCAGTATCCTCTTTCCTCAATGGCCAACCAGACAGAAACCCAAAGAGCAGCAACATTCCAGAGCTGAGATTGTGATGTCATAATGCCTCATACCACCAATAAGAGCTAACCTCATCAGTGATGTCACAATGGCTTGACTGTCTTATACCTGGCTCACATAAGAATTACCATACTGGGACAGACTGAAGGTCCATCAAGACCAGTATCCTCTTTCCTCAGTGGCCAACCAGACAGAAACCCAAAGAGCAGCAACATTCCAGAGCTGAGATTGTGATGTCATAATGCCTCATACCACCAATAAGAGCTAACCTCATCAGTGATGTCACAATGGCTTGACTGTCTTATACCTGGCTCACATAAGAATTACCATACTGGGACAGACCGAAGGTCCATCAAGACCAGTATCCTCTTTCCTCAGTGGCCAACCAGACAGAAACCCAAAGAGCAGCAACATTCCAGAGCTGAGATTGTGATGTCATAATGCCTCATTCCACCAATAAGAGCTAACCTCATCAGTGATGTCACAATGGCTTGACTGTCTTATACCTGGCTCACATAAGAATTACCATACTGGGACAGACCGAAGGTCCATCAAGACCAGTATCCTCTTTCCTCAGTGGCCAACCAGACAGAAACCCAAAGAGCAGCAACATTCCAGAGCTGAGATTGTGATGTCATAATGCCTCATACCACCAATAAGAGCTAACCTCATCAGTGATGTCACAATGGCTTGACTGTCTTATACCTGGCTCACATAAGAATTACCATACTGGGACAGACCGAAGGTCCATCAAGACCAGTATCCTCTTTCCTCAGTGGCCAACCAGACAGAAACCCAAAGAGCAGCAACATTCCAGAGCTGAGATTGTGATGTCATAATGCCTCATTCCACCAATAAGAGCTAACCTCATCAGTGATGTCACAATGGCTTGACTGTCTTATACCTGGCTCACATAAGAATTACCATACTGGGACAGACCGAAGGTCCATCAAGACCAGTATCCTCTTTCCTCAGTGGCCAACCAGACAGAAACCCAAAGAGCAGCAACATTCCAGAGCTGAGATTGTGATGTCATAATGCCTCATTCCACCAATAAGAGCTAACCTCATCAGTGATGTCACAATGGCTTGACTGTCTTATACCTGGCTCACATAAGAATTACCATACTGGGACAGACTGAAGGTCCATCAAGACCAGTATCCTCTTTCCTCAGTGGCCAACCAGACAGAAACCCAAAGAGCAGCAACATTCCAGAGCTGAGATTGTGATGTCATAATGCCTCATTCCACCAATAAGAGCTAACCTCATCAGTGATGTCACAATGGCTTGACTGTCTTATACCTGGCTCACATAAGAATTACCATACTGGGACAGACTGAAGGTCCATCAAGACCAGTATCCTCTTTCCTCAGTGGCCAACCAGACAGAAACCCAAAGAGCCGCAACATTCCAGAGCTGAGATTGTGATGTCATAATGCCTCATTCCACCAATAAGAGCTAACCTCATCAGTGATGTCACAATGGCTTGACTGTCTTATACCTGGCTCACATAAGAATTACCATACTGGGACAGACTGAAGGTCCATCAAGACCAGTATCCTCTTTCCTCAATGGCCAACCAGACAGAAACCCAAAGAGCAGCAACATTCCAGAGCTGAGATTGTGATGTCATAATGCCTCATACCACCAATAAGAGCTAACCTCATCAGTGATGTCACAATGGCTTGACTGTCTTATACCTGGCTCACATAAGAATTACCATACTGGGACAGACTGAAGGTCCATCAAGACCAGTATCCTCTTTCCTCAGTGGCCAACCAGACAGAAACCCAAAGAGCAGCAACATTCCAGAGCTGAGATTGTGATGTCATAATGCCTCATTCCACCAATAAGAGCTAACCTCATCAGTGATGTCACAATGGCTTGACTGTCTTATACCTGGCTCACATAAGAATTACCATACTGGGACAGACCGAAGGTCCATCAAGACCAGTATCCTCTTTCCTCAGTGGCCAACCAGACAGAAACCCAAAGAGCAGCAACATTCCAGAGCTGAGATTGTGATGTCATAATGCCTCATACCACCAATAAGAGCTAACCTCATCAGTGATGTCACAATGGCTTGACTGTCTTATACCTGGCTCACATAAGAATTACCATACTGGGACAGACTGAAGGTCCATCAAGACCAGTATCCTCTTTCCTCAGTGGCCAACTAGACAGAAACCCAAAGAGCAGCAACATTCCAAAGCTGAGATTGTGATGTCATAATGCCTCATTCCACCAATAAGAGCTAACCTCATCAGTGATGTCACAATGGCTTGACTGTCTTATACCTGGCTCACATAAGAATTACCATACTGGGACAGACCGAAGGTCCATCAAGACCAGTATCCTCTTTCCTCAGTGGCCAACCAGACAGAAACCCAAAGAGCAGCAACATTCCAGAGCTGAGATTGTGATGTCATAATGCCTCATTCCACCAATAAGAGCTAACCTCATCAGTGATGTCACAATGGCTTGACTGTCTTATACCTGGCTCACATAAGAATTACCATACTGGGACAGACTGAAGGTCCATCAAGACCAGTATCCTCTTTCCTCAGTGGCCAACCAGACAGAAACCCAAAGAGCAGCAACATTCCAGAGCTGAGATTGTGATGTCATAATGCCTCATACCACCAATAAGAGCTAACCTCATCAGTGATGTCACAATGGCTTGACTGTCTTATACCTGGCTCACATAAGAATTACCATACTGGGACAGACCGAAAGTCCATCAAGACCAGTATCCTCTTTCCTCAGTGGCCAACCAGACAGAAACCCAAAGAGCAGCAACATTCCAGAGCTGAGATTGTGATGTCATAATGCCTCATTCCACCAATAAGAGCTAACCTCATCAGTGATGTCACAATGGCTTGACTGTCTTATACCTGGCTCACATAAGAATTACCATACTGGGACAGACCGAAGGTCCATCAAGACCAGTATCCTCTTTCCTCAGTGGCCAACCAGACAGAAACCCAAAGAGCAGCAATATTCCAGAGCTGAGATTGTGATGTCATAATGCCTCATACCACCAATAAGAGCTAACCTCATCAGTGATGTCACAATGGCTTGACTGTCTTATACCTGGCTCACATAAGAATTACCATACTGGGACAGACTGAAGGTCCATCAAGACCAGTATCCTCTTTCCTCAGTGGCCAACTAGACAGAAACCCAAAGAGCAGCAACATTCCAAAGCTGAGATTGTGATGTCATAATGCCTCATTCCACCAATAAGAGCTAACCTCATCAGTGATGTCACAATGGCTTGACTGTCTTATACCTGGCTCACATAAGAATTACCATACTGGGACAGACCGAAGGTCCATCAAGACCAGTATCCTCTTTCCTCAGTGGCCAACCAGACAGAAACCCAAAGAGCAGCAACATTCCAGAGCTGAGATTGTGATGTCATAATGCCTCATTCCACCAATAAGAGCTAACCTCATCAGTGATGTCACAATGGCTTGACTGTCTTATACCTGGCTCACATAAGAATTACCATACTGGGACAGACTGAAGGTCCATCAAGACCAGTATCCTCTTTCCTCAGTGGCCAACCAGACAGAAACCCAAAGAGCAGCAACATTCCAGAGCTGAGATTGTGATGTCATAATGCCTCATTCCACCAATAAGAGCTAACCTCATCAGTGATGTCACAATGGCTTGACTGTCTTATACCTGGCTCACATAAGAATTACCATACTGGGACAGACGAAGGTCCATCAAGACCAGTATCCTCTTTCCTCAGTTGCCAACCAGACAGAAACCCAAAGAGCAGCAACATTCCAGAGCTGAGATTGTGATGTCATAATGCCTCATACCACCAATAAGAGCTAACCTCATCAGTGATGTCACAATGGCTTGACTGTCTTATACCTGGCTCACATAAGAATTACCATACTGGGACAGACCGAAGGTCCATCAAGACCAGTATCCTCTTTCCTCAGTGGCCAACCAGACAGAAACCCAAAGAGCAGCAACATTCCAGAGCTGAGATTGTGATGTCATAATGCCTCATATCACCAATAAGTGCTAACCTCATCAGTGATGTCACAATGGCTTGACTGTCTTATACCTGGCTCACATAAGAATTACCATACTGGGACAGACTGAAGGTCCATCAAGACCAGTATCCTCTTTCCTCAGTGGCCAACCAGACAGAAACCCAAAGAGCAGCAACATTCCAGAGCTGAGATTGTGATGTCATAATGCCTCATACCACCAATAAGAGCTAACCTCATCAGTGATGTCACAATGGCTTGACTGTCTTATACCTGGCTCACATAAGAATTACCATACTGGGACAGACTGAAGGTCCATCAAGACCAGTATCCTCTTTCCTCAGTGGCCAACCAGACAGAAACCCAAAGAGCAGCAACATTCCAGAGCTGAGATTGTGATGTCATAATGCCTCATTCCACCAGTAAGAGCTAACCTCATCAGTGATGTCACAATGGCTTGACTGTCTTATACCTGGCTCACATAAGAATTACCATACTGGGACAGACCGAAGGTCCATCAAGACCAGTATCCTCTTTCCTCAGTGGCCAACCAGACAGAAACCCAAAGAGCAGCAACATTCCAGAGCTGAGATTGTGATGTCATAATGCCTCATACCACCAATAAGAGCTAACCTCATCAGTGATGTCACAATGGCTTGACTGTCTTATACCTGGCTCACATAAGAATTACCATACTGGGACAGACTGAAGGTTCATCAAGACCAGTATCCTCTTTCCTCAGTGGCCAACCAGACAGAAACCCAAAGAGCAGCAACATTCCAGAGCTGAGATTGTGTTGTCATAATGCCTCATTCCACCAATAAGAGCTAACCTCATTAGTGATGTCACAATGGCTTGACTGTCTTATACCTGGCTCACATAAGAATTACCATACTGGGACAGACGAAGGTCCATCAAGACCAGTATCCTCTTTCCTCAGTTGCCAACCAGACAGAAACCCAAAGAGCAGCAACATTCCAGAGCTGAGATTGTGATGTCATAATGCCTCATACCACCAATAAGAGCTAACCTCATCAGTGATGTCACAATGGCTTGACTGTCTTATACCTGGCTCACATAAGAATTACCATACTGGGACAGACCGAAGGTCCATCAAGACCAGTATCCTCTTTCCTCAGTGGCCAACCAGACAGAAACCCAAAGAGCAGCAACATTCCAGAGCTGAGATTGTGATGTCATAATGCCTCATATCACCAATAAGAGCTAACCTCATCAGTGATGTCACAATGGCTTGACTGTCTTATACCTGGCTCACATAAGAATTACCATACTGGGACAGACTGAAGGTCCATCAAGACCAGTATCCTCTTTCCTCAGTGGCCAACCAGACAGAAACCCAAAGAGCAGCAACATTCCAGAGCTGAGATTGTGATGTCATAATGCCTCATACCACCAATAAGAGCTAACCTCATCAGTGATGTCACAATGGCTTGACTGTCTTATACCTGGCTCACATAAGAATTACCATACTGGGACAGACTGAAGGTCCATCAAGACCAGTATCCTCTTTCCTCAGTGGCCAACCAGACAGAAACCCAAAGAGCAGCAACATTCCAGAGCTGAGATTGTGATGTCATAATGCCTCATTCCACCAGTAAGAGCTAACCTCATCAGTGATGTCACAATGGCTTGACTGTCTTATACCTGGCTCACATAAGAATTACCATACTGGGACAGACTGAAGGTCCATCAAGACCAGTATCCTCTTTCCTCAGTGGCCAACCAGACAGAAACCCAAAGAGCAGCAACATTCCAGAGCTGAGATTGTGATGTCATAATGCCTCATTCCACCAGTAAGAGCTAACCTCATCAGTGATGTCACAATGGCTTGACTGTCTTATACCTGGCTCACATAAGAATTACCATACTGGGACAGACCGAAGGTCCATCAAGACCAGTATCCTCTTTCCTCAGTGGCCAACCAGACAGAAACCCAAAGAGCAGCAACATTCCAGAGCTGAGATTGTGATGTCATAATGCCTCATACCACCAATAAGAGCTAACCTCATCAGTGATGTCACAATGGCTTGACTGTCTTATACCTGGCTCACATAAGAATTACCATACTGGGACAGACTGAAGGTTCATCAAGACCAGTATCCTCTTTCCTCAGTGGCCAACCAGACAGAAACCCAAAGAGCAGCAACATTCCAGAGCTGAGATTGTGTTGTCATAATGCCTCATTCCACCAATAAGAGCTAACCTCATTAGTGATGTCACAATGGCTTGACTGTCTTATACCTGGCTCGCATAAGAATTACCATACTGGGACAGACCGAAGGTCCATCAAGACCAGTATCCTCTTTCTTCAGTGGCCAAGCCAGGTCTCAAATACCTAACTAGATCTCAAAAAGTTAAATAGATTTTATGCTACTTATCCTAGAAATAAGCAGTGGATTTCCCCAAGCCATATCAAGAATGGCCTATGAATTTCTCTTATAGGAAATTATCCAAACCTTTTTTAAATCCCGCTAAGCTAACTGACTTCACCACATTCTCCATCAATGAATTTTACAGTTTAATTACACTTTGTGAGAAGATATAGTTTGTTTTAAATCTGCTACTTATTATCTTTATTACACATATGCCCTCTAATCGTAGTATTTTTGGAGAGAGTAAAGAAGCGATTCACATCTACCCTTTCCACTCGACTCAGTATTTTATAGACTGTGGCAGGCAAAAGGGGCCAAGCCTTAAGACATACAGTATGCCAATCAGTGACAACCCTGCCACTGGTTGCAATACTAGCATTGCAAACCTTGATCACACAGAGACAGTTCCTGTTAACTTAGAAAAGGCAGGAACATAGATTTATTTGCCTTTGAATAAGCAAGGCAGAGTGCAATCAGCAGGGAAAACTCTCGCACTCTTTTACAAAGCTGCAACAGGCAGTGGGGGAGGGGTGCAAAGTTCTCATAGGGTAACATCAGACCTCAGGGAACAAGGGATCAGGCAGCCAATCAGGAAGCTGAGTAGCTCAGCTCAGCTGGATAAACAGGGAGTGGTTTCACGGGGCCACCTCAGAGTTCATTATGGAGCTCACCTCAGAGACCCACACCAGGGAGAAACAAAGGGGGAAGACACTGGAGACATTTGGAGTCAGACTTGGAACCAGACCTACCTTGGCTGGGGGCAGGACAGGAGGAACCTGCCAGGCAAGTAAGAACTGCTATCTGCCTCAAAACTTACCAGGCTAATGGCAGTGCTCAGACAGCTAGCTCTCAGTTAGAAACTGCAGTTAATGAGAATAGCTGTGAATACCCAGCTCAGGAAGAACATACAAGCCAGGATATAGAAATGTCTGCTGAAATGCCAGAGATTGAGAATGTGAATAGCATTACAGACAAAAACAATACTGCAAGTTTTGGTTCTTTTTTGAATAGCATTGCAGAGCGGGATTGTGAAATGGTTTGGGCGGAAATATACCTCTTTGCCTAGAGTTTATTGAGAAATCAAAAGTATATGCTAAATGTTTCTCTGCATGTTTGTGAAGGTGGGGGCAGGGCATCTCCTGATCACCCAGCTTAGACCTTCTAATGAAACCAGTGTTCCTGGGTGAAATAAGAACTGTAGAAGTCTTTAGAGAAAACTTCAAAGGATTTGATAATACACCAAAGCAGTTTCAGCAAGGCACAGTGGCCCAAAGTTATGGAAGCTCTAGTAAGTTGTGCATTACACCAGAGAGCTGATTGCACAGCTGATGGCAGTGCAGCTGCTTAGAACTGTGATAAAAGCACGTTGCAAACCGTTTGTTTTTCTGAAAGCAATGGTTGTGCCATATGATTTATCTGAAGTACCAATACCAGAAGAAAAATAAAGAAAATCTTTTGTTTGAATCCAAAAGTTAAGGGTGAGGCTTGCTTAGCCACTCCAGTGAATCGCTCGGCTGGGTGCGTTGTGTGTGTGGATCAGGACAACACCTTTCCCCGCCACAAAACCTATATCATATCATCCCAGGTGGTGGAGACAGAGACTGTCTGAATTAAAGAAGGCGTGGGATAGGCATGTGGGATCTCTCGGAAAGAGAAAGAGATGTTTCTATCCCCTGAGCCATCTCTTCTTCAGGCTGAAGAGTCCTAGCCGTTTTAGCCTTTCCTAATAGGGAAGCCATCCTATTCCTTTTATCATTTTTGTCACTCTTCTCTGTCACCCTTCTAATTCTGCTACATCTTTTTTGAGATACGGCGACCAGAACTGCACATAGCATTCGAGGTACGACCATAATATAGAGCCAGTGAGCTTCTTTAGAGTGCAAGTGGTCAATCAATCGCCTGGAACTTCAGGCAATTCGACTGACTCTCCTCCACTTTGAAGGCCATCGGTGGCTTACGTCAACCGGCAGGAGGGCACCAGGAGTGCCTCCCTGAGCATGGAGGTTCAGTTGCTTTTCCTGTGGGCAGAGAGATATAGTGGACAACATTCAGGCAGATTTTCTCAGTCATCAGACTCTGGACCCCAGAGAGTGGTCCCTATTATGAGAAATGAAAATACTAATATATTTTCTAATGGTGTTAATTGTTACAAAATGATACACAGGTGTTAATACATAAAAGAACTTAAATATAATACATAAGAACATAAGCAGTGCCTCTGCTGGGTCACACCAGAGGTCCATCACGCCCAGAAGTCCGCTCACGGAGCGGCCCATCAGGTCCAGGACCTATATAGTAATCCTCTATCTATACCCCTCTATCCCCTTTTCCTTCAGGAAATCATCTAATTCCTTCTTGAACCCCAATATTGTACTCTGTCCTATCACACCCTCTAGAAGCGCGTTCCAGGTGTCCACCACCCTTTGGGTGATGTAGAACTTCCTAGCATTGGTTCTGAATCTGTCCCCTTTTAATTTTTCCGAATGCCCTCTCGTTCTTGTAGTTTTCGAAAGTTTGACGAATCTGTCCCTCTCCACTTTCTCTATGCCCTTCATGATCTTGTAAGTCTCTATCATGTCCCCTTGAAGCCTCCGCTTCTATAGGGAAAAGGGCCCCAGTTTCTCTAGTCTTTCAGCATATGAAAGGTTTTCCATACCTTTTATCAATCTCGTTGCTCTTTTCTGTACCCTCTTGAGTATTGTCGTATCTTTCATAACGTACGGCGACCAATATTGGACACAGTACTCCAGATGAGGGCACACCATCGCCCGATACAACGGCAGGATAACTTCCTTCGTTCTGGTTGTAATACCTTTCTTGATGATACCTAGCATTCTATTCGCCTTCCTTTTCTAGGCTACTTTCACCCATTACCAGCCCTCCCATCGTATAGCTGTACATCGGGTTTCTGTTTCCTACATGCAAGACTTTACATTTCTCCACATTAAAGTTCATCTGCCATTTACTCGCCCACTCTTCCAGTTTGTTCAGGTCCCTTTGTAAATCTTCGCAGTCCTCTTTAGTCCTAACTCCACTAAATAGTTTGGTGTCATCTGCAGATTTTATAACTTCGCACTTCATCCCTGTTTCTAGATCATTTATAAATACATTGAACAGCAGCGGCCCGAGCACCGACCCCTGTGGTAAAAATAAAAGCAGAGAAACTGCAAACAAAAGACAATAGAGGCAAGAAAGAACACATAAATTCCAGCAGAGGGAATTTGTCTAACACTGGGTGCAAATAGAAGTAAGAAACATTTGCTGAATCAAAAAACGGGAGGGGTGTGCATTCCTGGGACACATTTTGGTTACTGAATACAATGTCTATAGTCAAGTTAACATAAAGGCTATTGTTCAAAGAAGCTGAACTAAGTAGAGAATGACACGGGGACAAATTTTTCCCCCGTCCCCGCAGGAACTCAATTCACCCATCCCTGTCATCCCATTCCTGTAAGCCAGACATGTCAAACTCTGGCCTGCGATGAATTAAAAATTGGCCCTCCAGACATTTTCAACTTTATACTCAATCTGGCCCACCGGCATGAACCGCTGCCTCTGCTGCTCTTCACTCATGTCTGCCTTCGCCTGATCTCCTCTTCAAAGCTGCCTGCTGAGGATCGCTGGCCGGCTGTAGCAAACCTCACAGGCCGTTGTCGACCTCGGTAGCACGTTCCCTCTGATGCGATCCTGTACATCAGAGAAGGGGCGGGATCCCATCAGAGGGAACGTGCTACCGAGGTCGCCAGCGGTCTGCGAGGTTCACTAAAGCAGGCCAGCGATCCTCAACAGGCTGCTCTGAAGAGGAGACGTGGTGAAGGCAGCCGCGCATGAAGAGCAGCAGCAGCCGCTGCTGGCTGACCAGAGGAGACCAGGAAGCTGTGATGGAGGGAGGGTTGGAACAGCAGGCCAAATATTAAGCTGAGACTGGGAAGAAGGTGGGAAAACATGCAGGCCTTAGGAACGGGGGCAGGCCCTGGTGTAGAAGTACCCAGAGGGAGAGAAGGAGGAGTCCAGATGTGCATGTGCCAGACTGAGGAGGAGTGAGGGGAGAATAAGGATACAGACATTTAGGGACACAAATGGGGATACTGCAGAGAACAGAGTGACCAAGAAAATGCTAGATCAGGGGTGGGTGAAGAATGACAAAGGGAGATCATAAGCATGGAGAGAAGGAGTAAGGACACAGAGTGGATACTGGACATGTGGGAGGGGAAAGCAGGGAGGAAAGGGGAAGATGCTCAATGGAGAGGGGCTAGAGAGGAAATGCTGAACAAAGGAAGGGAGGGATAGAAAGAGATGCTAAAAAGAAAGGGAATATGTGGAGAAGAAATAAAACAGAGGAGAGGGAGAGAAAAATGGAATGGAGGAAGGGAAGGAACAGAAAGAGAGAGAAGTTGGACACAGGGGATGGTGTGGAGGGGGTATAGAGATACTGGATAGGAGGGTAGTTGGGAAGAGAAATGGAGAGATGGTGGACCCTGGGGTGGTGGGGAAAGAGGGAGAAATGCTGGATGAAAGGGTAGTTGAGAAACAGACAGATGGTGGGTCTGGGGATGGTGAGGTCCATTGCTGCACCTGCAAATATGGACACGAAAAAAAGGAAAGATGCCAGACCTCTGGATAGCGGCCCACAGAGGTCCTGTGATCCTGGTCACACTCAATTGGCTGAGGTGCCCGTGGAATGCCGATCTTGATTCATTCTCTTGTAATTTCGACTATAGACTACTGCAATGCCTTATATCAGGGCATAACCAAGAAAGAAATCCGTCGCTTACAACTACTACAAAATGCAGCTGTTAAATTAATTTATGCAAAAATATTTGACTATGTTACTCCTGTCCTCCGTAAAGCACATTGGTTACCCATCACTCATCACCTCACCTACAAAATACTTCTCACCTTTAAAACAAAAAACTCTAACCAACCAGCATTCATTGATAAACTACTGATCCCATATTCATCATCCAGAGCCCTCCAATCTAACAACCAAAACTTACTTTCCATACCATCAGTATGTGAACTGTTCTACAATACCATTCGCAAATCCATCTTTTCAGTTCCCGCTCCCTCTCTGTGAAATGCCCTTCAATTGGAGAACTCTCTTGAAAAATTTAAAGCTAACATTAAGACTTTTTTCTCTTTAAAGACGCCTGTACTCTTTAGTCCCACCTTTCGCTCGAAATGCCGTTTTATCTCGTGAACTCCCCTGGAAACATGTTGAATTGCCTTGAAACACCAAAACGCTTCTCTTGAAGCGATCCCCGCCCTAATGTGTCTCATACTTCCACTTACCTCCCCTTTTTCTTTTATTTCGATGTATTTATAAAACTTCCCCTCCCCTATTTCCCTTTTGTCCCATGTACGTCAGAGTGAATTTGTCCAGTATTTTAGTATTTCTTTTAATTTGTTCCTTTCATTCCTTTTTCTTTGTATTTATTTATACAATTTCACATTATTTATCAAGCATATCATCTTGTACAGAAAGTGTAATCAAGAAAACATAATTATTTCAGTTTACTTTCAGTCCTAAAAAATAAACCAAACTATAAAAAGAAGTACATCTTAAACTTAATCACACACTAGTCCTCAAAATTGGGATCCAAGACTTAAGAATAAGAGTAATTTAAATGAAAGATAACAGGCAAATGTGTTGCTGAAAGAAAGCTAATTATTATTTTGGTACAGATGTTTCTCCATTTTCAAGGCGCTTCAGAGAAAGGAAATCAGTCAAATGAGCCTTCATTTCTTTTTTAACCTCATTTAGACACTTGCTTGATAGACGGTATATCAAAAATAAAGAAACTTGAAACATGTCTGACTTGGAATCTCAATCTGCTTCTCCACTCTCTGGTTTGTCCGCCTTATGAGCCTCTGGAGCAGGCATCCCTCATGGATCTTACGATCAGGGCTGTATTTCTGGTGGCCATTACTGCCACCTGAAGGGGTTCGGAGCGGCAGGCTCTTTCCTACTAGGATCCCTTTTTGTGTATTACGGATTCCGGCGTGGTGCTGCGCACTGTTCCTTCTTTTCTTTTGAAAGTGGTTTCTGCTTTCCACATGAGTCAGGAACTCTGGCTTCCTGCTTTTACTTCTCCGGCTCAAGGGAGCAGGATAGGGTGTTGCAATCTTTGGACATGTGCAAGCTTTTGTTGCAGTACCTGAGGTTATGAACAATTTTTCCCTTCTTTTTATTCTGGCAGGTCCTGCCCGCAAGAGCAGGCTGACTTCCAAGGCCGCCATTTCCAGATGGATCCGTATGGCCATTTCCGCGGCTTACGTTGTGGCTTGTAAAAAAGCCCCCCCCCCCCTTGCGGTGAGGACTTTTGGGCAGAGTCATTGGCTGTTTCTTTGGACGCATTGTGCAGAGCCGCTACCTGGTCCTCTTTATATACGTTCATCAAGTTTTACACGATCAATGTGGTGGTCAAGCAGGATGCTACTTTTGGTGCCTCTGTTTTGGCAGCAGGCTCATCAGTCCCACCCTGATTCTCTGGGACTGCTCTGTTATGTCCCACTGGTCCCAGAATAAAATGGGATTGTACAAGAATGAAAGATTAGGTTCTTACCTTTGCTAATCTTTTTTCTTGTAAATCCACATTTTATTCTGGGAACTCATTCTATACCTTGCTGATTCACCGATTGTCTGCCTTTCCAAGAACTGGTAAGCTAGATTTCTGTTTCAGACCAACCTTTATAAGAGTGCAATCAGATTGGATTTAGCACTCAGTTTGGGGGGGGGGGGTGTCCATCAAGCCCAGTAGCCCATTCTCACGGTGGCCAATCCAGGTCACTAGTACCTGGCCAAAACCTAAGGTGTAGCAATATTCCATGCTACTGATACAGGGAAAGCAGTGGCTTCCCCCGTGTCTTTCTCAATAACAAACTATGGACCTTTCTTCCAGGAACTTGTCCAAACCTTTTTTAAAACCAGCTATGCTATCCTCTCTTACCACTTCCTCTGGCAAAGTGTTCCAGAGCTTAACTATTCTCTGAGTTAAAAAAAATTTCCTCCAATTGATTTTAAAAGTATTTCCCTGTAACTTCATCGAGTGTCCCCCTAGTCTTTGCAATTTTTGAAGGAGTGAAAAATCGATCTACTTATACCCGTTCTATTCAGGATTTTGTAGACTTCAATCATATCTCCCCTCAGCCATTTTTTTTCCAAGCTGAAGAGCCCTAACCATTTTAGTCTTTCCTCATACGAGAGGCGTTCCATCCCCTTTATCATCTTGGTCACTCTTCTTTAAACCTTTTCTAGCACCACTATATCTTTTTTGAGATAAGAAGACCAGAATTGAGCGCAATACTCCAGATGAGGTTGCACCATGGAACGATACAAGGGCATTATGACACTCTTAGTCTTGTTAACCATTCCTTTTTTAATAATTCCTAGCATCCTGTTTGCTTTTTTAGCCGCTGCTGCACATTGGGCGGAAGATTTCATCGTATTATCTACGATGACACCCTGATCATTTTCTTGGGTGCTAATCCCCAAGGTGGACCCTAGCATCTGGTGTCTGTGATTCAAGTTACTCTTCCCAATGTGCTTCACTTTGCATTTGTCCACATTAAATTTCATCTGCCATTTGGACGCCCAGTCGTCCAATTTTCTAAGGTCCACCTGCAATTTTCATCTGCAAATTTAATCACCTCACTCGTTGTTCCAATTTCCAGATCATTTATAAATAAGCTAAATAGCACAGACCCCTGCGGCACACCACTGTTTACTCTCCTCAATTGAGAAAAATGACCATTTAACCCTACCCTCTGTTTTCTATCCGATAACGAATTCCTAATCCACAATTGAACTTTGCCACCTATCCCATGACATTTTAATTTTCTCAGGAGTCTCTTGTGAGGAACTTTATCAAAAGCTTTATGAAAATCTAGATACACTATATCAAGCGGCTCACCTTTATCCACATGTTTATTCACACCTTCACACAAGTCCAGCAAATTGGTGAGATAAGATCTCCCTCGGCTAAACCCATGCTGTCTCTGTCTCATTAAATCATGTTTGTCTATGTGTTCCACAATTTTATTTTTTATAATCATTTGTACCATTTTGCCTGGCACCGAAGTGAGGTTTACTGGTCTGTAATTTCTTGGATCTCCTTTGGAACCCTTTTTAAAAATTGGTGCAACATTGGCCACTCTCCAATCTTCAGGTACTACAGATGATATTAGCAACAAGCTACAAATCAATAACAGCAGGTCAGCAATTTCATGTTTGAGTTCTTTTAATACTCTGGGATGTATACCATCCGGTCCTGGTGATTTATCACTCTTGCATGAGCTAAAACTCTTTATAGTTTATAAATCTTTCCTTTTGGCTAAGTCTTAATAATAATATTGTAATTTATAGCTAAAGAGACATATGCTCAAGAAACTGTTACTTTTGTGATTATGATAAACATACTGAGGGCCTCAAAATAGCACCAGGCGGGCTGTGAGTTTGAGACCACTGGTCTGACACAATATGGCTATTCTTGTGACAAGCAGGATTAATACCTCTGAAATAAAATTCTGAAGGACATGCTCTCAGAAGCCAGGTTTTGTACAGAGCAGTGGTTAGAGCTACAGCCTCAGCACCCTGAGGTTTTTTTTTTTTTTATTCAATTTTCTATACCGTTTTTTTCCCGAGGGAGCCCAGAACGACATACATGAATTTATTCAGGTACTCAAGCAAGGTTCCCATTCTGCTCCTTGTGACCCTGGGCAAGTCACTTAATCCCCCCATTGCCCCAGGCACATTAAATAGATTGTGAGCCTACTGGAACAGACAGGGAAAACTGCTTGAGTATCTGAATAAATTCATGTAGAACGTTCCAAGTTCCCCTGGGAGAACAGTATACATATTTTACAAATTGACATATAGCCCTGTATGATATTTGATTTTGAAGTGCTTGAGCACCATCTATGGGATTACCATCTGTACCCCTGAGGCAGGCTTTCATCACGAAGCCAAAACACGGACCTTGTCGGGTCCACAAGATAGATTGGCTATGATATATTGTGTAATATGAAATGTTTGGTTTTTAAGCATTGATTGATTGTACTCAATAAACTCCGCTATATCTCAGGTTGATGTGTGGGGTTCCTTCCCCACTTTCTTTCTGTTGCAGCCTCCGCATCCTGAGGTTGTGGGTTGAAATCCCACGCTTCTCTTTGTGACCCCGGGAAAGTCACTTAATCCTCCATTGCCCTAGGTACATTAGATAGATTGTGAGCCCGCCAGTTCAGAGAAGGAAAATGCTTGCAGTCCCTGACTTGTAACCCTTTGGGAGGATGAGCTAAAAAACCGATGAAGCAGCTGCTGAAAAGGAGTGCTTTGATGGTGAGGCGATGCTCATCCCTGCGAGTGGCTTTAGAACGTGATGATGTTCTAAGCTTCACAATGACCTGGTGAAGTCATGGAATAGTTTCAGGCTGGGGGGAGCTGAATCCTGAGATGGAAGCAGACACTGGAGCCAGCATGAATGTCGAGATGGAGCCAGTCGATGCCGAAGTGGTGCGCACCAAAGAGGTGGGGAGGAGTCTGGATTTTATATAGGGGGCAGAGCCTGATTAGCCAATTGGGTGCCAAGAACCAGTTGCATTTGCATCTTCCTACATTTTATAATGCTGTTAAGCCAAAGTGTCTCACCCACAATCCAAAAGGGGGCATGACCAGGGGAGGGGAATAGGCGGGTCAAGGGCATTCCATTATTTCGCTGCAGTGCTATTGAACAGCCGGGTTAAACGCCCAACTTGCGTGCCAGGATTTATGCCAGGTTTCAGCTTGTATAAGTCCCTACACTCAAAATTGGACACAGGAATCTGCTCTAAAGTGGTTTACATTTTATAAACAGGTAATTTCTCTATCTCTAGTGGGCTGACAATCTAAGTTGGTTTGGGGGGGGGGTTGTGCCTATGGTTAAGGGCCATTTTACTAAGCTCCATCACTACTACTAATGAACATTTCTATAGCGCTGATAGGCATACGCAGCGCTATACAACGGCATATTTAAGAGACGGTCCCTGCTCAGTAGAGCTTACAATCTAAATGAACAGCCAACAGGACAAGTAAGGGCTTAGGGAGTTTCTCAGGGTGCTTAGGGTGAGGGATTACGAGTTAAATGCTGTCTTGGCGGGCTTTTACTCTGGATTTGAATAGTTCCAGGGACGGAGCTTGATAAACTGACTCAGGAGAGAAAGGGAGCAGTCTAGAGTTGGGAGGAGAAGAGAGATTTGCCTGATGAATGGAATTCCCGGGTGGAGTGTAGGGAGAGACAGAGTGAATAAGAGGACTTTGGACTGCAGGTGGAGCCACCTGATGTGAGCGTAGCAACTCTGGTGGAATATAAGTTGTGCAGCCAGTGAGATAAGGGCTTTGCCATTGGTGTGCAGTATTTCCATACATCAGGGGCAGAAAATGAGTGTGCAAGCACTATTCAGCCAATGTGCACATCTGGAACGCCGGAGCCCTTAACACCTCCTGGGTTTCATAGTTTATTTAAAATTTGATTACACACTTATCACAATTCTAGGCGAAAGTACAATATTGATAGAAATAGGGGTACAATAGTTTACAACACAAATATCTTCAAACTAAAGACAAACCATACAGATTATACCTGGAAAGGAGGAAGGCGCTGGATGCGAAAAATGTCCTTGAAATGAGCTGTGTGCACTGGTCCCCAAAGTGACTTACCCAGGGTCACAAGGAGCCACAGTGGGAACTGAAAATATGACAGCCTTTGGCTTCCCTCAGACCCAGCGAGAGCCATCCATCCAGCCCCACATCCTAAGTCAGCTCTAGTCTTATTTTCCCCTTGACTTGCTGACCTTCCTTCTCGCCTTTGGTGCTGGTGAAAGGCCACTCGTAGACCGAAGCAGAGACAGTTGCAGAGCAGGCTGGGCACGATGGACCTCTGGTCTGACCCAGCAGAGGCACTTCTTATGTTCTTATGTTCCTCATACACCCTGCCTGCCAGTGAGCTGGAGCTGTCATTTCAGGCAGCCAGAGCCACTTGTGATGGAGGTTTGAATACATAGAAATGTCCTTGCTGACCTACACAGAGACCAACAACTCATTTTTTACACAACACAAGATCAGCCCAAGTTCTGTAGTCTTTTTCATATCTGACTCCTGTTGAAACAATCTCAGCTTTCAGCATCCATCACTCATGGTGATGATAAGAAAAGAAATTAGCAGCTGAATTAAAATGGTTGTGATGTCCAGTTTGATGGCCCTCCAACTGCAAAAGTCAATAAGAAAATGGGGAAAACGCAATTATTTGTCAACGCCTTCATGTGCTAATGCTATTTGCTGTTAATGCTTTCCCGTCCTGTAAATGTTTTTATGGGATTTTGTCTTTCCATCTTGTTGGATGAATTTGAAAAAAGGTTTTAATAATGATACTGTTAGTTAATGTTTTATTCTGCTTGTTCTGTTGAAACATATTTTAGTATTTTTAATATGTATGCATGTAATTTTGTAAACCGCATAGTTTTTATGCTGTATATAAATTTTTAAATAAATACAATAAATAATGTCTGATGTAGATTCAAGCTGCAGAGAGCCAGAAGGCCACATGGGGGAGCTGCTGTGCTACCACCCCATTTCATCTGAATTTTTCCCCCTCATCTGGGGAGTGAAATAAGGAGAGAGAGACAGGGCGCACAATGCCAGAGAGAGGGGGGAGGGGGGTCTCTGCTCTAGTTAACCTGCCAGCGCCGTGTCTGGCCAGTTAAATAATGCTAACTATTGGCTGGTGTGTGTCCAGGGAGATTTTGTAAGCCATGGGTTTGCAAGCAGTTTACCAGGGACTTTCTCTGTTCCTATGGAGGTCACAATCTAAGTCTTGAACTTGGGGCAACGAAGGGTTAAGGGTTAAAGAAGGGGCATGTACTTATCAAGCGGGAGAGGAGGGATTCTATAAAGTGGCAGAAGCCAGCAAGTATCGAACTGAAAATGTTTGCCTTTTCCTTAATGGGGAGCTTTTTCAAAGCCACGGTAGCAATTCACCAAAGCCCACTCAAGGGAGAATCGCTACCGTGGCTTTGGAATTACAATTCATCTTTTGTTCGTTGCTTTTTATAAGGCAATTTCCTTTGTATTATTGATGTTTTAGGATTGCTTTCTTTGATTTTGTTGCATATCTTTGGCTGTAACCTGCTCGGCACACGAGACTAGTGGGCTTCGAGTTTTATTATTCTTAATGACAGGATCTGGGTGCCCAGAATCGAGGAGATGATGCGGTATTTAAATCTAAATCTTAGATTAGATTAGTTTAAAGTGGCATGTACAATGACCATCTCAACTCTCTGGTAAAAAAAATGTTTTTTTAGTCTTCACATGTTGAGGAAAGTGAGATCCTGCTTCCGCCACCAACATTTTGCTGTCCTTGTACAATCAATCATTCTTTCCAGACTGGACTATTGTAACTCCATCTATCTAAGTCTAACCAAGAAAAGTCTTCAAAGGCTTCAGCGGATCCAGAACACTGCAGCTAGGTTGATCTTCGCAAAAAGCAAATTCGATCATGTTTTCCTGCTTCTGTCAAAACTTCACTGGCTTCCAGTTATTTCTAGGGTTCACTTTCAATGTTCCTGCCTAACATTCAAGATCCTACATGGCATTCTTCCTCCCCTAATTCCACTATCTTGGAATTCTTCAAGACCTGACACTACCAGATCCACCCAAAAACTTAAAACTATCTTTTCCCTCGTTAAAAGGCGTCATCTATGCAGGAAAATTAGGGAAATCTCTTTTCTTCAAAATCACTGAGCTTTGGAATAACCTTCCTGCCCTGCTGCAGAATCTGGGCTCCTTCCAATTATTCCGAAAGCATCTGAAAACCTGGCTTTTCTCAAAAATGTAAAGCCCCCTACCCTCTTTATAACCACTAATTCTTATTATGTTCTTCCCTCATTTATTAAAGTACCTGTAAACCGTGCCGAGCTCTATCTTTATGGAGAGGATGCGGTATATAAACTTAAGGTTTAGTTTACATGCCAGCATGAAGGAGTGCCCACTGATTTGATCATATTTCCCTATCTGTCCTGGAGGGCTCAAAATCTGTCTAGTGTACCTGCGGCAAGGAGGGGATTAAGTGACTTGCCCAGGGTCACAAGGAGCAGCAAGGGATTTGAACCCCTGCACCACAAACTCCTCGTACCATGCTGCCCTTTGGCACATAAATGACAGTATTTAAAGCAGGTGGCCATGATCATGAGAGATACCCATGCCTCACCCACATTGGCACAACCTTTCATTTGTGCCATGCAAACTAAGATTATAGAAAAATATTTGGCACTGACTAGCAGCTAGGCCCCAATCTGTAATATTCATACCTGCAAGTTCGACTATTTGATAATTTGAGAGTGCAGTGTGGATTTTTCGGCACACATGTTATAGTGTGAGGTGCAGGGGACAATTCTGTGCCCAGACACCTGCTCTTTAGCTTGTAGAGCACTAGTGTAACCCGTAGCAGAGTCCCTTACATGTCCGTTCCTCCAGTGGCGCCTAACTTGCAAACAGGCTCCTTCAGGGAACTGAGTGACTGGGCAGCTCTAGAAATGCAGCTCTTTGGGATTAATGGAGTGCTTTCTGCATTGCTCCTCAGTGCATTTCCTTTCTGTCTTTATGAATGATACTTGCATTTTTCAGGTGACACAGAGATCAGCAACTGAGGGGGGACACCCTGGAGGGATAGGCAATCTCAAAGCAATGGAAGTCAAACCCAGATGTCTCAATTCGTCTGGAGCCATATGGTAGCCCTAGGTGTGTAGGGACTGGGTCAGGAGCTGGTTGCACGGAAGGCGACAGAGGGTTAGGCACACTAGATAGGCCATATGGTCTTTATCTGCCTTCATTTTTCTCTGAATTGTTCAAGCAACCTGGCTTAGCACTTTCAGCTACTGTAGTTCAGGAGCAAAATAGGCAATTATTCTCTGGCCGAGTAGAGTGTTACATGCAACATTTGATCCTGCAGGATGAGTCCCTGAATCATTCTTTTGCTACAATTGTACAATCAATTATACATTAGGATGAGTGGAAGAAGATCCTTCCACAGACATTCAGGCGGGTCTGCCATGATATCTGTCACCACCGCAGATCTGGGACAGAGCAAATCCCAGAGGATGAAAACTTCTCGGATTAACTGTCCAGGAGGAGGAGCAGGACAAGGACTGAAAGATGTGTAGAGAGGAGAAGATTCAAAAAATGATAATGTTCAGTTCTCTCTGCCCCCACTTCCAGGGAACCCCCCTCCCCCACACACATATTCCTTCTGTATACACACTATACAGATAAATTGTATAGAGAGACTACAGACAGGCCAACCGACTCAAATGAATGGACAATATATAGAAACACATTTACACCGTAGTAATAGTAGTATATGTTTGTCCTCGGTGCATCTATCTTTTTGAACCCTTAAAAAATTCCAAATGAAAACCATCCATTAGGACAAAGGAAGGGCCACCCAAGGGGGCTCTGACTTCACATAAATGGTCCCCATAACCCCCTTACATTGCATGATGAGCCCTCCAAATTTCACCCAAAACCTACTGTACCCAATGGTATACCTCTCCAATAGAGAGAAATATATCCCACAACACGGAGGAAACACAACCCTATGTATGAAAATGTAAAACACAAGAGGAGGGGGAAAGGGACCCAATCAACCAACTTCAGGGACAATCGATTTATTTAAAAATATAAAGAACTGATACCCATACAACTTGTACACAAAAATATGCAGGTCTAACAAAAGAGACTTTCAATCCTTTTTGTGATGGTCTGTGTTTTGGCTATAAAAGCCTTCTTCAGGGGCATATAAATGTAATAATAATAATAATAACAGTTTATATACCGCAATACCGTTAAGTTCTATGTGGTTTACAAAAGATTATTGGGGTACAAGTTGAGTTGACGTACAAGTTGAATTAACTTAAGGGATGTGGGGAACAATTGGGAGAAAGGGCAAGAGAGGGGAAAGAGGGAAGTGGGTCATCTGTCTAGGTCTTTCGGGACTAGGTGGGTTTTGAGGCGTTTCCTGAATATCTCATAAGTGGTGGGCAATAGGAGTTGTTCTAGGTCTTTACCCCATAGAGCAGCCTGATGTGAGAGAAGATGCTCATGGTGTTTTTTTAGTTTGCATCCTTTAACCGGGGGAGAAACAAGGTCCGTGTTTCGGCAATAAAAGCCTTCTTCAGGGGGATATAAATGTAGTCCAGTAGATGGCGCCAAGATACAGGAAATAAAACCAAAAAGGAATACTCTTGGTGTGCTCTTGGCGCCATCTACTGGACTACATTTATATGCCCCTGAAGAAGGCTTTTATTGCTGAAACACGGACCTTGTTGGGGTCCATCACAAAAAGGACCGAAAGACTTGTGATCAACCTGCTGGGCACGATGGACCACTGGTCTGACCCAGCAGCGGCAATTGTTATGTTCTTAGTTCTTTATATTTTTTTCCTAAATTGATTGTCCCTGAAGTTGGTTGACTGTGCCCCTTGCCAATCCTCTCCAATAGCCCTTCTGCCTGCAGGTGTCGTCTATATGTCAGTACAGTTGGCTTTGGGTGGGTTTTGGAGGGCTCACACTTTCCACCATCAGTGGGCTATGGGTCTGTGTCCGCTCAACCATCACCAGGCCACTCCAGAAACTTGCTTGCTGCTCTAATGGGAGTGGCCAAACATCTCAAGCTGGTATTTACTGTTTCACTCAGATCTTTGGGGGGTGGGAGGGGGGCCATGCCTTCATGCCTCCAGTGGTCATCTGGTCAGTTTGACCACCTTTCTAGCACTTATTCATTACTGATACAGGTCTAGCCTCAAGCGTCCAAGTTTTGCCCTATTACATTATTGCAAAAAAAAAAAATAATAATAATAATAATAAAGTCCAAATCATAAGTCCACCCTAATCCCACCCAAAACTTGCCCCCAGTACGTCCCTTTGAGATTTAGAGGCACTGCTGATGAACAGCATAGAAAACTGTCTCAAAAATGTGTTTTGAAAATGGCAATTTGGATGTTTTAGCCGATAAAATGCCACTTTATGCTATTCTTTTGGATATTTTTCTGTTTTGAAAATGAGCAAAGAAGAGCGATGAACATACTGGATACTGGCCATGAAGCCCAGTATCCTTTTTCCAACAGTGGCCAACCCAGATCCTAAGTACCAGACAGAAACCCAAAGAGCTGAGATTCCACCAATAAGAGCTAAGCTCATCAGTGATGTCACAATGGCTTCTTTGTCCTAGACTTGGCTCACATAAGAACATAAGAAACGCCCTCACCGGATCAGACCGAGGTCCATCTAGTCCGATGATCCGCACACGCAGTGGCCCATTTAGGTACTCCTTTTTGGAGACCCGAATTTCCCGTATCCCTCAATATGATTTGCAAGAAGGTATGCATCCAACTTGCGCTTGAAACCCAGAACAGAAGTCTCCGCCACAACCTCCTCCGGAAGAGCATTCCAAGTGCCCACCACTCGTTGTGCGAAACAGAACTTCCCGACACTTGTCTTGAACCTGCTGCCACTCAGTTTCAGGCTATGACCTCTTGTCCATTTCACATCCGAAAATGTTAGTAATGCTGCTTCCTGGTCTATTATCAAATCCTTTTAATATTTTAAAAGTCTCAATCAAATCCCCTCTCAGTCTTCTCTTCTCGAGGGTGAACAGCCCCAGCTTTCGGAGTCGTTCTTTGTAGCACAAATTTTCCATACCTTTGACTAGTTTCGTGGCTCGCCTCTGCACCCTCTCCAGCAGAGTTATATCCTTCTTAAGGTATGGAGACCAGTGTTGGACACAGTATTCCAAATGCGGTCTGACCATTGCTCTGTAAAGTGGCATTATGACTTCTCCCGATCTACTCGTGATCCCCTTCTTAATCATGTCTAACATCCTGTTTGCTTTCTTCGCCGCCGCTGCGTATTGAGCCGAAGGCTTTAGGGTTCTGTCAATCAGTACCCCCAAATCCCTTTCCTGTTCGCATTTAGCTAATGTCACCCCCAACATCCTATACTCATGTTCTTTGTTTTTCCTTCCTAGATGCATCACCTTGCATTTGGCTATGTTAAAATTCATCTGCCACTTTGTCGCCCACATTTCCAGCTGGTTCAGATCCAGAGGGAAGGACAAATGCCTGTATCTTGGCGTAGTATACAGACCCCCAAGACAACAAGAAGACCTAGATATGGAATTAATCGGAGATATAGAGAATATCACCATGCGGGGGGACACAGTATTGGTAGGTGACTTCAACATGCCCGATGTGGATTAGGTCACACTTTCCTCTGCTTCCGGCAGCAGCAGGAAGCTATTAAACTCTTTGCATGGAGCAGGACTCAGGCAACTGGTATTTGAGTCAACAAGGGATTAGGCAATTTTGGACCTGGTACTTACCAATGGAGAAAGTATCACAGAGGTCTCGGTGGGTGAAACTTTGGCCTCCAGTGACCACAATATGATATGGTTCAATCTCAGGAAAGGTTTCACGAAATCTACCACACTGACCAAAGTTCTCAAGTTCAAGGACACAAACTTCCAAGACATGGGAGACTTCATTCACCAGGCGCTACAAATCCAAGCAGACACCAACAACGTGGAGGAAATGTGGTCAACTTTGAAAACTACCATACAGGAAGCAACTAACCGCTATGTTAAATCAGTAAGCAAACGGAGTAGGAACAACAAGCCACAGTGGTTCTCTATGGAGATCTCGGACCTCATCAAAGAGAAAAAAAAAGCATTCATCTCTTACAAACAATCAGGGACACAGGACTCCAGAGTAGATTATCTGACCAAGTCAAGAGCCGTCAAAGCTGCAGTTAGGGAGGCCAAATTCCGCTTGGAGGAGTCTCTAGCAAAGAACATCCAGAAGGGAGATAAATCCTTCTTCAGGTATATCAGCGAAAGAAAAAAGAACTCGGGCGGGATAGTACGACTCAGAAAAACAGACGGAGACTATGTAGAGACGGACTCGGAAAAAGCCCAACTGTTAAATGAATACTTCTGTTCAGTCTTCACCCGCGAGGCGCCGGGAATCGGCCCTCAGCCACAGACAAGGATTAAATCAGTAGACCTGTTTAGTAATTTCAAATTTACACCCAGCAGTGTCTACTGCGAGCTGTCAAAAATCAAGGTCAACAAGGCAATGGGGCCTGACAACCTACACCCTAGGGTACTCAGGGAGTTGGGTGATGTCTTAGCGGAACCGCTATCCACGCTCTTCAATCTCTCCCTTAGTACAGGTAACGTCCCGATGGACTGGAAGACGGCTAACGTCATTCCACTACACAAGAAAGGCTCCAGGATAGAGATGGCAAACTACAGGCCAGTGAGTCTCACTTCAATAGTGAGCAAACTAATGGAAACTCTGATCAAACGCCAATTGGATAGGATCATGGACGAGGAGAATCTACAGGATCCCCGCCAACATGGATTCACTAAGGGGAGATCCTGCCAATCCAACCTGATCAGCTTCTTTGACTGGGTGACGAAGAAGCTGGATGTTGGTGAGTCCCTGGACATCGTCTACCTGGATTTCAGCAAAGCATTTGATAGCGTGCCACACCGCAGGTTGCTGAGCAAGATGAGTTATTTAGGTTTGGGCGACACATTAACTAAATGGGTTGGGAACTGGCTTGGGGGTAGGCTTCAGAGGGTGGTGTTGAATGGCACCCCCTCCGAAATGTCCGAGGTGATAAGTGGAGTGCCACAAGGCTCTGTCCTGGGCCCAATCTTGTTCAACATCTATATAAGAGACTTGACAGAAGGGCTCCGAGGTAGAATAACATTATTCGCCGACGATGCCAAACTGAGCAATGTAGTGAGCAAAAGCACAACAGACAAAAAAGCAATGGCAGACGATATGGTGCATGACTTACTTCTGCTGGAGAACTGGTCTAGGTCCTGGCAACTCAGCTTCAATGCCAAAAAATGCAAAGTCATGCACCTGGGAAGCCAAAATCCATGCAAGATTTACACCCTAAATGGCGAGATTCTGACAAGAACTAAAGCAGAAAGAGACTTAGGGGTGATTGTCAGGGAAGACATGAAGGCTGCAAACCAAGTGGAGCAAGCTTCATCCAAAGCAAGGCAAATCATAGGTTGCATACGCAGGAGTTTCGTCAGCCGTAAACCTGAAGTCATTATGCCACTGTATAGATCCATGGTGAGACCGCACCTGGAGTACTATGTGCAATTCTGGAGGCCGCATTACCGCAAGGATGTGCTGAGACTGGAATCGGTACAGAGAATGGCCACCAGAATGGTCTCGGGACTCAAGGAGCTCCCGTACGAGGAGCGGTTAGGGAAATTGCAGCTCTACTCACTCGAGGAACATCGAGAGAGGGGAGATATGATCGAGACATTCAAGTATCTCACGGGCCGCATCGAGGTGGAAGAAGACATCTTCTTCTTCAAGGGTCCCGCGGCAACAAGGGGCATTCGTGGAAAATCAGGGGCGGGAAACTGCACAGTGACACTAGGAAGTTCTTCTTCACTGAAAGGGTGGTTGATCGCTGGAATAGTCTTTCACTTCAGGTTATTGAGGCCAGAAGTGTGCCAGATTTTAAGGCCAGATGGGATAGACATGTAGGATCTATCCGCAAAGATAGATAGGGAGGGTCACTGGGGTGGGCAGACTTGATGGGCCATGGCCCTTATCTGCCGTCCATTTCTATGTTTCTATGTTTCTGAAAATCCTTGCAGTCACTTAGAGAGCCAACCGCCCGACATAGTTTTGTATCATCTGCAAACTTTATTATATCGCATGTTGTTTCCTCTTCTAGGTCATTTATGAAAATGTTGAACAAGATAGGCCCGAGAACCGAGCCCTGGGGTACACCGCTAGTCTCTTCCATTCCGAGAATTTCCCATTTATGTTAACCCTCTGCATTCTGTTCTCTAGCCATTTACCGATCCATCTGTGGACTTCACCTCCTATTCCATGGTTTAATAGTTTTCTCATAAGCCTTGCATGAGGGAGACAAACAGGTTGCCGATAGGTTAAATTCATTCTTTGCCTCTGTCTTTACAAATGAGGACACTACAATAATGCCAGAAACGAGGAAGATATTCTCCGGAAGCATAGAGGAGAGCCTCGCAACAGTACATGTGGGGTTGGACATGATATATTTTTAGACTGATAGACTTAAAAGTAGCAAAGCCCCTGGACCGGACGGAATTCACCCAAGAGTATTAAAGGAACTTAAGATAGAAATTGGCGAACTATTACAATCCTTAGCTAACATGTCAATCAGAACCGGGCAAATACCGGATGACTGGAGGATAGCAAATGTCATCCCAATTTTCAAGAAAGGATCAAGAGGTGAACCGGGAAATTACAGACCTGTGAGTCTCACATCGGTTCCTGGGAAGATAATTGAAACACTAATTAAGGATACCATTGTACAACACCTGGAAGAGCACAACCTAATAAGTGCTAGTCAACACGGCTTTAGGAAAGGGAAGTCATGTTTGACAAATTTACTTCAATTTTTTTAACAAGGTGAATAAACAAATCGATATTGGAGATCCAGTGGACATAATTTATTTGGACTTCCAGAAAGCATTTGACAAGGTCCCGCACGCAAGGCTTATAAGTAAATTACTAAGTCATGGAATAGGAGGAGAAGTGCACAGATGGATCGGCAAATGGCTAGAGAACAGAAAACAGAGGGTGATAATAAATGGGAAATTCTCGGATTGGGAGAAGGTGACTAGCGGCGTGCTCCAGGGATCGGTTCTTGGACCCATCTTGTTCAATATTTTTATAAATGACCTTGAAGAGGAAACGACATGCAATATAATCAAGTTTGCAGATGACACAAAAATATGTCGGGGGGTTGGCTCTCCAAGGGACTGCGAGGATCTTCAGAAGGATCTGGACCAGCTGGGAAAATGGGCGATAAAGTGGCAAATGAATTTCAATATAGACAAATGCAAGGTGATGCATCTGGGAAAGAAAAATAAAGAACATGAATATAGAATATTGGGTGTGACATTAGCCAAATGCGAACAAGAAAGGGACTTGGGGGTCCTGATAGACAGAACCCTAAAACCATCGGTACAATGCGCGGCGGCAGCAAAAAAAGCAAACAGGATGTTGGGCATGATCAAAAAGGGGATCACGAATAGGTCGGAGGACGTCATAATGCCATTTTACAGAGCAATGGTCAGACCACACTTGGAGTACTGTGTCCAACATTGGTCTCTAAACCTCAAGAAGGATATAACTCTGCTGGAGAGGGTGCAGAGGCGAGCCACTAAACTAGTCAAAGGTATGGAGAATTTGAGCTACCAAGAACGCCTCCGAAAACTTGGACTGTTCAACCTCGAAAAGAGAAGATTGAGGGGGGATTTGATAGAGACTTTTAAAATATTAAAAGGATTTGACATAATAGACCAGGAAGAAGCATTACTGACATTTTCAGATGTGACACGGACAAGAGGTCATAGCCTGAAACTGTGTGGCAGCAGGTTCAGGACAAATGTCAGGAAGTTCTGCTTCACACAGCGAGTGGTGAGTGCTTGGAATGCTCTCCCAGAGGAGCTTGTGGCAGAGACTAGTGTTCAGGGTTTCAAGCGCAAGTTGGATGCACACCTTCTTGCAAATCATATCGAGGGATATGGGAGATCCGGGTCTCCAACAGGGAGCAACTAACTGGGCCTCCGCGTGTGCGGATTGCTGGACTAGATGGACCTAGGTCTGATCCGGTGAAGGCGTTTCTTATGTTCTTATGACCTTGTCAAATGCTTTCTGGAAGTCCAAGTAAATTATGTCCACTGGATTACCACTATCAATTTGTTTGTTCACCTTCTCAAAGAATTGAAGTAGATTTGTCAAACATGACTTCCCTTTCCTGAAGCCGTGTTGACTAGCCCTAATTAGGTTGTGCTCTTCCAAGTGTTGTACAAGAACATAAGAGCTGCCATACTGAGACAGACAGAAGGTGTATCGAGCCCAGTATCCTGTTTCCAACAGTGGCCAACCCAAGTCCCAAGTACCAGACAGAAACCCAAAGAGCTGAGATTGTGATGTCATAATGCTTCAATCCACAAATGCCTAAGAGCCAACCTCAGCATTGATGTCACAATGGCTTCATCTTGGCTCACATAAGAACAGAGGTGTCCAAAAGGTCGATCGCGATCAACCAGTAGATTGCAAAGGCAATGCGAGTCGATCGCAGAGCTCATCCCGGGCTTCGTGGTCGACTCGTGTTGCCTTTGCGTTCTGTTCTCCCTGCTTCCCAACGCCAAGCACCGGGCCCACAGCCTTCCACCTAATGTCAATTCTGACGTCGGAGAGGAAGTGCCGGGCCAGCCAATCGCCGACACGTTCACACGCACTGTGTGTGATACATTGTTCCCTGAGTAACTTGGATCCTAGTTGGGACTTTGTTTCATATTTTTTAGATGTGTTACTCTTAATAAAAGACTCGTCACTATCAGTTGGGTTTGACATCTCCAGTGCCTCTTTTTGTTGCTTGCTCTAGAAAGATACATCAAGCACAATTGTACAGAAAGAGATAGAAATAAACTTTACAAATACAGAATGGATTTAGAGTGTGTGTCTGGGTAGGTGAGAGGCTGTGTCCACAGAAAATAGAGAGAGAGAGAGAAACCCCCAAGAGGCCAAAGTGTGTGTGTGTGTGTGGGGGGGGGGGGGGGGGTGAACAAGGGCCCAGAGAGAGTGCAAGAGCGAGGGGGTGTGGGGGTAAAGCAGGGTCCAGAGAGGGAGAGAGTATAAACTGGTCCAGAGAGAGAGAGAGATAAAAGGAGAGAGTGTAAATGGGTCCAGAGCGAGAGAGAGAGGGTGGTCCAGGCTCCAGAGAGAGAGGGGGTTTTAAAACCTCTTACATTTATAAGTTTGAGACTTATTTTAAAAATAGAATCTATTGTGGTTAAGTGCCCCTATCTTTTGTAAACTGTTTGAAACAATGGTAAATAAGGTATGTGGGGTGTGAGAGACTGGGAAAGAAAAGAGGGAGAAACTGTCCCTCCTAGACTGCAGTTCCTGTTCATTTCCAGTATCCCTCTGACAATGGCTTCTGATTAACCGTGCAGCGGAGGCTACTGTCCATCTTATGCACCACATCTTATCTTCAGAACCTGAGGGCTGTGCCAAGGTCTTTTGTTACTTTTACGCACTGATAATTTAGATGTAATTTAGGCATTCTGAGGCTGATGGTCCGTGTGCGCTGACATCCCCTAAGATCAGATAATCTCCCATAGGCCTTTGCTGACGTTGGTTAGGCCAACAGAGAATGCTGACAGCTAGCAATGTAAGGCTGAGCTGACAAAGATTTTTGTCAGCTCTCAGTGGTTCTTGTTTAAAAATTAGTGAGCTACTGTGCCAGTCACTTGGGGTTATTGCCAACTCCCTCCATACAGCAAAAACAAACACATGCATATTAAAAGAGGTCAGTGATCTTTATAGAAACCAGATACAGTTGTCTGTCCTCACTAGAAGCATATACATTACAAACGTAACCCCCACCCCTTCCAAGAAAAGAACTGCAGAGCTGCCTGTACCAAGACCCAGAGAAGCAGCCTGTGTCTATCGGACATGTCGTGCTGTTACTTTCACTGTCCTAACACTGGGTCTGGGGCAGAATGTGTGATCTCTTCTCCGCTATGGTATCCATGTGCCTCACTGAATCTGCCGGTTCTACACTGCAGGAACAACCCATCAAGAAATCTATCACTTCTCCACTGCAGGAACAAACCATCATGGAGGAGAAGGAGGAGGACCATGACACAGACCTAGAGGATGAAGGTGAGTGGCTCTCCTACATCACACAGCATCTGGAATTTCAGAGTCAAACTAAGCCAATGCAAAAAAATTATTCTTTTTAACTCATCACTCATTGCATTGCAGTCTTCCCAGAGCAAGATTAAACCTTTGATGGGTCCTAGACAAATAAGCGTGTTGGGGCCCCATCATAATATTTTTAAATGTCCAGAAATGGGGGTGCATGTGGTTCTTTATGTAAGAAGTGCTGCTCGCTGTCTCCACCTGCTGACTGGAGAAAAAAGTGCAGGACACAGGGAGAACAGACAGACCTCTGTAGACAGCACTGGCTCTATTCCACACCCAATCTTTTATCTGCCGAGTCTTCCTCAGCTAGAAAAGCAGAAATACCGTACTTGCTAACCATGCATTGAACTGGTCAGTGGATGCCAGATGAAGAGAAGTGGGGCTTGGAGACCTTCATCACGCTTTCTTTTCATAGTTTGGACCAAAACACATATGTGCAGCTGGAGGTTTCCACTCTTACCTGGCTAGTGATTTTTTTCCTTTTATAATTAGTTTGCAACTGGAGGGTTAAAATGTGTGTGTGTGTGTGTGTGTTGGGTGGGGGAGGGGTGTTTCATAAAGAAGAAGAATTTATGAGAGGGAAGATGAGTGCTTTTCCAGGTGTTTGTTTCTGTTTTGTTTATTGATTGATTTACATGAACGTGATGTATCGCCATTGGCAATGACATGCAGAACAGTGGTCTACAATTTATATTAATGAAATAAAGAAATGAAAGGAGAAGGGAGGATAGGTTTAGGGAATATTAACCTTTTCTTCTTCACCCTGGCTCTCACAGGCCTGATGAATTGATAGACTCTGAGATTTCCAACAATGGCCAACCCAGGTCCCAAGTACCAGACAGAAACCCAAAGAGCAGCAACATTCCAGAGCTGAGATTGTGATGTCATAATGCCTCATTCCACCAATGCCTGAGAGCCAACCTCAGCAGTGATGTCACAATGGCTCGATTGTCCTAGACTTGTCTCATATAAAAACATAAGAGCTGCTGAACTGGGACAGACGGAAGGTCCATCAAGCTCAGTATCCTGATTCCAACAGTGGCCAAACCTGGTCCCAAGTACCTAACTAGATCCCAAGTAGTTAAACAGATTTTATGCTGCTTATCCTGGGAATAAGCAGTGGATTTCCCCAAGCCATCTCAAGAATGGCCTATGGACTTCTCTTTTGGGAAATTAGCCAAACCTTTTTTAAACCCCACTAAACTAACTGATTTCACCATATTCTCTGGCAATGAATTCCAGAATTTAATTCCACGTTGTGTGAAGAAATATTTTCCCTGGTTTGTTTTAAATCTACTACTTAGTAGCTTCATCGCATGCCCCCTAGTCCTAGTATTTTTGGAAAGAGTGAACAAGCGATTCACATCTACCCTTTCCACTCCACTTATTATTTTATAGACCTCTATCATATCACCCCTGAGCCATCTTTTCTCCAAGCTGAAGAGCCCTAGCCACTTTAGCTTCTCCTCATAGGGAAATCGTCCCATCCATTTTACCATTTTTTGTTGCCCTTCTCTGTACCTTTTCTAAATCCGTTATGTCTTTTTTGAGATACAGCAACCAGAACTGCACACAGTATTCGAGGTGCGGCCGTACCATAGAGCGATGTAAGGGCATTATAACATTTTCATCTTTGTTTCCCGATAATTCCTAACATTCTGTTTGCTTTCTTAGACGATGACACACATTGAGTTGAAGGTTTCAGCATATCCTCAACAATGACACCTAGAGCCTTTTCCTGGGCAGTGACTCCTCACAGAACCCAGCATTACATAGCTATAGTTCGGGTTCCTCTTTCTCACATGCATCACTCTACACTTGCTCACATTAAACATCATCTGCCATTTCTTCGCCTGGTTCCTTCGATATATCTAAACATGTCCTTCTCCAATGATTTATTTATTCTTCGTATTTATATACCACTTATAACCTAATGATCTTTCTCTTCTGACGGTCATAACTTCATAATTTGGGCTTCGAGTGATATCTTCCCGAATCGATTTGTTAGTTCTTTTGGCAGTCCACCGAATGCATAAAATCCTTCTCCAGCACCAAAGCTCAAATGAGTTGATCTTCTTTCTGTCTTGTGTCCAGATTTCACATTCATCGTTGACCACTGAGAAAATGAGTGCATGGACAAGTCTGACCTTTGTTTGGAGTGTGAATACTTTGCTGAGATCATTCATTGAAGAGTGACCAAGTGCTATTCTGAGACCAGGAGATTGAAATCCTTTATAAATTCTATTCTTTCGCTTTCAAGCTCAAAATCATCATTTTCCATGTTCATGATCTTCGTCTTGTTTATCTTCAGTTCTAATCCCATGTTATAACTTTCAGCTTTGACTTTTTTCAGTAGTTACAGCATATCTCCGTTGCTGGTGTTGAGAGTTACTGTATACTATCTGCATAGTGCAGGTTGGTTATATTTCAGACACCAACTTTGAAGCCAACGCTCTCTCCTTTCAATTTTACTTTTCTAATGATGGTTTCACCATAAAGGTTGAGCAGGTGAGGTGACAAGATGCATCCTTGCCTGACACATAGTACCATAGATGATTTTAATGACAGTAACATAGTAACATAACATAGTAGATGACGGCAGATAAAGACCCGAATGGTCCATTCAGTCTGCCCAACCTGATTCAATTTAAATTTATTACATTTTTTCTTCACAGCTATTTCTGGGCAAGAATCCAAAGCTCTACCCAGTACTGTGCTTGGGTTCCAACTGCCGAAATCTCCATTAAAACCTATTCCAGCCCATCTAAACCCTCCCAGCCATTGAAGCCCTCTCCAGCCCATCCTCCCCCAAACGGCCATTTACAGACACAGACCGTGCAACATTTGGTTCTTGAAATCTTTCAGGATACTGGGATGCATGTCATATGGTCCAGGTGATTCATTACTTTAGCTTATTACTTTTTCTGGTTCACTGGGATTTGTTGCAGTTGCTCCGTGTTGTCATTCTTGAGTACCATTTCTGTCACAGGGAGTTAGCTATACATTTGCCTCAATTTCTGATACTTTCCTGTTGTAATGATACAAAATAGTTTAATCTGGAGGTAATCCATCCATGTCTTTCAATCAAGTCTCAGTAACCAATAAAAATTGTGAAGAACATCGGAGACAATGTTCCATTTATTAGTTAATGAAAGGGAACAATGTAAAGTGTCAAGAGGATCAATCTGCAGCTAACAAGGTATAAGACTATTATATATTAGACCATATGCCCTCTAGTTCTGTGACTCTTCAAGCTGGAGTTACTGACTTAATCCTCCATAGCCCCAGGTACGTTAGATAGATTGTGAACCCACCGGGACAGATAGGGAAAATGCTTGAGTACCTGATTGTAAAACCGCTTAGAAAACCTTGATAGGCGGTATATAAAATCCTAATAAACTTAAACTTAAACTTAAACTCCAAGAGCAATGAGTGACCTGAATCAGGTCACAGGCCCATGGGTAGGATTTGCAGAAGCACCTTTTCCAATTGAGCAGCAATTACGGTATTTGCTGTGTGTGTTATGTAGAGCATTCCATAGGAGCCTTCAGACTTGCCATGCTGTGCTTTGTGTCCCTAGGATTATCATCGTTTCAAGCCCTGACTTATGAACAGCTGTATCTTGAGGCCTGTCGTCAGGTTGACGTGGTCCCTGTCTCATACTTCCTCCGACACATGCGTGATACCACCATGGATCTGAGTCACCATGGCCTTGGAGCTAAAGGAACCAGAGCAATCTGTATAGCACTGGTGGTGAGCATCCAGCCTTTCCCAGACACTTACAGAAGTCTCTTCTTTTATCAATGCAAAACAATTCACTTTTGTCTTAACTTCTCAGTCTAATGCCTTCATCACAAGCCTGAACCTGGACGATAACTGGATCTTGGCTGAAGGTGTCGCAGATTTGGCAGAAATGCTGAAGGAAAATTGTTTCATCCAGGAACTGGTAAGAGGCTTCACTCATTTCTGGCAGTGGGAGATTGGCACAAACTGGAAGGACAGTGTCTGAGCCTGAGAGCTTTTGAGGGAAGCAGGGGGCTGGTAGCTCAATTTCATTCTGATAACTCAAACCCGGTCAGAATTCCACCCACCCTCAATGTGTCTCAAATTTACCCCCTGATCTGGAGATTTACCTCCGTAATGCTGGAGGGTTTTCTCGCAGGCCACATCCACGTCTAAAACCAGTTTTAGCAAATGTACATGCCATGATTTCTATAGCGCTATCAAACGCACGCAGTACTGTACATAATACGCATGAAGTAAACCACTTAGACTATAAATGAGATATATAAATAAATAAAAATAAACACAATTTCTTTTTCAGGTCAATTTGATTTTATCATTTGCTCCCAGACTCTGGTTTCCTCTTTCTCTTTTTTCATCATCTGACTTGCCAGAACCTCCATATCCATTTGGCACGTTGTCTCTGCACTTCCATTATCCATGTATTCTCTGCCCAGCATCATCCCTGTGTCCCTGTCCCTATCCTCTCTCTGACCCTATTCATGTCCTGTCCAATATAACTCTTATGTCTTTATTTTCTTCCCCATCCCATAAGCCAGCATCTCTCCCTCTCTCTTGCCCCCTCCCCAGAGGACCAGCACCACCTCTCCCTCTTTCTTTGTTGTCCATAGGTCGCGTCATCTCTTCTCCCCCTACCCTTGTTCCAGCATCTTTTTCTCCCCTTCCCCAGACATTCTCTCTCTCCCTCTCCTTTCCCTACTTCTGCGGGTCAGCATCTTTCTCACTCCCCCCTCCCCCCATGGTCATTCAAACTTCTTTCTGCTGGTAGTATTAAAGATACTCTGCTTCATGCTGGCCTGGTGTCTTCCCTCTACCTTATCCCACCCTCAGAAACCAAAAGTAGTGTCAAAGGGTGGTGGTTAATGGTACCCTCTCTAAAACATCGGAGGTGACCAGTGGAGTGCCGCAGGGCTCGGTCCTGGGTCCACTCCTTTTCAACATATTCATAGGGGATCTGACTCAAGGGCTTCAAGGTAAAATAACACTATTCGCCGATGACGCCAAACTATGTAATATAGTATGTGAATGCAGTTTACAGAATTATATGGCGCAGGACCTGTTTACATTGGAAAGTTGGTCCTCAACCTGGCAGCTAGGCTTCAATGCTAAGAAATGTAAGGTCATGCACCTCGGAAGCGGAAATCCATGCAGGACGTACTTCTTGAACGGAGAAACTTTAACTAGGACTTCAGCAGAACGAGATTTAGGAGTAATCATCAGTGCAGACATGAAAACTGCCAATCAAGTGGAGAAGGCTTCATCTAAGGCAAGGCAGATATTGGGTTGTATCAATAGAAATTTCGTCAGCCGAAAGCCTGAAGTCATAATGCCGTTGTACAGGGCCTCCCCTCAGGGAGACAGTCATATGTATGCGGTCGGTATCAGGAGCTGAAAAGCTTGAAGAAGGAAGTCAAGTGACTAGAGGGAAGATACAGGAGCTAGAAGGACTTTACACCACAGAGGACCCAATCAGGACAGCTGAGGACTTCAGGAGTGAGAGACACATCGAGGAGGAAGTCAGGGAACTCGAGAAATTCATTGAGGAAGCATCCAGGAGGAGGGTGGAAGAGAACGAACTTCAGATGGAAGATGAAGTTACACCAACAACAACATGGAAGGGAGAACAACAAGCGGAAGAGAACGAACTTCAGATGGAAGATGAAGTTACACCAACATGGAAGGGAGAACAACAAGCAGATGACCTCAAAGAAGTCACCCACAGAGGAATACCACACGAGAGAGAGAAATTGGCTAGTCGATACCCAGGAGAAGAAAGAGCGAAGCACACCGAGGACATTGACTTGAGACCGAAGTGAAATTTGAAGAAGGGAAAGTCAGCGATCCTTGTAGGAGACTCGATCTTGAGGCATGTGGATAGCCACATAACAGGAGGTAGAGAGGATCGACTGGTGACCTGCCTCCCAGGAGCGAGAACCAAGGACATCGTGGACAAAATTGGAAAGATCCTGGAAGGAGCGGAGACGGAAGAGACCACAGTAATAATCCATATCGGGACAAACGATGTCAGCAGGAGAGACTACAGAAAAAGCACACTGATAAAACAATTCAAGATTCTGGGAAGAAAGCTGAAGATGAGGACCCAGAAGATAGCGTTCTCAGAGATCCTACCGGTACCGAGGACAGATGTGAAAAGGCAAGAGGAACTACAATCAATAAAAGCGTGGATGAGGAAATGGTGTGAGGAAGAAGGATTACACTTCGTGAGGAACTGGACAACGTTCTGGGGAAAGAGCAAGCTCTACAGGAGAGATGGATTACACCTGAGCGCGGCAGGAACTATACTTCTAACAAACAATGTCAGGAGAGGACTAGAACAGGCTTTAAACTGAGAGGAAGGGGAAAGCCGACAGTTGACCAAGCGTCGACGATTCGGAAGAAGGTATCCCGTGAAGATACTAAAGGGAAACAAGGCTGGAAAATAACAACAAGGGACAAATTACAGGAGTCGACTAACCCAGAAGAAGAGGTTAGAAAGATTGTAGCAAAAGAGAAGACACTAAAGAACGCAGCACAGGAAAAGGAAATGAAGACATCAAAATACCAGGATCTAAACTGCATATATACTAATGCAAGGAGCCTAAGAAATAAAATGGGGGAATTAGAAGCCATGGCCAATGCAGAGGACATAGACATCATTGGAATCTCTGAAACATGGTGGAATGAGGAAAGCAAATGGGATACAGCACTGCTGGGGTACAAGCTCTATCGCCAGGATAGGTCAGGACAGAAAGAAGGTGGAATAGCCCTATACATAAAAGAAAGCATACAATCAACAAGAATGGACACAGCAGAGACGACCAATAAGCTGGAATCGCTATGGGTTAAAATACCGGGAAGGAAAGGGCCTGAAATAAATATCATCCTCCCAGGCAAACTGGAGATATCAATGAAGAAATGGAAGCCGAGATGAAGCGAGAATGCAAAAGCGGTAACACGGTTATTATGGGAGACTTCAACTACCCCAGGATTGACTGGAGTCTTGGAAGCTCAAAATGCGCTAGGGAGACAGAATTCCTGGAGGCTACACAAGATTGCTTCATGGAGCAGCTTCTTAGAGAACTGACGAGAGGAAATACCAGATAACAGAACTACTGCGGCAAATTTGCAACCTCTTCCTGAAAACAGGCGTGATCCCGGAGGATTGGAAGATAGCCAATGTTACGCCCATTTTTAAAAAGGGATCAAGAGGTGACCCGGAAAACTACAGACCGGTGAGTCTGACCTCAGTTCCGGGGAAAATGGCAGAAGCATTGATAAAAGAAAGCATCGATGAACATTTTGAAAGAAACGAGCTTCTGATAACCAGCCAACATTGTTTCTGCAAGGAGAGATTGTGCCTAACTAATTTATTGCACTTTTTTGAAGGAATTAACAAACGGATGGACAGAGGAGACCCCATAGACATCATATACCTAGATTTCCAAAAAGCCTTTGACAAGGTGCCTCATGAACGTCTACTCCGGAAACTGAAGAACCATGGGGTGGAAGGAGACGTACATAGATGGATCAGAAACTGGTTGGCGGGTAGGAAACAGAGGGTAGGGGTGAAGGGCCACTACTCGGACTGGAGGAGGGTCACGAGTGGTGTTCCACAGGGCTCGGTGCTCGGGCCGCTGCTATTTAATATATTCATAAATGATCTAGAAACAGGGACAAAGTGTGAGATAATAAAATTTGCGGACGACACCAAACTATTCAGTGGAGCTCGGACTAAAGAGGACTGCGAAGAATTGCAAAGGGACTTGAACAAACTAGGGGAATGGGTGACGAGGTGGCAGATGAAGTTCAACGTTGAGAAATGTAAAGTATTACATGTGGGAAGCAGAAACCCGAGGTACAACTATTCGATGGGAGGGATGTTATTGAATGAGAGTACCCAAGAAAGGGACTTGGGGTAATGGTGGACATGACAATGATGCCGATGGCACAGTGCGCTAAGAGAGCGAATAGAATGCTAGGTATAATCAAGAAGGGTATTACAACCAGAACGAAAGAAGTTATCCTGCTGTTGTATCGGGCAATGGTGCGTCCGCATCTGGAGTACTGCGTCCAATATTGGTTGCCGTATCTTAAGAAGGATATGGCGTTACTCGAGAGGGTTCAGAGGAGAGCGACACGTCTGATAAAAGGGATGGAAAACCTTTCATACGCTGAGAGATTGGAGAAACTGGGTCTCTTTTCCCTGGAAAAGAGGAGACTTAGAGGGGATATGATAGAGATATACATAAGAACATAAGAACATAAGAAGTTGCCTCCACCGGGATCAGACCAGAGGTCCATCGCACCCAGCGGTCCGCACCCGCGGCGGCCCTTCAGGTCCATGACCTGTCAAGTGTTCCCTGCCCTAAAAAACCTATCCTTACTTCTATCTGTATCCCTCAATCCCCTTTTCCTTCAGGAATTTATCCAAACCTTCTTTGAATCCCTGTAGTGTCTTCTGCCCCACCACAACCTCCGGGAGTGCGTTCCATGTGTCCACCACTCTCTGGGTGAAGAAGAACTTCCTGGCATTGGTTCTAAACCTATCCCCTTTCAGTTTCTCCGAGTGCCTCCTTGTACTTGTTGTTCCCCACAGTCTGAAGAATCTGTCCCTGTCTACCTTATCTATGCCTTTCAGGATCTTGAAAGTTTGTATCATGTCTCCTCTAAGTCTCCTCTTTTCCAGGGAGAACAGCCCCAGCTGTTCTAGCCTGTCGGCATACGAAAGGTTTTCTATACCTCTTACCATTTTCGTCGCTCTTCTCTGGACCCCCTCAAGCAATGCTATGTCCTTCTTGAGGTACGGCGACCAATACTGGACACAGTACTCCAGATGCGGGCGCACCATTGCACGGTACAGTGGCATGATGACTTCCTTTGTCCTGGTCGTGATACCCTTCTTGATGATACCCAGCATTCTGTTTGCTTTCTTTGAGGCTGTCGCGCATTGTGCTGATGCTTTCATTGTTGTATCCACCAGCACACCCAGGTCTCTTTCAAGGGTACTTACATCTAGCAATGTTCCCCCCATTGTATAGCTGAACATCGGGTTCTTTTTCCCAACATGCATGACCTTGCATTTCTCTATATTAAAACGCATCTGCCACTTTTTGGCCCACTCTTCCAGCTTCGTTAGGTCCCTTTGCAGGTTTTCACAGTCTTCCGTGGTTCTAACCCTGCTGCAGAGTTTGGTGTCATCTGCAAATTTGATAACCTCACATTTCGTCCCTGTCTCCAGATCGTCTATAAATATATTGAACAGGAGCGGTCCCAACACCGACCCCTGCGGAACTCCGCTCGTGACCCGTTGCCAGTCTGAGTATTTGCCCTTCACTCCAACCCTCTGTTTTCTGCCCGCCAACCAGTGTTTAATCCATCGGTATACATCCCCCTCCACTCCGTGGTTCCACAGCTTCTTAAGCAGCCGTTCGTGGGGTACCTTGTCGAAAGCTTTTTGGAAGTCGAGGTAAATTATGTCTATGGGTTCCCCTTTGTCTATTTGGCTGTTTATTCCCTCAAAGAAATGTAGTAAGTTTGTGAGGCAAGACCTTCCCTTGCAGAAGCCATGTTGGCTCTCCCTCAGCTGCCCATTTTTTTCCATGTGCTCGCAGATCATACAAGATCATGAAGGGCATAGAGAGAGTAGAGAGGGACAGATTCTTCAAACTTTCAAAAAATAAAAGAACAAGAGGGCATTCGGAAAAGTTAAAAGGGGACAGATTCAAAACAAATGCTAGGAAGTTCTTCTTTACCCAACATGTGGTGGACACCTGGAATGCGCTTCCAGAGGACGTAATAGAGCAGAGAACGGTACTGGGGTTTAAGAAAGGATTGGACAATTTCCTGCTGGAAAAAGGGATAGAGGGGTATACATAGAGGATTACTGCACAGGTCCTGGACCTGTTGGGCCGCCATGTGAGCGGACTGCTGGGCACGATGTACCTCAGGTCTGACCCAGCAGAAGCATTGCTTATGTTCTTAAGGGCTCAGAGACTGTGAGAGTGAGAGACCTTCAAATTAATGTGATGCATTCCCTATGAATGACAGAAGGGGTCAGTGTTTCAGAGTGAGAGACCTTGAAATGAGTGTGACACACTTTTAATGAGTGAGAGAAGAGTCTCAGAGACTGTGAAAGTGAGAGACCTTCAAATGAGTGTGACACACTTTTAATGAGTGAGAGAACGGCTCAGAGACTTTGAGAGTCAGAGACCTTCATATGAGTGTGACACACTTTTAATGAGTGAGAGAACGGCTCAGAGACTGTGAGAGTCAGAGACCTTCAAATGAGTGTGACACACTTTTAATGAGTGAGAGTAGGGCTCAGAGAATGTGAGAGTGAGAGACCTTGAAATGAGTGTGACACACTTTTAATGAGTGAGAGAAGGGCTCAGAGAATGTGAGAGCGAGAGACCTTCAAATGAGTGTGACACACTTTTAATGAGTGAGAGAAGGGCTCAGAGAGTTTCAGAGTGAGAGACCTTCAAATTAATGTGATGCATTCCCTATGAATGACAGAAGGGGTCAGTGTTTCAGAGTGAGAGACCTTCAAATGAGTGTGACACACTTTTAATGAGTGAGAGTAGGGCTCAGAGAATGTGAGAGTGAGAGACCTTCAAATGAGTGTGATGCACTCGGGGTCAGTGTTTCAGAGTGAGAGACCTTCAAATGAGTGTGACACACTTTTAATGAGTGAGAGAAGGGCTCAGAGACTGTGAAAGTGAGAGACCTTCAAATGAGTGTGACACACTTTTAATGAGTGAGAGAAGGGCTCAGAGAATGTGAGAGCGAGAGACCTTGAAATGAGTGTGACACACTTTTAATGAGTGAGAGAAGGGCTCAGAGAATGTGAGAGCGAGAGACCTTGAAATGAGTGTGACACACTTTTAATGAGTGAGAGAAGGGCTCAGAGAATGTGAGAGCGAGAGACCTTGAAATGAGTGTGACACACTTTTAATGAGTGAGAGAAGGGCTCAGAGAGTTTCAGAGTGAGAGACCTTCAAATTAATGTGATGCATTCCCTATGAATGACAGAAGGGGTCAGTGTTTCAGAGTGAGAGACCTTCAAATGAGTGTGACACACTTTTAATGAGTGAGAGTAGGGCTCAGAGAATGTGAGAGTGAGAGACCTTCAAATGAGTGTGATGCACTCGGGGTCAGTGTTTCAGAGTGAGAGACCTTCAAATGAGTGTGACACACTTTTAATGAGTGAGAGAAGGGCTCAGAGAATGTGAGAGTGAGAGACCTTGAAATGAGTGTGACACACTTTTAATGAGTGAGAGAACAGCTCAGAGACTTTGAGAGTCAGAGACCTTCAAATGAGTGTGACACACTTTTAATGAGTGAGAGATGGGCTCAGAGACTGTTGGAGTCAGAGATCTTCAAATGAGTGTGACACACTTTTAATGAGTGAGAGTAGGGCTCAGAGAATGTGAGAGTGAGAGACCTTCAAATGAGTGTGACACACTTTTAATGAGTGAGAGAAGGGCTCAGAGAATGTGAGAGCGAGAGACCTTGAAATGAGTGTGACACACTTTTAATGAGTGAGAGAAGGGCTCAGAGAGTTTCAGAGTGAGAGACCTTCAAATTAATGTGATGCATTCCCTATGAATGACAGAAGGTGTCAGTGTTTCAGAGTGAGAGACCTTCAAATGAGTGTGACACACTTTTAATGAGTGAGAGTAGGGCTCAGAGAATGTGAGAGTGAGAGACCTTCAAATGAGTGTGATGCACTCGGGGTCAGTGTTTCAGAGTGAGAGACCTTCAAATGAGTGTGACACACTTTTAATGAGTGAGAGAAGGGTCTCAGAGACTGTGAAAGTGAGAGACCTTCAAATGAGTGTGACACACTTTTAATGAGTGAGAGAAGGGCTCAGAGAATGTGAGAGCGAGAGACCTTGAAATGAGTGTGACACACTTTTAATGAGTGAGAGAAGGGCTCAGAGAATGTGAGAGCGAGAGACCTTGAAATGAGTGTGACACACTTTTAATGAGTGAGAGAAGGGCTCAGAGAATGTGAGAGCGAGAGACCTTGAAATGAGTGTGACACACTTTTAATGAGTGAGAGAAGGGCTCAGAGAGTTTCAGAGTGAGAGACCTTCAAATTAATGTGATGCATTCCCTATGAATGACAGAAGGGGTCAGTGTTTCAGAGTGAGAGACCTTCAAATGAGTGTGACACACTTTTAATGAGTGAGAGTAGGGCTCAGAGAATGTGAGAGTGAGAGACCTTCAAATGAGTGTGATGCACTCGGGGTCAGTGTTTCAGAGTGAGAGACCTTCAAATGAGTGTGACACACTTTTAATGAGTGAGAGAAGGGTCTCAGAGACTGTGAAAGTGAGAGACCTTCAAATGAGTGTGACACACTTTTAATGAGTGAGAGAAGGGCTCAGAGAATGTGAGAGCGAGAGACCTTGAAATGAGTGTGACACACTTTTAATGAGTGAGAGAAGGGCTCAGAGAATGTGAGAGCGAGAGACCTTGAAATGAGTGTGACACACTTTTAATGAGTGAGAGAAGGGCTCAGAGAATGTGAGAGCGAGAGACCTTGAAATGAGTGTGACACACTTTTAATGAGTGAGAGAAGGGCTCAGAGAGTTTCAGAGTGAGAGACCTTCAAATTAATGTGATGCATTCCCTATGAATGACAGAAGGGGTCAGTGTTTCAGAGTGAGAGACCTTCAAATGAGTGTGACACACTTTTAATGAGTGAGAGAAGAGTCTCAGAGACTGTGAAAGTGAGAGACCTTCAAATGAGTGTGATGCACTCGGGGTCAGTGTTTCAGAGTGAGAGACCTTCAAATGAGTGTGACACACTTTTAATGAGTGAGAGAAGGGCTCAGAGAATGTGAGAGCGAGAGACCTTGAAATGAGTGTGACACACTTTTAATGAGTGAGAGAAGGGCTCAGAGAATGTGAGAGCGAGAGACCTTCAAATGAGTGTGACACACTTTTAATGAGTGAGAGAAGGGCTCAGAGAGTTTCAGAGTGAGAGACCTTCAAATTAATGTGATGCATTCCCTATGAATGACAGAAGGGGTCAGTGTTTCAGAGTGAGAGACCTTCAAATGAGTGTGACACACTTTTAATGAGTGAGAGTAGGGCTCAGAGAATGTGAGAGTGAGAGACCTTCAAATGAGTGTGATGCACTCGGGGTCAGTGTTTCAGAGTGAGAGACCTTCAAATGAGTGTGACACACTTTTAATGAGTGAGAGATGGGCTCAGAGACTGTGAGAGTCAGAGACCTTCAAATGAGTGTGACACACTTTTAATGAGTGAGAGAACAGCTCAGAGACTTTGAGAGTCAGAGACCTTGAAATGAGTGTGACACACTTTTAATGAGTGAGAGAAGGGTCTCAGAGACTGTGAAAGTGAGAGACCTTCAAATGAGTGTGACACACTTTTAATGAGTGAGAGAAGGGTTCAGAGAATGTGAGAGCGAGAGACCTTGAAATGAGTGTGACACACTTTTAATGAGTGAGAGAAGGGCTCAGAGAATGTGAGAGCGAGAGACCTTGAAATGAGTGTGACACACTTTTAATGAGTGAGAGAAGGGCTCAGAGAATGTGAGAGCGAGAGACCTTGAAATGAGTGTGACACACTTTTAATGAGTGAGAGAAGGGCTCAGAGAGTTTCAGAGTGAGAGACCTTCAAATTAATGTGATGCATTCCCTATGAATGACAGAAGGGGTCAGTGTTTCAGAGTGAGAGACCTTCAAATGAGTGTGACACACTTTTAATGAGTGAGAGTAGGGCTCAGAGAATGTGAGAGTGAGAGACCTTCAAATGAGTGTGATGCACTCGGGGTCAGTGTTTCAGAGTGAGAGACCTTCAAATGAGTGTGACACACTTTTAATGAGTGAGAGAAGGGTCTCAGAGACTGTGAAAGTGAGAGACCTTCAAATGAGTGTGACACACTTTTAATGAGTGAGAGAAGGGCTCAGAGAATGTGAGAGTGAGAGACTTTGAAATGAGTGTGACACACTTTTAATGAGTGAGAGAACAGCTCAGAGACTTTGAGAGTCAGAGACCTTGAAATGAGTGTGACACACTTTTAATGAGTGAGAGAAGGGCTCAGAGAATGTGAGAGCGAGAGACCTTGAAATGAGTGTGACACACTTTTAATGAGTGAGAGAAGGGCTCAGAGAATGTGAGAGTGAGAGACCTTGAAATGAGTGTGACACACTTTTAATGAGTGAGAGAAGGGCTCAGAGAATGTGAGAGTGAGAGACCTTCAAATGAGTGTGACACACTTTTAATGAGTGAGAGTAGGGCTCAGAGAATGTGAGAGTGAGAGACCTTCAAATGAGTGTGATGCACTCGGGGTCAGTGTTTCAGAGTGAGAGACCTTCAAATGAGTGTGACACACTTTTAATGAGTGAGAGAAGGGTCTCAGAGACTGTGAAAGTGAGAGACCTTCAAATGAGTGTGACACACTTTTAATGAGTGAGAGAAGGGCTCAGAGAATGTGAGAGCGAGAGACCTTGAAATGAGTGTGACACACTTTTAATGAGTGAGAGAAGGGCTCAGAGAATGTGAGAGCGAGAGACCTTGAAATGAGTGTGACACACTTTTAATGAGTGAGAGAAGGGCTCAGAGAATGTGAGAGCGAGAGACCTTGAAATGAGTGTGACACACTTTTAATGAGTGAGAGAAGGGCTCAGAGAGTTTCAGAGTGAGAGACCTTCAAATTAATGTGATGCATTCCCTATGAATGACAGAAGGGGCCAGTGTTTCAGAGTGAGAGACCTTCAAATGAGTGTGACACACTTTTAATGAGTGAGAGTAGGGCTCAGAGAATGTGAGAGTGAGAGACCTTCAAATGAGTGTGATGCACTCGGGGTCAGTGTTTCAGAGTGAGAGACCTTCAAATGAGTGTGACACACTTTTAATGAGTGAGAGATGGGCTCAGAGACTGTGAGAGTCAGAGACCTTCAAATGAGTGTGACACACTTTTAATGAGTGAGAGAACAGCTCAGAGACTTTGAGAGTCAGAGACCTTGAAATGAGTGTGACACACTTTTAATGAGTGAGAGAAGGGCTCAGAGAATGTGAGAGCGAGAGACCTTGAAATGAGTGTGACACACTTTTAATGAGTGAGAGAAGGGCTCAGAGAGTTTCAGAGTGAGAGACCTTCAAATTAATGTGATGCATTCCCTATGAATGACAGAAGGGGTCAGTGTTTCAGAGTGAGAGACCTTCAAATGAGTGTGACACACTTTTAATGAGTGAGAGTAGGGCTCAGAGAATGTGAGAGTGAGAGACCTTCAAATGAGTGTGATGCACTCGGGGTCAGTGTTTCAGAGTGAGAGACCTTCAAATGAGTGTGACACACTTTTAATGAGTGAGAGAAGGGTCTCAGAGACTGTGAAAGTGAGAGACCTTCAAATGAGTGTGACACACTTTTAATGAGTGAGAGAAGGGCTCAGAGAATGTGAGAGCGAGAGACCTTGAAATGAGTGTGACACACTTTTAATGAGTGAGAGAAGGGCTCAGAGAATGTGAGAGCGAGAGACCTTGAAATGAGTGTGACACACTTTTAATGAGTGAGAGAAGGGCTCAGAGAATGTGAGAGCGAGAGACCTTGAAATGAGTGTGACACACTTTTAATGAGTGAGAGAAGGGCTCAGAGAGTTTCAGAGTGAGAGACCTTCAAATTAATGTAATGCATTCCCTATGAATGACAGAAGGGGTCAGTGTTTCAGAGTGAGAGACCTTCAAATGAGTGTGACACACTTTTAATGAGTGAGAGTAGGGCTCAGAGAATGTGAGAGTGAGAGACCTTCAAATGAGTGTGATGCACTCGGGGTCAGTGTTTCAGAGTGAGAGACCTTCAAATGAGTGTGACACACTTTTAATGAGTGAGAGAAGGGTCTCAGAGACTGTGAAAGTGAGAGACCTTCAAATGAGTGTGACACACTTTTAATGAGTGAGAGAAGGGCTCAGAGAATGTGAGAGCGAGAGACCTTGAAATGAGTGTGACACACTTTTAATGAGTGAGAGAACAGCTCAGAGACTTTGAGAGTCAGAGACCTTGAAATGAGTGTGACACACTTTTAATGAGTGAGAGAAGGGCTCAGAGAATGTGAGAGCGAGAGACCTTGAAATGAGTGTGACACACTTTTAATGAGTGAGAGAAGGGCTCAGAGAGTTTCAGAGTGAGAGACCTTCAAATTAATGTGATGCATTCCCTATGAATGACAGAAGGGGTCAGTGTTTCAGAGTGAGAGACCTTCAAATGAGTGTGACACACTTTTAATGAGTGAGAGTAGGGCTCAGAGAATGTGAGAGTGAGAGACCTTCAAATGAGTGTGATGCACTCGGGGTCAGTGTTTCAGAGTGAGAGACCTTCAAATGAGTGTGACACACTTTTAATGAGTGAGAGAAGGGCTCAGAGAATGTGAGAGCGAGAGACCTTGAAATGAGTGTGACACACTTTTAATGAGTGAGAGAAGGGCTCAGAGAATGTGAGAGCGAGAGACCTTGAAATGAGTGTGACACACTTTTAATGAGTGAGAGAAGGGCTCAGAGAATGTGAGAGCGAGAGACCTTGAAATGAGTGTGACACACTTTTAATGAGTGAGAGAAGGGCTCAGAGAGTTTCAGAGTGAGAGACCTTGAAATTAATGTGATGCATTCCCTATGAATGACAGAAGGGGTCAGTGTTTCAGAGTGAGAGACCTTCAAATGAGTGTGACACACTTTTAATGAGTGAGAGTAGGGCTCAGAGAATGTGAGAGTGAGAGACCTTCAAATGAGTGTGATGCACTCGGGGTCAGTGTTTCAGAGTGAGAGACCTTCAAATGAGTGTGACACACTTTTAATGAGTGAGAGAAGGGCTCAGAGAATGTGAGAGCGAGAGACCTTGAAATGAGTGTGACACACTTTTAATGAGTGAGAGAAGGGCTCAGAGAATGTGAGAGCGAGAGACCTTGAAATGAGTGTGACACACTTTTAATGAGTGAGAGAAGGGCTCAGAGAATGTGAGAGCGAGAGACCTTGAAATGAGTGTGACACACTTTTAATGAGTGAGAGAAGGGCTCAGAGAGTTTCAGAGTGAGAGACCTTCAAATTAATGTGATGCATTCCCTATGAATGACAGAAGGGGTCAGTGTTTCAGAGTGAGAGACCTTCAAATGAGTGTGACACACTTTTAATGAGTGAGAGAAGGGTCTCAGAGACTGTGAAAGTGAGAGACCTTCAAATGAGTGTGACACTTTTAATGAGTGAGAGAAGGGCTCAGAGAATGTGAGAGTGAGAGACTTTGAAATGAGTGTGACACACTTTTAATGAGTGAGAGAACAGCTCAGAGACTTTGAGAGTCAGAGACCTTGAAATGAGTGTGACACACTTTTAATGAGTGAGAGAAGGGCTCAGAGAATGTGAGAGCGAGAGACCTTGAAATGAGTGTGACACACTTTTAATGAGTGAGAGAAGGGCTCAGAGAATGTGAGAGTGAGAGACCTTGAAATGAGTGTGACACACTTTTAATGAGTGAGAGAAGGGCTCAGAGAATGTGAGAGTGAGAGACCTTCAAATGAGTGTGACACACTTTTAATGAGTGAGAGTAGGGCTCAGAGAATGTGAGAGTGAGAGACCTTCAAATGAGTGTGATGCACTCGGGGTCAGTGTTTCAGAGTGAGAGACCTTCAAATGAGTGTGACACACTTTTAATGAGTGAGAGAAGGGTCTCAGAGACTGTGAAAGTGAGAGACCTTCAAATGAGTGTGACACACTTTTAATGAGTGAGAGAAGGGCTCAGAGAATGTGAGAGCGAGAGACCTTGAAATGAGTGTGACACACTTTTAATGAGTGAGAGAAGGGCTCAGAGAATGTGAGAGCGAGAGACCTTGAAATGAGTGTGACACACTTTTAATGAGTGAGAGAAGGGCTCAGAGAATGTGAGAGCGAGAGACCTTGAAATGAGTGTGACACACTTTTAATGAGTGAGAGAAGGGCTCAGAGAGTTTCAGAGTGAGAGACCTTCAAATTAATGTGATGCATTCCCTATGAATGACAGAAGGGGCCAGTGTTTCAGAGTGAGAGACCTTCAAATGAGTGTGACACACTTTTAATGAGTGAGAGTAGGGCTCAGAGAATGTGAGAGTGAGAGACCTTCAAATGAGTGTGATGCACTCGGGGTCAGTGTTTCAGAGTGAGAGACCTTCAAATGAGTGTGACACACTTTTAATGAGTGAGAGATGGGCTCAGAGACTGTGAGAGTCAGAGACCTTCAAATGAGTGTGACACACTTTTAATGAGTGAGAGAACAGCTCAGAGACTTTGAGAGTCAGAGACCTTGAAATGAGTGTGACACACTTTTAATGAGTGAGAGAAGGGCTCAGAGAATGTGAGAGCGAGAGACCTTGAAATGAGTGTGACACACTTTTAATGAGTGAGAGAAGGGCTCAGAGAGTTTCAGAGTGAGAGACCTTCAAATTAATGTGATGCATTCCCTATGAATGACAGAAGGGGTCAGTGTTTCAGAGTGAGAGACCTTCAAATGAGTGTGACACACTTTTAATGAGTGAGAGTAGGGCTCAGAGAATGTGAGAGTGAGAGACCTTCAAATGAGTGTGATGCACTCGGGGTCAGTGTTTCAGAGTGAGAGACCTTCAAATGAGTGTGACACACTTTTAATGAGTGAGAGAAGGGTCTCAGAGACTGTGAAAGTGAGAGACCTTCAAATGAGTGTGACACACTTTTAATGAGTGAGAGAAGGGCTCAGAGAATGTGAGAGCGAGAGACCTTGAAATGAGTGTGACACACTTTTAATGAGTGAGAGAAGGGCTCAGAGAATGTGAGAGCGAGAGACCTTGAAATGAGTGTGACACACTTTTAATGAGTGAGAGAAGGGCTCAGAGAATGTGAGAGCGAGAGACCTTGAAATGAGTGTGACACACTTTTAATGAGTGAGAGAAGGGCTCAGAGAGTTTCAGAGTGAGAGACCTTCAAATTAATGTAATGCATTCCCTATGAATGACAGAAGGGGTCAGTGTTTCAGAGTGAGAGACCTTCAAATGAGTGTGACACACTTTTAATGAGTGAGAGTAGGGCTCAGAGAATGTGAGAGTGAGAGACCTTCAAATGAGTGTGATGCACTCGGGGTCAGTGTTTCAGAGTGAGAGACCTTCAAATGAGTGTGACACACTTTTAATGAGTGAGAGAAGGGTCTCAGAGACTGTGAAAGTGAGAGACCTTCAAATGAGTGTGACACACTTTTAATGAGTGAGAGAAGGGCTCAGAGAATGTGAGAGCGAGAGACCTTGAAATGAGTGTGACACACTTTTAATGAGTGAGAGAACAGCTCAGAGACTTTGAGAGTCAGAGACCTTGAAATGAGTGTGACACACATTTAATGAGTGAGAGAAGGGCTCAGAGAATGTGAGAGCGAGAGACCTTGAAATGAGTGTGACACACTTTTAATGAGTGAGAGAAGGGCTCAGAGAGTTTCAGAGTGAGAGACCTTCAAATTAATGTGATGCATTCCCTATGAATGACAGAAGGGGTCAGTGTTTCAGAGTGAGAGACCTTCAAATGAGTGTGACACACTTTTAATGAGTGAGAGTAGGGCTCAGAGAATGTGAGAGTGAGAGACCTTCAAATGAGTGTGATGCACTCGGGGTCAGTGTTTCAGAGTGAGAGACCTTCAAATGAGTGTGACACACTTTTAATGAGTGAGAGAAGGGCTCAGAGAATGTGAGAGCGAGAGACCTTGAAATGAGTGTGACACACTTTTAATGAGTGAGAGAAGGGCTCAGAGAATGTGAGAGCGAGAGACCTTGAAATGAGTGTGACACACTTTTAATGAGTGAGAGAAGGGCTCAGAGAATGTGAGAGCGAGAGACCTTGAAATGAGTGTGACACACTTTTAATGAGTGAGAGAAGGGCTCAGAGAGTTTCAGAGTGAGAGACCTTCAAATTAATGTGATGCATTCCCTATGAATGACAGAAGGGGTCAGTGTTTCAGAGTGAGAGACCTTCAAATGAGTGTGACACACTTTTAATGAGTGAGAGTAGGGCTCAGAGAATGTGAGAGTGAGAGACCTTCAAATGAGTGTGATGCACTCGGGGTCAGTGTTTCAGAGTGAGAGACCTTCAAATGAGTGTGACACACTTTTAATGAGTGAGAGAAGGGTCTCAGAGACTGTGAAAGTGAGAGACCTTCAAATGAGTGTGACACACTTTTAATGAGTGAGAGAAGGGCTCAGAGAATGTGAGAGCGAGAGACCTTGAAATGAGTGTGACACACTTTTAATGAGTGAGAGAAGGGCTCAGAGAATGTGAGAGCGAGAGACCTTGAAATGAGTGTGACACACTTTTAATGAGTGAGAGAAGGGCTCAGAGAATGTGAGAGCGAGAGACCTTGAAATGAGTGTGACACACTTTTAATGAGTGAGAGAAGGGCTCAGAGAGTTTCAGAGTGAGAGACCTTCAAATTAATGTGATGCATTCCCTATGAATGACAGAAGGGGTCAGTGTTTCAGAGTGAGAGACCTTCAAATGAGTGTGACACACTTTTAATGAGTGAGAGTAGGGCTCAGAGAATGTGAGAGTGAGAGACCTTCAAATGAGTGTGATGCACTCGGGGTCAGTGTTTCAGAGTGAGAGACCTTCAAATGAGTGTGACACACTTTTAATGAGTGAGAGAAGGGTCTCAGAGACTGTGAAAGTGAGAGACCTTCAAATGAGTGTGACACACTTTTAATGAGTGAGAGAAGGGCTCAGAGAATGTGAGAGCGAGAGACCTTGAAATGAGTGTGACACACTTTTAATGAGTGAGAGAAGGGCTCAGAGAATGTGAGAGCGAGAGACCTTGAAATGAGTGTGACACACTTTTAATGAGTGAGAGAAGGGCTCAGAGAATGTGAGAGCGAGAGACCTTGAAATGAGTGTGACACACTTTTAATGAGTGAGAGAAGGGCTCAGAGAGTTTCAGAGTGAGAGACCTTCAAATTAATGTGATGCATTCCCTATGAATGACAGAAGGGGTCAGTGTTTCAGAGTGAGAGACCTTCAAATGAGTGTGACACACTTTTAATGAGTGAGAGTAGGGCTCAGAGAATGTGAGAGTGAGAGACCTTCAAATGAGTGTGATGCACTCGGGGTCAGTGTTTCAGAGTGAGAGACCTTCAAATGAGTGTGACACACTTTTAATGAGTGAGAGAAGGGTCTCAGAGACTGTGAAAGTGAGAGACCTTCAAATGAGTGTGACACACTTTTAATGAGTGAGAGAAGGGCTCAGAGAATGTGAGAGTGAGAGACCTTGAAATGAGTGTGACACACTTTTAATGAGTGAGAGAAGGGTCTCAGAGACTGTGAAAGTGAGAGACCTTCAAATGAGTGTGACACACTTTTAATGAGTGAGAGAAGGGCTCAGAGAATGTGAGAGTGAGAGACCTTGAAATGAGTGTGACACACTTTTAATGAGTGAGAGTAGGGCTCAGAGAATGTGAGAGTGAGAGACCTTCAAATGAGTGTGATGCACTCGGGGTCAGTGTTTCAGAGTGAGAGACCTTCAAATGAGTGTGACACACTTTTAATGAGTGAGAGAAGGGTCTCAGAGACTGTGAAAGTGAGAGACCTTCAAATGAGTGTGACACACTTTTAATGAGTGAGAGAAGGGCTCAGAGAATGTGAGAGCGAGAGACCTTGAAATGAGTGTGACACACTTTTAATGAGTGAGAGAAGGGCTCAGAGAATGTGAGAGCGAGAGACCTTGAAATGAGTGTGACACACTTTTAATGAGTGAGAGAAGGGCTCAGAGAGTGTGAGAGCGAGAGACCTTGAAATGAGTGTGACACACTTTTAATGAGTGAGAGAAGGGCTCAGAGAGTTTCAGAGTGAGAGACCTTCAAATTAATGTGATGCATTCCCTATGAATGACAGAAGGGGTCAGTGTTTCAGAGTGAGAGACCTTCAAATGAGTGTGACACACTTTTAATGAGTGAGAGTAGGGCTCAGAGAATGTGAGAGTGAGAGACCTTCAAATGAGTGTGATGCACTCGGGGTCAGTGTTTCAGAGTGAGAGACCTTCAAATGAGTGTGACACACTTTTAATGAGTGAGAGAAGGGTCTCAGAGACTGTGAAAGTGAGAGACCTTCAAATGAGTGTGACACACTTTTAATGAGTGAGAGAAGGGCTCAGAGAATGTGAGAGCGAGAGACCTTGAAATGAGTGTGACACACTTTTAATGAGTGAGAGAAGGGCTCAGAGAATGTGAGAGCGAGAGACCTTGAAATGAGTGTGACACACTTTTAATGAGTGAGAGAAGGGCTCAGAGAATGTGAGAGCGAGAGACCTTGAAATGAGTGTGACACACTTTTAATGAGTGAGAGAAGGGCTCAGAGAGTTTCAGAGTGAGAGACCTTCAAATTAATGTGATGCATTCCCTATGAATGACAGAAGGGGTCAGTGTTTCAGAGTGAGAGACCTTCAAATGAGTGTGACACACTTTTAATGAGTGAGAGTAGGGCTCAGAGAATGTGAGAGTGAGAGACCTTCAAATGAGTGTGATGCACTCGGGGTCAGTGTTTCAGAGTGAGAGACCTTCAAATGAGTGTGACACACTTTTAATGAGTGAGAGAAGGGTCTCAGAGACTGTGAAAGTGAGAGACCTTCAAATGAGTGTGACACACTTTTAATGAGTGAGAGAAGGGCTCAGAGAATGTGAGAGTGAGAGACCTTGAAATGAGTGTGACACACTTTTAATGAGTGAGAGAACAGCTCAGAGACTTTGAGAGTCAGAGACCTTCAAATGAGTGTGACACACTTTTAATGAGTGAGAGATGGGCTCAGAGACTGTTGGAGTCAGAGATCTTCAAATGAGTGTGACACACTTTTAATGAGTGAGAGTAGGGCTCAGAGAATGTGAGAGTGAGAGACCTTCAAATGAGTGTGATGCACTCGGGGTCAGTGTTTCAGAGTGAGAGACCTTCAAATGAGTGTGACACACTTTTAATGAGTGAGAGTAGGGCTCAGAGAATGTGAGAGTGAGAGACCTTCAAATGAGTGTGATGCACTCGGGGTCAGTGTTTCAGAGTGAGAGACCTTCAAATGAGTGTGACACACTTTTAATGAGTGAGAGAAGGGTCTCAGAGACTGTGAAAGTGAGAGACCTTCAAATGAGTGTGACACACTTTTAATGAGTGAGAGAAGGGCTCAGAGAATGTGAGAGCGAGAGACCTTGAAATGAGTGTGACACACTTTTAATGAGTGAGAGAAGGGCTCAGAGAATGTGAGAGCGAGAAACCTTGAAATGAGTGTGACACACTTTTAATGAGTGAGAGAAGGGCTCAGAGAATGTGAGAGCGAGAGACCTTGAAATGAGTGTGACACACTTTTAATGAGTGAGAGAAGGGCTCAGAGAGTTTCAGAGTGAGAGACCTTCAAATTAATGTGATGCATTCCCTATGAATGACAGAAGGGGTCAGTGTTTCAGAGTGAGAGACCTTCAAATGAGTGTGACACACTTTTAATGAGTGAGAGTAGGGCTCAGAGAATGTGAGAGTGAGAGACCTTCAAATGAGTGTGATGCACTCGGGGTCAGTGTTTCAGAGTGAGAGACCTTCAAATGAGTGTGACACACTTTTAATGAGTGAGAGATGGGCTCAGAGACTGTGAGAGTCAGAGACCTTCAAATGAGTGTGACACACTTTTAATGAGTGAGAGAACAGCTCAGAGACTTTGAGAGTCAGAGACTTTGAAATGAGTGTGACACACTTTTAATGAGTGAGAGAAGGGCTCAGAGAATGTGAGAGCGAGAGACCTTGAAATGAGTGTGACACACTTTTAATGAGTGAGAGAAGGGCTCAGAGAGTTTCAGAGTGAGAGACCTTCAAATTAATGTGATGCATTCCCTATGAATGACAGAAGGGGTCAGTGTTTCAGAGTGAGAGACCTTCAAATGAGTGTGACACACTTTTAATGAGTGAGAGTAGGGCTCAGAGAATGTGAGAGTGAGAGACCTTCAAATGAGTGTGATGCACTCGGGGTCAGTGTTTCAGAGTGAGAGACCTTCAAATGAGTGTGACACACTTTTAATGAGTGAGAGATGGGCTCAGAGACTGTGAGAGTCAGAGACCTTCAAATGAGTGTGACACACTTTTAATGAGTGAGAGAACAGCTCAGAGACTTTGAGAGTCAGAGACCTTGAAATGAGTGTGACACACTTTTAATGAGTGAGAGAAGGGCTCAGAGAATGTGAGAGCGAGAGACCTTGAAATGAGTGTGACACACTTTTAATGAGTGAGAGAAGGGCTCAGAGAGTTTCAGAGTGAGAGACCTTCAAATTAATGTGATGCATTCCCTATGAATGACAGAAGGGGTCAGTGTTTCAGAGTGAGAGACCTTCAAATGAGTGTGACACACTTTTAATGAGTGAGAGTAGGGCTCAGAGAATGTGAGAGTGAGAGACCTTCAAATGAGTGTGATGCACTCGGGGTCAGTGTTTCAGAGTGAGAGACCTTCAAATGAGTGTGACACACTTTTAATGAGTGAGAGAAGGGTCTCAGAGACTGTGAAAGCGAGAGACCTTCAAATGAGTGTGACACACTTTTAATGAGTGAGAGAAGGGCTCAGAGAATGTGAGAGCGAGAGACCTTGAAATGAGTGTGACACACTTTTAATGAGTGAGAGAAGGGCTCAGAGAATGTGAGAGCGAGAGACCTTGAAATGAGTGTGACACACTTTTAATGAGTGAGAGAAGGGCTCAGAGAATGTGAGAGCGAGAGACCTTGAAATGAGTGTGACACACTTTTAATGAGTGAGAGAAGGGCTCAGAGAGTTTCAGAGTGAGAGACCTTCAAATTAATGTGATGCATTCCCTATGAATGACAGAAGGGGTCAGTGTTTCAGAGTGAGAGACCTTCAAATGAGTGTGACACACTTTTAATGAGTGAGAGTAGGGCTCAGAGAATGTGAGAGTGAGAGACCTTCAAATGAGTGTGATGCACTCGGGGTCAGTGTTTCAGAGTGAGAGACCTTCAAATGAGTGTGACACACTTTTAATGAGTGAGAGAAGGGTCTCAGAGACTGTGAAAGTGAGAGACCTTCAAATGAGTGTGACACACTTTTAATGAGTGAGAGAAGGGCTCAGAGAATGTGAGAGTGAGAGACTTTGAAATGAGTGTGACACACTTTTAATGAGTGAGAGAACAGCTCAGAGACTTTGAGAGTCAGAGACCTTGAAATGAGTGTGACACACTTTTAATGAGTGAGAGAAGGGCTCAGAGAATGTGAGAGCGAGAGACCTTGAAATGAGTGTGACACACTTTTAATGAGTGAGAGAAGGGCTCAGAGAGTTTCAGAGTGAGAGACCTTCAAATTAATGTGATGCATTCCCTATGAATGACAGAAGGGGTCAGTGTTTCAGAGTGAGAGACCTTCAAATGAGTGTGACACACTTTTAATGAGTGAGAGTAGGGCTCAGAGAATGTGAGAGTGAGAGACCTTCAAATGAGTGTGATGCACTCGGGGTCAGTGTTTCAGAGTGAGAGACCTTCAAATGAGTGTGACACACTTTTAATGAGTGAGAGAAGGGTCTCAGAGACTGTGAAAGTGAGAGACCTTCAAATGAGTGTGACACACTTTTAATGAGTGAGAGAAGGGCTCAGAGAATGTGAGAGTGAGAGACCTTGAAATGAGTGTGACACACTTTTAATGAGTGAGAGAACAGCTCAGAGACTTTGAGAGTCAGAGACCTTCAAATGAGTGTGACACACTTTTAATGAGTGAGAGATGGGCTCAGAGACTGTTGGAGTCAGAGATCTTCAAATGAGTGTGACACACTTTTAATGAGTGAGAGTAGGGCTCAGAGAATGTGAGAGTGAGAGACCTTCAAATGAGTGTGACACACTTTTAATGAGTGAGAGAAGGGCTCAGAGAATGTGAGAGCGAGAGACCTTGAAATGAGTGTGACACACTTTTAATGAGTGAGAGAAGGGCTCAGAGAGTTTGAGAGTGAGAGACCTTCAAATTAATGTGATGCATTCCCTATGAATGACAGAAGGGGTCAGTGTTTCAGAGTGAGAGACCTTCAAATGAGTGTGACACACTTTTAATGAGTGAGAGTAGGGCTCAGAGAATGTGAGAGTGAGAGACCTTCAAATGAGTGTGATGCACTCGGGGTCAGTGTTTCAGAGTGAGAGACCTTCAAATGAGTGTGACACACTTTTAATGAGTGAGAGAAGGGTCTCAGAGACTGTGAAAGTGAGAGACCTTCAAATGAGTGTGACACACTTTTAATGAGTGAGAGAAGGGCTCAGAGAATGTGAGAGCGAGAGACCTTGAAATGAGTGTGACACACTTTTAATGAGTGAGAGAAGGGCTCAGAGAATGTGAGAGCGAGAGACCTTGAAATGAGTGTGACACACTTTTAATGAGTGAGAGAAGGGCTCAGAGAATGTGAGAGCGAGAGACCTTGAAATGAGTGTGACACACTTTTAATGAGTGAGAGAAGGGCTCAGAGAGTTTCAGAGTGAGAGACCTTCAAATTAATGTGATGCATTCCCTATGAATGACAGAAGGGGTCAGTGTTTCAGAGTGAGAGACCTTCAAATGAGTGTGACACACTTTTAATGAGTGAGAGAAGAGTCTCAGAGACTGTGAAAGTGAGAGACCTTCAAATGAGTGTGATGCACTCGGGGTCAGTGTTTCAGAGTGAGAGACCTTCAAATGAGTGTGACACACTTTTAATGAGTGAGAGAAGGGCTCAGAGAATGTGAGAGCGAGAGACCTTGAAATGAGTGTGACACACTTTTAATGAGTGAGAGAAGGGCTCAGAGAATGTGAGAGCGAGAGACCTTGAAATGAGTGTGACACACTTTTAATGAGTGATAGAAGGGCTCAGAGAATGTGAGAGCGAGAGACCTTGAAATGAGTGTGACACACTTTTAATGAGTGAGAGAAGGGCTCAGAGAGTTTCAGAGTGAGAGACCTTCAAATTAATGTGATGCATTCCCTATGAATGACAGAAGGGGTCAGTGTTTCAGAGTGAGAGACCTTCAAATGAGTGTGACACACTTTTAATGAGTGAGAGTAGGGCTCAGAGAATGTGAGAGTGAGAGACCTTCAAATGAGTGTGATGCACTCGGGGTCAGTGTTTCAGAGTGAGAGACCTTCAAATGAGTGTGACACACTTTTAATGAGTGAGAGATGGGCTCAGAGACTGTGAGAGTCAGAGACCTTCAAATGAGTGTGACACACTTTTAATGAGTGAGAGAACAGCTCAGAGACTTTGAGAGTCAGAGACCTTGAAATGAGTGTGACACACTTTTAATGAGTGAGAGAAGGGTCTCAGAGACTGTGAAAGTGAGAGACCTTCAAATGAGTGTGACACACTTTTAATGAGTGAGAGAAGGGCTCAGAGAATGTGAGAGCGAGAGACCTTGAAATGAGTGTGACACACTTTTAATGAGTGAGAGAAGGGCTCAGAGAATGTGAGAGCGAGAGACCTTGAAATGAGTGTGACACACTTTTAATGAGTGAGAGAAGGGCTCAGAGAGTTTCAGAGTGAGAGACCTTCAAATTAATGTGATGCATTCCCTATGAATGACAGAAGGGGTCAGTGTTTCAGAGTGAGAGACCTTCAAATGAGTGTGACACACTTTTAATGAGTGAGAGTAGGGCTCAGAGAATGTGAGAGTGAGAGACCTTCAAATGAGTGTGATGCACTCGGGGTCAGTGTTTCAGAGTGAGAGACCTTCAAATGAGTGTGACACACTTTTAATGAGTGAGAGAAGGGTCTCAGAGACTGTGAAAGTGAGAGACCTTCAAATGAGTGTGACACACTTTTAATGAGTGAGAGAAGGGCTCAGAGAATGTGAGAGCGAGAGACCTTGAAATGAGTGTGACACACTTTTAATGAGTGAGAGAAGGGCTCAGAGAATGTGAGAGCGAGAGACCTTGAAATGAGTGTGACACACTTTTAATGAGTGAGAGAAGGGCTCAGAGAATGTGAGAGCGAGAGACCTTGAAATGAGTGTGACACACTTTTAATGAGTGAGAGAAGGGTCTCAGAGACTGTGAAAGTGAGAGACCTTCAAATGAGTGTGACACACTTTTAATGAGTGAGAGAAGGGTCTCAGAGACTGTGAAAGTGAGAGACCTTCAAATGAGTGTGACACACTTTTAATGAGTGAGAGAAGGGCTCAGAGAATGTGAGAGTGAGAGACCTTGAAATGAGTGTGACACACTTTTAATGAGTGAGAGAACAGCTCAGAGACTTTGAGAGTCAGAGACCTTCAAATGAGTGTGACACACTTTTAATGAGTGAGAGAAGGGCTCAGAGAATGTGAGAGTGAGAGACCTTGAAATGAGTGTGACACACTTTTAATGAGTGAGAGAAGAGCTCAGAGACTTTGAGAGTCAGAGACCTTCAAATGAGTGTGACACACTTTTAATGAGTGAGAGATGGGCTCAGAGACTGTTGGAGTCAGAGATCTTCAAATGAGTGTGACGTACTCGGGGGTCAGTGTTTCAGAGCGAGAGACCTTCAAATGAGTGTGACACATTTTTAATGAGTGAGAGAAGGGCTCAGAGAATGTGAGAGTGAGAGACCTTGAAATGAATGTGACATACTCCCAATAAATGACAGAAGAGGTTAGTATTTGAGAGTGAGAGAGCCTTCAAATGAGTGTGACAAGTGGGTGGCCGTGGCGGAGTGAGGAAAGGTTGGGAGTGTCACCAAATTTGGATCCATGATGGCCCCTGCTTAGAGATAGCCCTGGATCCTTGATCTCTTCACTTGCTGAGTCACTAATGAGAGATCCCACACACCTCCCCCTTCTAAGTTTCTAATGAAAAATATTCCATATTGCTAACTTGCTGAGTTATTAGAGATCCAGAACTCCTCCCCTGCTCAGTAACTAATAAGAGTCATTAATGAGATCCCATACCCTGCCCCTCCTGAATCACTGAAAGTTCACATATCCCTCCCCTGCTGAGTCATTAATGAGAGATCCCATATTGCTCTCTGCTGAGTCACTTGAGAGATTCCACATCCCCCTGCTGAGTCACTGATGAGATGCCATGCCACTCCTGCTAAATACCTGTAACTAATGAAAAAGATCCCTCACTGAGTCCCAAACAAGAGAGATCTCACTTGCTCAGGCATTAATGATAGATTTCTATAACTATGAACAATTGCAAAGGTTAGGTTTTGAGATGGAAGAGGAATTTCTGTTGCCTGAAGGTTCTGCAGGTGAAGGATCTTATTTTCCTGTGGCCATGAGAGGATTACTCTTGGGAAATTGGTCTTTGGGATGTTCCCTGGTCATTTTGTTTCTACAGAATGTCCTTTGCAGGCTGCCTCCTATGCTCTTTACTGGTCTCCTTTGGTTTCAGAATCTGTCTGGTAACCACCTGGAAGAAGCTGGGGCTAGAATCGTCTCCAAACTACTCAAGAAAAATGTTTCACTGAACTCTTTGCAGCTGTCAGGTACTTTTCTTTCATTATTAATAACTAGTGTTTAAGCCCATTACATTAACGGGTGCTAGAGTAGATGTCTGTCTGGGTTTTTTTCTTTGTCTCTCTCTCCTTGGTCGCTGTCTGTCTGTCTGCCATTCTTTCTGTCTGTGTCTCTCCCTGGCCCCCTGTCTGTCTGTCTTTCTTTCTGTCTGTCTCCCTGGCCCCCCTGCCTGCTTGTATTTCTCTGTTGCGCCATGCCTGTCTCTCCGTGGCCCCCTTCTATTTCCCCCTCCCAGAACATTCCCCCCTCCCAGAACAAAGCATGATTGCTGTCTGCCCTCCAGCACACCCCTCACCCCAAAGCAGCCCTCTTTCCCTCTCCCCCTGCCCCCTATTGTGCCATGCCTGCCTGCTCCATGGCCATTCCTCCTCCCGTTCTTACCTCCCCTCCATCCATGGTTCCTGCCATCGCTGCTGCTCCTCTTCAACAAAGCAGTCTGCTGAGGTTCGCGGCCGGCTGTAGCGAACCTCGCAGGCCGCTCTCCACCTCGGTAGCACGTTCCCTCTGATGCGATCGCGTGGAGAGCAGCCTGCGAGGTTTGCTACAGCCGGCTGGCGAACCTCAGCAGGTTGCTTTGAAGAGGAACAGCAGCAGTTGGTGAGTGAGGACGGGAGGGGGGAGTCGCCGGTGTGTTCTGTGCCTCCGTGTTCCAAAATGGAATTCGGCACAGAGGGACAAAACACGGAGGCAAATAGCACAAAACCCTAAGTGCGCATGTGCGCTTAGGGTTTTATTATAGAGGATATTTTCCTATCACCACATAACCATAGGGTCCATAGTTGTCAGTTTTGTTCGTGGCCCCCACTATGTATGGTGGTAGGGGTTAAGTGAAAGGCGTACTGACAAACGCTGGTCCCAGATTCAGTTCCCTCACTGAAGACTCACCAGGAAGTAGAATCAAAGAGGCAAAGCCAGAGGTGATTGCATAAAGAATATATTATAGAAATAGTCTTACAGAAAAGCAATATTCTGAAGCATTACAATAATTAAGCATTACAATTAAGCAGAGAGCAAAGCAGTTTCCCTGCCTTACAGAGTTCAGAGGAAAAGAGAGACATAGAAGCTTGCAGTTCTAGGGAGAGCCAGAGAGAGAAAGAAAGAAAGAACAAGAGAGCCAAGGGCCCAGAGATAGATAGATTGATAGAGCAGAGAGGAGGCTTTTATACCTTGGAATCTTATTCTGAATATAGAAAATATTGTATGTCCCAGTATCTTTCTGTTTAGAACTTGCAAACTGAGACAATGGTCAATTTAATTGACAAAGGAGGGTGTGATACCTGCAAGCATGGAAGATGGGATTAGTCTCTGTGCTTGATCTGTGCACTTGGACCCATTGTCCTAAGCACCCTCTTAATCAGACATTAACACCTTTTAGCTAGTCATGATTCAATCAGGGCTACTTGAAACAGTTTCCCTGCCCTCAGGGTCTATCTGCATTCCCATGCCAGAGTCAGATTGATATAATTTCCCATAGGCCTTCGCTGACATAAGTAATGCCAACTGAAAATGCAGAATGGTAGCGATAGCTAGGCTGACAGCAGTGATATCTTTTACTACTATTAATTATTTCTAGTGCGCTACCAGATGTACATTAGTGCTGTACAGAGTTACAAAGGAGACAGTCGAGCTTGCAATAACAAGCAAGATAGATAAACAGGATGCCAGGGTTGGGTTACAATTAGGGGTGATGGTTAATCTGTTGGCTATATCTCAAATTAGGGCCCAGTTTTACCATCAGATGAACTAAGTGAATGCATACTGAAGCTGGCTTTTTCACAGTGGCAGTGATATCTACTACTACTATTAATTATTTCTAGTACGCTACCAGATGTACATTAGTGCTGTACAGAGTTACAAAGGAGACAGTCGAGCTTGCAATAACAGGCTAGATAGATAAACAGGATGCCAGGGTAGGGATACAATTAGGGGTGATGGTTAATCTGTTGGCTATATCTCAAATTAGGGCCCAGTTTTACCATCAGATGAACTAAGTGAATGCGGCAAAAGCCTACAGAGGGGAAAGTGGAGCTAACCCTTCCAGCCTGTATTTTTGCTTCCCACCACTCCTTCCTATGGGCCAGTTCTCATTAGTATGTAGTTCCTCTCCTCTCTGCTGATCTTGTGTTGATATTACATAAGATTCAGACTTATTCGTTATTCTGAATTGTGAAGAACAGGTTTTGCTGCCAATCAGATTACCAGTGGGGTAGAGGCAGAAGAGACAGTAGGCATTTGTTTGGAGGAGAGGCTTGGGAAGGGAGAGCAGGATGAGGAAAGTTTGGGGAATAAGCTAGACAGATGGATCTTGGTGAAAGTAAGAAAGGCAGGAAAGCAAATGGGCAAAACCCCCAATTAGGGAAGATGCTGGAGAAGGAGCAAACAGTGGCTTCCCCAATGTCTTTCTTAATAACAGACTATGGACCTTTCCTCCAGGAACTTGGCCAACCTTTCTTAAAACCAGCTACGCTATCTGCTCTTACATTACATTACATTAGTGACTTCTATTCTGCCTGTACCTTGCACATCCTCTGGCAACACGCTTCAGAGATTATTCTCTGAGTGAAAAAAATTTCCTCCTATTGGTTTTAAAAGTATTTCTCTGTAACTTCATCGAGTGTCTCCTAGTCTATGTAATTTTTGACGATCCACTTGTACCTGTTTACTCCCCTTAGGATTTTGTAGACTTCAATCCTATCTCCCCTCAGCCATCTCTTTTCCAGGCTGAAGAGCCCTAACCTTTTTAGTCTTTCCTCATATGAGAGGAGTTCCATCCCCTCTACCATCTTGGTTGCTCTTCTTTGAACCTTTTCTAGTGCCACTATATCTTTCTTGAGATAAGGAGACCAGAATTGAACGCAATACTCCAGATGAGGTCTCACCATGGAGCGATACTGGCGCATTATAACATTTCTTAGGCTTGTTAAGCATCCCTTTTTAAATTATTCCTAGCATTTTGTTTGCTTTTTTGGCCACTGCCAATTGGGCGGAAGGTCTACAATTACACCCAGATCCTTTTCTTGGGCGCTAACCCCCAAGGTAGAGAGAGAGAGTAGCGCCTGTGGGGGGAGGAAGGGAGAGAGAGAGAAGCACTGAAAGGGTACAGAGGATGGGAAGAAGGACCAAGGAAATAGGTGTAATTTGGGTAGGATCATGTGACCTCTTTTTGTCTTGACAAATGTGGCTCCCTATCTTTCTTCACTCTCATACTGATGGGTCTGTAAGCAAATTTTCAACAAGATACTGCCAGGAGCTGCCACAACAACTGCTTCTTTGGAGATTCCACACTTTACAAGTGTCTAAAGCACTTGTGTAGATTTCAAAATGAAAATACCCACAGTGGGAAAGAGATCGTTTTAGCCCCTCTTTTTACCCAGGTAAAGTCTCTTGCCTTCATCTTTTTCTCTCTTCTCTGTTGTGACTTTTGAATAGGTGGATTTGAGGTTCTGCATTCTCAGGCAGTTCTGTTGCTCAGTCCCTGCATCTGCTGCCTTCCTGCACTTCATTTCATTCCTGGAAGTATGGGAATTCCTTGGGCTAGGGTTACCAATTTGGGGAAAATCCTAGACATGTCCTCTTTTTAGAGGACTGTCTGGATGCTTGTCCAGGTTTTGGAAGGCCCTGAGCTCAGGGCCATGTATTTAGGGCCTCTGTGCATGCGTGGATGTTGACGTGATGATGTCACATGCATTCGAGTGACATCATCATGTCAGCATCCATGCACATGCAGAGGCCCTCTGGATACGGCCCCGGGGTGGAGTGAGGCCTGCTATTCTCTTTCTTTTAAAGAGGAAATCTGGTAACCCTACCTTGGACAAATCTCCCATGATGATTTAAAGCCCATGAAGTTCAGCAGAAGAATCACTCGTATGTTTGTCTCAGTACCAGTGTGGGATATACCCTTGAGGCAGTGACGTCAGACCTCCAGTGCACTAACCACAGTTCACTTCTGTTCCACAGGAAATAATTTTAAAGAAAATTCCTGCAAAGCCCTGGCAGCAGCCATGACCGTAAGTAGACAAACATTTTGGGTTCTTTTTCAATAAACCTCTTGACAAAGTAATCTGACTGCTAAACAAACCTTGGGGCTCATTTTCAAAAAAGAAAGCTATCCAAAAAGTGACAGATGGATATTTTTCTCGCTAGACCCTTCCAATTCACTGTTTTCAAAACTAATATCTATGCTGTTCATCCACAGGGCAGGATAAATTCTTCGAGGGCTCCTGGGCCCCCTAGCTCTGCCCCGCCTATGCCCCACCCCTGCCTGCCTATGCCCCGCCCTCATTTAATTAGCTGTTTTCTTCTTTACTTCTTTATTTCCACTTGTATTTCTTTTACAACAAAGATTACCATACCAGTGCCAGTGTACAGTTGTAGTTCTCTGTAAATCCCTCCTTCCTTCCCTTCCCACCTACTTGCCCAGGACTTTAACTCAGAACCCTTTCCTAATGTATATAAAAGTGTTCAAATGCATTGTACAGCAGTAATACTATCCGAAACATAAGTCTATATTAATAACCAAATTTGCAACACCTCTCAACTGCCTCACTCTATGTCGTCCAACTTTAACAACCAAATCTGTAACTCCTCTGGTACGTTCCACTCCATGTATGTTAATTTGTAACAAAACAACAAGGCAAGTGGTCCAAAGAATCCAATATGGAACAAAAGAAGATCGGCAGACAATAAGGAGATTCAAATCAGGTTTATTTTTCAAGGTGCTCCCAGGAACCATGCCGGTTGCATTTCACCAAACAAGGCTGGTCAACGCTATCAGAAAACCATGTCTTTCATACACACAGAACCATCCTCACCCAGTATGGAATAAGTAATCACAAACTAAACCCCCCTCTTTTTTTTTTTTTTTTTTACAAAAGCACAGAAGAGGTTTTTAGCGCTGGCTGGCGGGCTGAAAGTTCTGCGCTTTCTGACGATCATCGGAGCAGTGCAGGGCATTCAGCATGCTGGCTTGTGCTACAAACCAAAGGAACGGTACAGTTTAGAGGGTGATATCCCCCAATACTGAACAAACTATAAAGATAGCAGATGTACATTTGAAACAAGAGAAATAACAAACCACTTTACAAATAAAAATAAAACAAAAAATGGAAAATAAGATAATACCATTTTATTGGACTAATACATTTTAAAATTAGCTTTCAGAGGTCAAACCCTCTTTCCTTGGGTCAGTAAAGTATTACAGTATCCTGTCCTGACTTGAGGAAGGAGAATTTGAAAGTTAGTCAAAAATGTATTAACATTAGTCCAATAAAAGGATCACCATCTTTCCATTTTCTGTTTATAAACATTTATCAACACATCTTAATTTTCAGCTGAATTATGTGTTTGGGGATTCTCATTTGCACTAGAGTTCTCCATAGTTTATTGTAATCCACACAGTCAATAGCTTTGGTATAGGGGGTTTTGGTGTTCTTTGCTCTTCTCCAATATTCATCTAACGTTGGACTAGGACTCGAGCACGAGTAGATGGCACCTAACAACCATAGCAAGCATTCCTCTTGTCACAAAGCTACAGGAAGGATTGGCCAACCTACAAGTAATAGACTACCTAGACAAATTTAACACCCTCAGTGAACAGCACAGACACCATCATAGCTTCCATACCAAACCACCTCTATGATCTTTTCAGCAAAGGCAAAAGCGCATTGATTCTGCAACTAGACCTTAGCAGTGCGTTCGACCTAGTAGACCACGAAATCATGCTACTGTGCCTTGACGCAATAGGAAAGGTAAGGAATGGTTCCAAGAATTCCTAACAAACAGATCCTACCGAGTACCCAGCAATGGAAATTACTCCAACCCATGGAAAAACCCATCAGGGGTGCCCCAAGGCTCCCCTCTATCACCCACATTATTCAACATCTACCTCGCATCCTTAGGTCACCTACTACAAAAATTAAACTTAAAGCACTATATATATGCAGACAATATTTCCATCCTAATCCCCTTAAATGACATCACAAACGAAACTATAGATAACCTCTCACACACAATGATAAAAATGAAAAATGGACCACCAGCTTCAAACTAAAACTAAACACAGAGAAAACAAAAGTCTTTTTGGCAAGCCCCAACAACAAAATAACGAAAACATCATTAAAAATAAACAGCCATGAATATCCAATCGCCAAAACCATAAAAATACTGGGCATCACTCTAGATACTCACTTAACCATGGCTGACCACACAAACCTACTGGTGAAGAAATGCTTCTACACGCTGTGGAAGCTAAGGACTATAAGAAAATACTTTGAAACAACATCATTCAGATTACTGGCGCAGTCGCTGATCCTATCTACCCTAGATTACTGCAACATCGCCTACCTGGGTATCCCAAAAAATCAGTACAAAAATTAAGATTAGTGCAAAACACTGCAGTTCGCTTGATCTTCGGACTGAGAAAAAAAGACCACATTAGCCCCTATTACAAGAAATTACACTGGAGGCGCGAATACTGTTCAAATTTGCTTGTATCTGCTTCAAGCAAGTCTGGGGCCTAGAACCTTCCTACCTGCAAACACACTTCACACTTCACTCTACACAACCCCATACGAACAACCAGAAACAAAAACATCTTTGCAAATCCGAAGATCACAGGCTGCAAATATAAATCCTTCCTAGACAGAACCTTCATGTTCCAAGCAAACAGACAGCAATCCTGGCTGGGAAACCACATAAATAAAGCCAGACAGACCTACAACACATTCCGAAAATCAATTAAAACCGCTCTATTTGATAAATTCCTTGCCTAATCAGATGACCTCTCTCAGGTATTCTTTCCCCTTATAACCCCAATGTATTATGTAACATCTTTCTTCTCTCATGTATTCTTTCCCCATGTTTCTCCAATTTATTATGTAACATCCTTCTTCTTGCATTTTGTAATTCGCTGATTGTCCAGCCTTCTTTCTATGTGAACCGCCTAGAAGTCACTTTCACTATGGTGGTATAGAAAAATAAAGTTATTATTATTATTTCCTTCGCCCCTCCACTATCTCACTAATTCTCTTCTTCTCCCATCCAGTATATGCCCTTTTTCTTTATTCCCTACTTCCATCCAGTATGTGTTCTTTCTCCACTTCCGTTCAGCATTTGCTCTCTCCTCTGAACTGATATCTGTCTGCTCCCTTCTCTCCCTCTCCCCCTTCTCCCCACTTCCATCATCTGCCCCTTCTCTCTCTCCCTCTACCCCAGGCCCATCTCCCTCCCTTCCCCTCACCTTTGCTGGTCACCACTCACCTATCTTTCTGCTTTTTTTTTCAAATGGCGACAAGTAAGATCAGAAATATCCCCTCACTCAGAGCGGCAATGCTCCCATCCCTCTGGCATCAACGGCACTTAAGATCAGTATTGGCAACAGCCCTACCGTCTCCCTTCACTTCACCCTTTTTTTCTTCAAACAGCTACGGCAAGTAAGATCAGCTACAGCCCCCCTCCTCCAACATCAATGGCACTTAAAAAATCGGTAACGGTCCCCCCGGCATCAACAACAATTAAGATTGTCAATACGATGCTCAGCCCAAAGCTTCTCTCTGACTCAGCTTCCTATTTCCGCCCAGGCAGTTCGTGTCAGAGGGGAAGCTTTGGGCTGAGCACCGCATTGCCGATCTTACTTGTTGTTGATACCGGGGGGCCCTTGCTGATCTTTTAAGTGCTGTTGATGCCGGAGGGGGGGAGCATAGCCAATCTTACTTGCCGTCCATGGCACAATTTTGATGAATGGGGCTAGACTTGTTTTAACAACGAATAAGTGCCAAACAAGTGCCCACACTGAGCAGATGACCACTGGAGGGATGCAAACAGATCACTGGCCACCCCCTTACACCCCCTAAAGATGTGAATGAAACAATTCATACCTGTCTGTTGGACAGCTTCAGATATTGTGATCAGTCCTAGCAGAAGAGGAAGCGGGTTCCTGGCGTAACCTGGTGGGTGAAGCATTCAACCATAAAAAGTTATTAAAGGAGCTTTATTTCATCTTAGAATATTATCTACAGTAAAATGTTTTATGACACTGTCAGACTTTTGAACAGTGGTACATAGTTTGGTGATTACGAAACTAGACTTTTGTAATGAATTGTTCGTAGTATTGTTCTCGTTATGTGCACATTTCACCCAATTAAGTTTAGGATTGAGCATGAAATCCTAACAATTGTCCATCAGACAATCTATGGAGTGGTACCATGGTATTTATTAGAGAATAAGCAAAAACAAAAGGAATTGACCCCGAAATATCCACAAAGAAGAAAATCCAGAGAAAACAAAAAAAACTCTGTGGAGTGACGATGTTCCTAAATGGACTTTATTTGAAAGTGTCAAAGTTCCAAAGGTCCACTGAAATCATCCACATAAAATAATTCCATCCACATAAAAATAAATCATCCACATAAGAGCCTTAAAGGACCTAGTCCGCTAGGGATACAGGACCCAACACGGTCCGCGTTTTGACAAAAAGTCTTCTTCAGGGGTCCCTGTGGGTCCTATAAAGGTGAGTACGTGGGAAACAATTGTGTGGTGAACTGGAAGTGAGACACTTTCCATTGCAAAAGTAAGCAGTGTCTCACTTCCAGCTCACCACACAATTGTTTTCCACATACTCACCTTTATAGGACCCCGAGGGACCCTTGAAGAAGACTTTTTGTCGAAACGCGGACCATATTGGGTCCTGTATCCCTAGCGGACTAGAAACATAGAAACATAGAAGATGACGGCAGAAAAGGGCTACAGCCCATCAAGTCTGCCCACTCTGCTTACCCACCCCCTGTCTATGCCCTAATGATCCAATTTCCTTATCTTGACTCTCGCAGGGATCCCACATGGGTATCCCATTTATTCTTAAAGTCTGGCACGCTGTCTGCCTCAATCACCTGCACTGGAAGCTTGTTCCAATGATCAAACACTCTATCTGTGAAGAAATACTTTCTGGTGTCGCCATGAAATTTTCCGCCCCTGAGTTTGAGCGGGTGCCCTCTTGTGGCCGAAGGTCCCTTGAGAAAGAAAATATCATCTTCCACTTCGACACGTCCCGTGAGGTACTTACCGTATTTTCACGCAAATAACACGCACCCGTATAAAACGCGCACACGTGTATAGCGCGCAGAAATCACGATGATAAGCACAAAAACTTTGGTATAACGCGCTCACGATTATACCGCGCATGCTGCCCGACTCTCCGTTCACCCCCCTGACTTCCGTGCACTGCCCCGCCTCTCCGTGCGCTGTCCCGACTCTCCGTTCACCCCCCCTGACTTCCGTGCACTGCCCCGCCTCTCCGTGCGCTGTCCCGACTCTCCGTTCACCCCCCCCCTGACTTCCATGCACTGCCCTGACTTTCCGTGCGCTGTCCCGACTCTCCGTTCACCCCCCCTGACTTCCGTGCACTGCCCTGACTTTCCGTGCGCTGTCCCGACTCTCCGTTCACCCCCCCTGACTTCCGTGCACTGCCCTGACTTTCCGTGCGCTGTCCCGACTCTCCGTTCACCCCCCTGACTTCCGTGCACTGCCCCGCCTCTCCGTGCGCTGTCCCGACTCTCCGTTCACCCCCCCCCCCGACGTCCGATTCATCCCCCCCCCCGGCAGGACCATTCGCACCCCCACCCCGAAGGACCGCCGACTCCCCGACAATATCGGGCCAGGAGGGAGCCCAAACCCTCCTGGCCACGGCGACCCCCTACCCCCACCCCGCACTACATTACGGGCAGGAGGGATCCCAGGCCCTCCTGCCCTCGACGCAAACCCCCCTCCCCCCCAACGACCGCCCCCCCCAAGAACCTCCGACCGCTCCCCCAGCCGACCCGCGACCCCCCCTGGCGACCCCACGACCCCCCCACCCCCCTTCCCCGTACCTTTGGTAGTTGGGCCAGAAGGGAGCCCAAACCCTCCTGGCCACGGCGACCCCCTAACCCCACCCCGCACTACATTACGGGCAGGAGGGATCCCAGGCCCTCCTGCCCTCGACGCAAACCCCCCTCCCCCCCAACGACCGCCCCCCCCCCAAGAACCTCCGACCGCTCCCCCAGCCGACCCGCGACCCCCCTGGCGACCCCCACGACCCCCCCACCCCCCTTCCCCGTACCTTTGGAAGTTGGCCGGACAGACGGGAGCCAAACCCGCCTGTCCGGCAGGCAGCCAACGAAGGAATGAGGCCGGATTGGCCCATCCGTCCTAAAGCTCCGCCTACTGGTGGGGCCTAAGGCGCGTGGGCCAATCAGAATAGGCCCTGAAGCCTTAGGTCCCACCTGGGGGCGCGGCCTGAGGCACATGGGCCCAACCCGACCATGTGCCTCAGGCCGCGCCCCCAGGTGGGACCTAAGGCTCCAGGGCCTATTCTGATTGGCCCACGCGCCTTAGGCCCCACCAGTAGGCGGAGCTTTAGGACGGATGGGCCAATCCGGCCTCATTCCTTCGTTGGCTGCCTGCCGGACAGGCGGGTTTGGCTCCCGTCTGTCCGGCCAACTTCCAAAGGTACGGGGAAGGGGGGTGGGGGGGTCGTGGGGGTCGGCCAGGGGGGTCGCGGGTCGGCTGGGGGGGCGGTCGGAGGTTCTTGGGGGGGGGACGGTCGTTGGGGGGGAGGGGGGTTTGCGTCGAGGGCAGGAGGGCCTGGGATCCCTCCTGCCCGTAATGTAGTGCGGGGTGGGGTTAGGGGGTCGCCGTGGCCAGGAGGGTTTGGGCTCCCTTCTGGCCCGATATTGTCGGGAAGTCGGCGGTCCTTCGGGGTGGGGGTGCGAGTGGTCCTGCCGGGGGGGGGGGGATGTATCGGACGTCGGGGAGTCGGCCGGGCAAGAGGGCTTGGGCTCCCTCTTGCTCCGATCGTGGATGCGGGTGCGGGTGGGAGCGCGTGCGAGTGGTCGTTCGGGGTGGGGGTGCGAGTGGTCCTTCTGGGGGGGTGAATCGGGCGTCGGGCGGGGTGGGAACTATGTTTGAAAACTTTCGTATACCGCGCTCACGCATATAACGCGCGAGGGGTATGCGCGGTAGGTAAAAACGCGTATAACGCGCGCGTTATATGCGTGAAAATACGGTAAATGTTTCGATCATGTCTCCCCTCTCCCTACATTCCTCGAGAGTGTAGAGCTGCAATTTGTTCAGTCTCTCTTCGTACGAGAGACCCTTGAGCCCTGAGATCATCCTGGTGGCCATCCGCTGAACCGATTCAATTCTGCGCACATCTTTACTGTAATGTGACCTCCAGAATTGCACACAGTACTCCAGATGAGGTCTCACCATGGCCCTGTACAACGGCATTATGACTTCAGGCTTTTGGCTGACGAAACTTCTATTGATACAACCCAATATCTGCCTTGCCTTAGATGAAGCCTTCTCCACTTGATTGGCAGTTTTCATGTCTGCACTGATGATTACTCCTAAATCTCGTTCTGCTGAAGTCCTAGTTAAAGTTTCTCCGTTCAAGAAGTACGTCCTGCATGGATTTCCGTTTCCGAGGTGCATGACCTTACATTTCTTAGCATTGAAGCCTAGCTGCCAGGCTTCAGTGCTCTTATGTGGATGATTTATTTTTATGTGGATGGAATTATTTTATGTGGATGATTTCAGTGTACCTTTGGAACTTTGACACTTTCAAATAAAGTCCATTTAGGAACATTGTCACTCCACAGAGTTTTTTTGGTTTTCTCTGGATTTATCGCAGACACTACGGACATACACACCGCCGTGTTCATTAAGATCTGAATCGGAAATGAGATTATCAACCGAATCAGTTGGGGAAGCAGCAGGCCCATAATTGTGGAATCGTCTGCTAGGTTGCGTGAGCCTCTGAAAGGACTTGAAATCTTTTAGAAAAGAACAGAAAACTCATTGATTTGTACAAGCATTTTATTAATGTGGAATACTTTTCTAGATAATTAGATATTATGATAGTAGAAGTTAGATGTGAATGCTGACATGTTGCTTTCAATGTTAGATGTAGGAGCTTATGTATGTGCTTTTAATGTAATCCACTTAGGTTTTAAGTGGAATAGAAATGTTAAAATAAATAGATAAAGCTTGGACTGGCTTGTATCTCACTCTAACCACTACCCCTTCTAGTGGAACATGTGAGTCTTCCAAAACCCATCCTATACATAGATGCCACCTACAACAGTACAACAGTTGAGTCCAGTAGGTTGTGGGTGCGTTTTCTATTTCCTGGGTGAATTTACTCCAGGGATTATATCAAATCTGATCATGTTATGGTCACACATATCAAGAGGCCCCTGCACCATTATCTGCTCCACTAAAGACTAGGTCTAGTTACAAGTGGCGTAGCAAGGGTGAATGGCGCCCAGGGCAGTGATACCACTCCCCTGCCCTCTTTTCCGCACCCCTGTGTCCCCTTTCCCTTTTTAATTTTCCCTGTGTGAGCAGCATTACAAACTTGCTGCCTGTGTCGTGTCGGCTATCCCCTTGACGTCACTCCCTAGCCGCGGGGCCCAGAAGTGACGTCAGAGAGAGGCGACACCGATGCAGGCAGCAAGTTTGTAATGCTGCTCACCCAGGGAAAATTAAAGAGGTACTCCTACTCCTATTTATCTTTTATATAGCGCTGAAAGGCGTATACAGCGCTATACATTTTGACATTTATAGGCAGTCCCTGCTCGGAAGAGCTTACAATCTAACTTGGACAGACAGACATGACAAATAGGGTTGGAGATGCAGAACCCAAGGCGAGAGGAGTTAGGAATCGAAAGCACTCTCCAAGAGGTGGGCCTTGAACACTGCCCGAGACGGAGCCCACCATAGGGATTCCGGCAGCTTGTTCCAAGCATATGGTGCAGCAAAGCAGAAGGGACAGAGTCTGGAGTTGACAGCTGAAGAGAAGGGCACAGACAGGAGGGACTTACCAGCTGAGCAGATCCTCTCTGATGTCAGAATTGATGTCGGAGGTGAAGTTTTGTAAGTCCGGCGCTTGTACACGCCAGGCCTGGCTTGGGGAAGCAGCAGGGAGGAAAAGATTGCAAAGGCAACACGGTTGACTCGCGTTGCCTTTGCGATCTACTGGTTGATCACGATCAACCATTTGGGCACCCCTAGGTAGGCTCTCTTTCTCCTTCTTTACCACTTTCCTAACCACTCCCCCCTCTCTTTCCTTTAATCTCCTACTTTTGAAGTTGATTATGGTTTACTATTTAGTACAGTCAAACCTTGGATAGCGAGTAACGTGGTTTATGAGGTGTTTTCCAAGACGAGCAAAACATGTTCTTAAATTTTAACATGATAAATGAGTGTCGTCTTACAGAACGAGCACATATGCGTGCGTCACGTCAAATACGCACAATATATGAGCGTTGCATCACTGATCACTTCTGAACGTAATACATGCACCTGCAGTTCAAGTGATGCGCACATCTCACGCTGAGCGCAGCTGAACGGAATAAAAGCATCACTGTTCGAAACGAGTGAGATCTTGCAATACAAGTACGTACAGGACTGTATTTTCTATTCAAGTTTTTGGGATGTGGAACGAATCATCCGAGTTTCCACCTAACACCCCTCTCCAATGAACAACAATCTCCTCCCCCCCCTTCCACCTCTCTTTTCCCAACCTACCCACCCCCTCCCCCCCTAACCTACCCCCCTCTCTTCTCCTAACTTCATTCTACCTCCTTGCTCCAAATATTGTTCAATTGTTTTCGAACCACTTATTATTTATTGCTTGCCTCTAATATTGTTCAATTGTTTTTAAACCACTTGTAATTTTTTGTTAATCTAATGTAAACCGCCTAGAACTCCTTGGGTATGGCGGTATACAAAAATAAAGTTATTATTATTATTATTATTATTTCCTCTGTGGAAATTCGCTTTGGATTACGAGCATGCTTCTGAAACGAATTATGCTCACAAACCAAGGTACCACTGTATACTGTTATCTTTTTCGGTGATATTTCCTGTTTAAATTTCTGATGCTAAACATTTTCTGTATCAAATGTTATACTTGATTGAAATTAAAACATCTATAAATAAAAACATTTAAATAAAAAAATTCCAAATTAAAAATGCTAAATAAATGCGAGGGTTAAGTGAATAAAAGATGGGATTTGATAGACTGATAGACTGTACTTCAGCTTGGAGAAAAGGCGACTCAGGGGTGATATGACAGGTCTATAAAATACTGAATAGAGTGGAAAGGGTAGATGTGAAATGTGAATCACCTGTTCACTCTTTCAAAATAATACTAGGACTAGGGGACATGCAATGAAGCTACTAAGTAGTAGATTTAAAACAAACTGGAGAAAATATTTCTTCACACAACGTGTAATTAAGCTCTGGAATTTGTTGCTGGAGAATGTGGTGAAATCAGTTAGCTTAGCAGGGTTTAAAAAAGCTTTGGATAATTCCCTTACAGCGAAGTCCATAGGCCATTCTTGAGATGGCTTGGGGAAATCCACTGCTTATTTTCAAGAGCATCATTACTATAATAGTTAATAGAGTACATATTAAGTGATTTTAATGTTGATTTTTCACGTATATTTTGAGCTTGAAACACATTTGTAAGGTCCAAGGATGTTTTCACACTCTGCATTACCCTTTTGGGTACACAAAGTTGAACAACTCTGGAAGCAGATTTCTCTGTGAGCGACTTGTGATTACGGAGGACCCTCATCACCACTTATTTTCTGCATTATATTGTAAAGGCTTTCTGTCTTTATCTGTTTTTAAGTCCATTATTCTAATTTGTATTTTATCTGTATCCCATGTATTAGCTCACCTTGTTGTGAACCGCCTAGAACTTTTTTGGTATGGTGGTATATAAGAATAAAATGATTATTATTATTTATATGAACATGTTCAGATAGTAACATTTATTGTGGTCACTCAATATCTTTATCTCTTTTTTGTGCTTAGTATATGAAAGAATATTTTTCTATCTATTCCTAGGATAAGCAACATGAAATCTGTGTTTTACTCCTTGGGACCTGGGTTGGCCAGTGTTGGAAACAGGATACTGGGCTTGATGGACCTTCAGCCTGTTCTCGTAACTTGATGAGAGTCACAAGAGGCTGCAGTAGAAATTGGACCTGGCTCCCCTGGTTCTTAGGCCATGGCTGTATTGATTAGGCTCCTCCTCCGTTCCAGTTCAAAAGAGGCTGGGACACCTTCATCCCAATTCCGAGTTCTTAAAGAGGAAATGACCCCCTTTCTCCCTTCAACTAAAAAATATGCCCCATCCCATACCCAAACCCCCCCCCCCCCAATGAGACCCTAATGAGCGTGCAGGACTTACGTTTTCCTCCTGACCACTTGGCTCCATTGTCACTATGACAACCTGATGTATCGTGTTGTCATAGCGACTCTGCAGCCAGGAATTAGTGGATTTTCCCATAAATACCCCTCTCTCTTCGCAGAAATTTGGCGTGGGGATCTAGAACCTAAAAGTTATTAGGTGCCATAGTTACACCAGCACGCAGACTTCTGGAGGCTCTGGCCTTTTCCAGAAGGAATACTAGTATTATCATATTCCAATCAGAGGAAAATCAGGTTTTGGTGGGAGGCTCCCCTGAGCATAAAACCTGTCTTAGTTGTCATATGCAACTGTCATTTGTTTTCTGCCTTCCCAGCCGCTGGCCATATTCTCTTAGGAGGAGCCACGTAGATCCCAAAAGTCTACACACTCTATACCAGTGGCCCGCCAGGTACTATTTTGAGGCCCTCGGTATTATAAAGAATTATTCTTTATGGAAAACTTGTGCCTTAAGTGACCAGCAGTCGTGTCCTCTCCACTCCACTTCACAATCACCTACAGACACAGGAAAGCGCTTGCGTGAGGTTACAGCAGTGAGGCGGGCAACGTTCCAGAACTTAAGGTAACCATTGGAGGTAGTGCAGCTTGTACTGGAGGAGGTGAGAGCTGAAGGAGGGTCCAGAGGAGGGCGACGAAAATGATAGGAGGCTTGCGCCAGAAGACGTATGAGGAGAGACTGCAAGCCCTGAATATGTATACCCTAGAGGAAAGGAGAGACAGGGGAGATATGATTCAGACGTTCAAATACTTAAAGGGTATTAACGTAGAACAAAATCTTTTCCAGAGAAAGGAAAATGGTAAAACCAGAGGACATAATTTGAGGTTGAGGAGTGGTAGATTCAGGGGCAATGTTAGGAAATTCTACTTTACGGAGAGGGTGGTGGATGCCTGGAATGCGCTCCCGAGAGAGGTGGTGGAGAGTAAAACTGTGACTGAGTTCAAAGAAGCGTGGGATGAACACAGAAGATTTAGAATCAGAAAATAATATTAAAGATTGAACTAGGCCAGTTACTGGGCAGACTTGCACGGTCTGTGTCTGTGCATGGCCGTTTGGAGGAGGATGGGCAGGGGAGGGCTTCAATGGCTGGGAGGGTGTAGATGGGCTGGAGTAAGTCTTAACAGAGATTTCGGCAGTTGGAACCCAAGCACAGTACCGGGAAAAGCTTTGGATTCTCGCCCAGAAATAGCTAAGAAGAAAAAAAAAAAAAAAAAAATTTAAATTGAATCAGGTTGGGCAGACTGGATGGACCATTCGGGTCTTTATCTGCCGTCATCTACTATGTTACTATGTTACTATGTTACTATGAAGGTGGTTGCGGACACTTAAGGCACAAGTTTTCCATAAACAATCATTCGTTATAATACTGAGGGCCTCAAAATAGTTGGTCCAAAATCTTGTCTCTTGCCATTGATACTTTGATAGTTTTTCACTTTCTGCATGTTGCACTGTTTCAGCTGTGAATAGCTGAAATTATCAGAAGCAATTAAGGAAAGATTTATAAAGTATAACGAGTTTTATCTCATGCAAAGTTGTCATTTCTTTAATAAGACGTTATTTTTTCTGCGGCCCTCCAAGTACCTCCAAATCCAAAATGTGGACCTGTAAAGGGTTTGAGTTTGAGTTTCAGACCACTGACGTCACTTCCAGGACCCGTATCTAGGAAGCGATGTCAAAGGGCAAGCCGACACCGATGTGGGCATGCGGCTCACGCCAGAGAAGTTAAAAAGGTACCGGGAAAAGGGAAGGGGGCGCACGCACGGCGGGGAGAGGCGCCTGGAGGTAGGGACATTCATAGAAAATTCCTGGAGAGGTTTTACAGTAAATTGGACCTGTGTAGACGCCAACTAAGGATTGTTGGTCGGAGAGAGTTTGGAAAAGATCGTCTGCAGATGGGCCTTTAGTTGAAGAGGAAGGACTTCACAGCTTTTTAAGAGAGAGAGAAGATGTATCAAGGTAGATTAAGCATCAGAGACATTGGTGGTTATTTCTGAAGCTTCATTCTTGTTTTTTTCAAGGGCAGGTTATGGACGTCTAACACTGCAGTATGTCCATATGGCAAGGGGAGTTTTGGAGCCCAAATATGGATGTGCAACTCGGAATCACAGACGGGGAAAGGACTTCCAAGTCTAAAAAGACAGGCATTGCTACTTAGACCTGGTTTTTATCATGTCCAGATTACACAAAGGTGCTCTGATTGAGCAAAGATCCACTGGAAGGATTAAGACACTCCACCTACTTATGCATGCAAATAACTATGGTGAATTTAGGAAACACCTAAAAACATACCTGTTCTTGAAGTACCTAAGTAGCTGATCTGCACAATCTCTCCCGTAACAACTGATCTCATAAACTGTTAGCCACTAATCTCCAACTATGGAAGTTCCACTCAATTTGTAGCATCTTTCTAATCAATGTAAACCGCATAGAACTTCACGGTCCTGCGGTATATAAACTTATTATTAATCCCCCCAGTGTTTGAGATCCCACTCCTTCTCCACTGAACATGAAACCAGCAATAGATGTCAGGCTCTATGACAGCCACAGGTATTATGGAGGTTCAGAGTGGACTAGCTCATTGAGAGAATGGCAAGGGTAGAGAGAATAAAGTTGCTTATAGCCTCCTGGAGAATCACAATTCCAGTCCCAACCAAATAAATACTGTTCACTTATAGTAGAGAGGGTGGTTTCTATTCTAGCTGAAACTGAATTCACAGCTGAAATTTGCCGCTTGATTTCGGCCAGAACTGGAACTGAAACAGTATCTCATGGGTCCTCCTGGGCCAACTGCCACCACTGCTACTCCCTAGAAGAGGGCCAGCCAGCCTCCTGATCCTCCCACCACCTGAAAAGCCTTCTCCAGGCCTACGTTTGCTTTAAACAGCCTGGTGGTCTAATAGCTTCTTCTGGGCAAGATTGATCCCTGGTTGCTCTTGCCCCCGCTGGTTCCTAAGCAAAATACCTGCCGAGACTGCCTTGGGAAGTTCTAGCAGCCATTTTGGGATTGGAAGTAGCATAAGCAGTCCAGTTGCTTCCAGCCCCAAAATGGTCACATTCAAAACACTCTAGCTACAATAGAACTCCATCCAAGGCAGGGACAGGGGGGTCAGAGGAGATCCAGAAGAGACACAGTCGGAGGCTTATAGTAGGCATGGAGAGAGAGACTCTTTATATTTGTTTAATATATGTGCTCTAAGTATCATTTTGGCCCTGCACATCTCTACAACTCGGTTGGTTACTTTTTCAGCACACTGCAGGCATTGCACCATCATGGTCGGCATTCCAGAACAATTGCTCTGAACCCTTGTGCCACAGATGCACCCGTCTGCCCCAAGCTGAAGGAAACACAGTTTGTGTTGGGGTCTCCGCTGAAATTTCTGCCTTAGACTCCATCATGTGTAACACCAGCTCCTCGCACTGGTTATCTGTGGGGAAAGGTCTAAACATCTTCAGGGCTTGTTGTGGCTTCAGTAAACCACATGTAATGCTTGCTCTGCTGGCTCTAGAAGGTTACTTGTCCTCTCAGTAGCCCAGGTAAGATTGTTTGCCACACAAGATTGTTTTGTTAGAGGTTGGCCCATTTACTTGGAACTCAGGAATCATCTAGATTATTTGTTCTGTAGGAGCCAGTTGAAAGCTCTGCTGTTTTGACATGCTTTGGGGATTTGTTGATTGGTTTAGGATTCTTAGGAGACTTAGTAGACTTAGTAGTTAAGGACAGGTTGTTCACCCTCTCCAAGGTAGTGAGAACAAGAGTGAACTCTCTAAAATTGGACGGGGATAGATTCCGTATGAACGTAAGGAAGTTCTTCTTCACCCAGAGAGTGGTGGAAAACTGGAACACTCTTCCGGAGTCTGTCTTAGGGGAAAACACCCTCCAGGGATTCAAGACAAAGTTAGACAAGTTCCTGCTGAACCAGAACGTACGCAGGTAGGGCTAGTCTCAGCTAGGACGCTTGTCTTTGACCAGAGGGCTGCCTATGAGCGGAGTGCTGGGCACTATGGATCACTGGTCTGACCCAGCAGTGGCAATTCTTATGTTCTTATTAAGGGCCAGATTCTACAAATGGAGCTACAGATTCTGCACTGATTAAAATTGGGTGCTCAATGCTTTTCTATAACGGGCACTTCAGAATGAGAAATATATCTGGAATACTGTCGAGTACCAAATTTGGCACTCACTTTGGGGCACAGAATTCAGCACTCAGATGTAGGCGTGAGGATATTACGCCAGCTGAAACCTGTTGTAAATCCTGACCCGCAAAATGGGCGTGGATCACTGTACAAGTTTTGTGAACGCCTCTGATCTATCCCATTGCCACACCTCCTGTTCATTGTGAGCTTTCCAGTTTAGGCAGCCATTGCTACACAACATTGTGTAGCCAAGTGCTTGTTAGCTTCAATTAAATCACTGGAGCCCATTAACAAATTATTCTGGGCAACCTTTACAGAATCCAGGGTAAATATCTATTGTACGATTGCTATCTTTGTAGTTTTTGTGCTGCTGTTTCACATGTTGTATGTTGCAGCTGTGTGTATTATTATGAACTAGTCTTTAAGCCTGTTATATTAACGGGTGCTAGATTATATGTCTTTCTTTCTTTCTTTCTGTCTCTCTCCCTACCCCTGTCTCTTTCTTTTTGTCTCTCTCCCTCCCACTGTCTTTCTTCCTGTCTGTCTCTCTCCCTGGCCCTGTTTCTTTCTTCCTGTCTCCCTCCCGCTATCTTTCTTTCTTTCTTTCTCCCTCCCTCATGCTGTCTGTCTGTCTTTCTATCTGTCTCTCTCTCTGCCCCCTATGCAGCAGCAGCATTTCCTTCCCCCCCACTTCCCTGTGCAGTAGCCGCAGCAGCATTCCCTCCCCCTCCACTTCCCTGTGCAGCAGCATTTCCCTCACCCCCCACTTCCCTGTGCAGCACCCGCAGCAGCATTCCCTCCCCCTCCATTTCCCTGTGCAGCAGCATTTCCATCCCCCCCCACTTCCCTGTGCAGCAGCAGCAGCAGCAGCAGTATTTCCCTCCCCCTCCACTTCTCTGTGCAGCAGCAGTGGTATTTCCCTCCCCCTCCACATCCCTGTGCAGCAGCAGCAGCATTCCCCCCTCCCCTGTCCCTTCCTTTCCCTTCCCAGCAGCTGAGTGTTTATGGCCGGCTCCCTTAGTTCCTTTTTTTTTCCCTTTCATATAAAAGTACGTCTGAGCTCACCTTTGTGTCGGCGATTCGGAGTTCAGTGAAGCCCACAAAAAAAAAATAAAAGGAAAAGAAAAGTCAGCTCTGTATGTAAGCCATAAACTCTTTCCAGTCAGAGCCACTCAAGTCCCGCCCACGCCTCTTCAAGTAAAACCAGTGGATATTTGAAAACCTAGCATAAACTTTACTTGGAGCACTTTCCAAACAAAAACGCAGCTAAAACAGCTCCCTTAGTTCCTTGCTGGAGTTATTTTTAAGTTTAAAGCTGCCGCCGCGGCTCCTCTCACAATCCCTGCCTGCGTCAGAAGCCTTCTCCAATGCAGGTACGGCTCGTGAGAGGAGCCGCCGCGGCAGCTTTGAACTTAAAAGTAACTTCGGCCAGGGAGTGTAAGGGAGCCGGCCAGACCGCAGAACATTACCTTGGGGTCCGCAAGTGTGGGGCCATTGTTGTATTTCCTCCCAAGCTAATAGAACCCTAAGCGTGCCTGTGCACTCCTACCTGCCATGGACCTACAGATCATGAATCACGCAGGTAGGAGTGCACATGCGCGCTTAGGGTTTTATTTTTTTTTTTTTTATAATTGAAATTTTATTAATAAAGAAAATGCACAAGAGAGCAAGGCAATACACATCACAAGCGAAAACAAAGGCTATCAACAATCAGGTTCTCAAGAACAAAATAAGAGAAACAATGCTGTACAATATAATACGCAAAAATACGAAATCAGCCACTCAACAACGTCCCCTCCCCCCCCCCCCCCCCCGGTGACAAGCCCAGACTCCCACTCCAACAGTGGACAGGAAAGGTTCAAAGAGCAATCAGTAAAGAAAAAGGTACCCCGAAAGGAAAGCATAGACCAAACAGTCCCACCCCCCACAGAAAATGTCCCACAGAAGTCAAGTAAGGGAGCGAAAATTCCTCCATATATGAGCAAAGCTATGGCGGAGCCCATGCTGAGCCGCTGTAAGGCGGTACAAGAGTTGCCACTGGTGCAACTTCAATTCCACCTCCTGCCAAGATGGAGGTACCGGTTGCTTCCACCTAGAGGCCAAAAGCAAGCGGGCAGCAGTAAGAGCTAAAATGCAAAAGGAGGATTCACCCCGTTCCAAGTCCAGCTCATGCCAAAACAGCAAGGCATGGCGCCAGTCTGCTGGAATCCTCCGCTGCAGAATGAAAGAAATATGATCAAAAATTTCGATCCAATAATCCCACACAATCCTACAAGACCACCACATATGGAGATAGGTGGCCACTTCCCCACAGCCCCTCCAACAGAAACCCCCACCCCCCACCCTCCCCATCTTGGCCAATAGCAGGGGGGTATAATACCACTGAAGCAGAACCTTAAACCCATTTTCCACAATCAAAGTAGCAATACCAGAAGAAGAGATCGCCCGCCAAATTTCCACCCACACCTCCCTCGGGATAGGGGCACCCCAATCACCCTCCCAGGATGTCACATAAGGCAATACACTCACCCCCCCCAGCATTCAAACACCTGTAGATCGCCGACAGAGCTCCCTTCCTAACCACAGGGCCCAATAAGAGCTCAAATCCTGTTTTACCCCCCAGCATCTCAGTCAGGAAACCAGAGGATTGAACATAGTGAACCACCTGCAAATAAGGGAAAATATCCCGGGGCAACAACTGGTAGCGAGGCTGGAGCTCCCCAAAAGACCTCACCCTCTTTGTTTCCAAATCGCAAAATTGTCCCAAACAAACCAAACCCTGAGCCTCCCACCTCTTAAACACCCCGGCTCCCCTTCCCGGAATAAACTCAGGATTAAAGCGCAAAGGGGCATACCAAGAATATTGCCGCCCCTGTAAAAGCACACAGCACACCTCTCTCCACACCCGCATCGCTGTCCGGACGGAGGACATCCGACATCTACCCCCCCCCCCACTCCCCGAGACCCACGGCAGATGCATCAAGGGCACACCCCCCTCCAAGCCCTGTTCAAGGTCCACCCAAAGTTTTGGGGCCTGAGTCTGCCACTCCAAGAGTGCTCGCAGCTGCGCCGCCTGGTAATACTTCAGCACATTGGGTACCGCCAACCCACCCTCGCCCTTTCCCAAATACAAGACTCGGCGACTCACCCTCGGTCTTTTTCCCGCCCAAATAAAGTGGAGAACAGCCACCGCGGGATCCACAAGGGTAGAGCCTGAAAGAAAAAGAGGAGGCGAGGCAGAATCATCATTTTGACTACCTCTATTCTTCCCAGCCAAGAAAAATAATAACTATCCCAGCTGACCAAATCCAAACGAATACGACGAAACAAAGGAAGATAATTAAGATCAAACAAATTCGAACCAGGAGGCTCAAAATACACACCCAAATACCTCAAAGAATGTTTAACCCACCGAAAAGGAAACCGTTGCTTTAGCGCCTCCACCCAATCCACCGACAAATTCACATTCAACACTTCCGATTTCCCAACATTGACCCGAAAACCCGACACCGCCCTGAACTCCTTCAATTCCTCCAACACTGCAGGCAAGGAGTTGTCCGGGTCCTCCACCGTAAAAAGCATATCATTCGCAAACAAATTCACTTTGGAGTACCCAGAAGGGGTACGGACTCCCCGAATGCGGGCGCTGGCACGGATCCGCTGTGCAAGGGGCTCCACCATCAACGCGAACAAGATGGGAGACAGGGGGCAACCCTGCCGGGTACCCCGAAACAAGGGGAAAGTAGCAGAGTACCCCCCATTCACCTTAACACAGGCCAGCGGATTAGTATATAAAATACGGATCCATTCCCTCAAGCGTGGCCCCAACCCTACAGCCTCCAAGACCTGAAACAAAAATGGCCAAGAAACCCTATCGAAAGCCTTCTCGGCATCTATAGAAAGAAACACAGTATCGTCCCCCCGGGTCCGAGCAAACTCCAACAAATCATAAACTCTCCGAACACTATCCCCAACCTGCCGTCCCACCACAAAGCCTGTCTGGTCAGGATGAATCAAACGTGGGATCCAACTCATCAGGCGATCCGCTAAGACCCGTGTGAAAATTTTGGTGTCAACCCCCAACAGAGAGATTGGGCGATAAGACTCACAACGCACAGGGTCCTTCACCTCCTTAGCCAACACAGTAACCCCCGCTAAGCGCATGAAAAAGGGTAATTGACCGCCCCCTTGCAAAGAATTAAGGAAAGTCACCAACGGGGGCAACAACAAATGTTGGAAGCGTTTATAATATCGCACCATAAAACCGTCCAACCCAGGAGATTTACCCACATGCATAGAATGCAAAGCCCCAGTCGCTTCCAGGACCGAAAGGGGTCTATCTAGGCGTTCCACATCAACCTCCGCTATCTGAGGCAGAGAGGCCGACTCAAGATAGCGCTTCCGATCAAGGGGGGTACAATCCGCCTCAGGGGTATACAACTTACCATAATACTCTACAAAACGTGCCCGAATGGCATCTTCCCTATGGAGAAGCTCCCCGGAAGCCGTCCGGAGAGCCAAGATATGGTTCTGAGAACGACGCACCTTCAACCGGTGAGCGGCCAAACGACTAGCCTTATTGGAGAACTCAAAGTACTTCTGCTGTAATAACTGAAGGTTAAAACGCAAGCGGTCGAGTTCAAGAGCATGCAAGTCACTGCGCGCCTTCTGTAACTGGCTGCTCACAGTTACATTCCAGGGCTGACGCTTATGGATCCCCTCAAGTCTCCCAATTGTGGCCAACAGGGCATCCACTTCCTCCCGCTGACGTTTGCGCCGGAAGGATGCCAAAGAAATCAGCCGACCCCTGAGGGTAACTTTCAATCCTTCCCAGACAGATTCTGGGGAGGCCCCACACTCCAAATTATCCGTTAAATAATCCTGAATCCACCCCGCAATTTGATCCGCTACCGAAGGATCATTCAGCAAGCTGTCATTGAAACGCCAGTATTTCAGCCCAACACCACCACCCGTACCAGCAAGCTGTAACCAAACAGGCGCATGATCGGACCAAGTGATCCGCTCAATGCCCGCCCTCTCCACTCTGCGAAGGAGACCCCGTTCAACAAAAATATAGTCAATCCTAGAATAGGAAGCATGTACCCGCGAAAAATAGGAATAATCTCGCACCCGAGGGTGCAACCAGCGCCACCCATCTTCCACATTAAGTTCCCGGAGCGCAGCCCGCAACAGGTTCCGATCTCGTCTACCATAACCCCCAGCAGACCCGGAGTTATCCAAGTGCGGTGTGACAGTAAGATTGAAATCCCCACCCAAAATTAAGGCCCCACCCTTAAACTGCAGAATCCTGGTCGACAGGTCCCGAACAAAAGAGCCCTGACCCTCATTGGGAGCGTAAACATTAACCAAGGAATACAGACAGCCCTCCAACAGCACCTCCACCATAATATAGCGACCCTGGGGGTCCCGTACCACCCGTTTAACCTCACACCTCAGGTGCTTACTAAACAAAATCCCCACCCCTCCCGTCTTGGAGCGACCCGCCCGAGATGCCAAGAGTGCGGTAGGGAATCGGGGGTCACGGGCCAGTTTCTCGTGAGACCGCAACAAATGTGTTTCCTGGACAAAGCATAGGAAGCCCTCAGACGGACCAGCTCCCGAAATAAAGCCTTCCGTTTATGGGGAGAGTTAAGCCCCCTAACATTATAAGAGATAAACTTAATACCAGCCATAGAGAGAAAAAGAAAACCAACAGGTACCCAAAGCCCAAAAAGAAAGTATAGAAAGAAGAACCCCCAAGTCAAGAACTGTCACCCCCCACAGCCCAACCCCACCCCATCCCACACCGTACCCACCCACCACACCCCTCCATCCCCCAACCCCCACAATGGGAGTAGCCAAACCTCCCATGTACAAACCCGGAAGTTAACAGTCCCCAACGCCCTTTACACAGCCCAAGACATACAGCAAATTTATCCCCATAGACAAACAGCCAACCCACCAACAACCGTCCCCACCCCACAACTGCCCCCAACTCACTAAGCAAAGTCACTTTTCAAAGGAGCAACAAACCAGGTACAACAACCAGCTATCCCCCTCCAGCCACCCGAACCCGGATGCCCCCTAGCCCTAAGGCACATCTTTTATCCCCCCCCACCCCAAGGGGCATAGGCACAGGCCTATAGGCACATGGAGATAGTACCCACACCTAGCACAGTTCAAGTGAGTCCTGAAGAGGTAGAAGCCACTGCTGGTGGGGAGGTTCCACCACCCGGACCTCCACGGCTCCCTCGAGCACCACGCTCCACATGCTGCCATCCAGAAGGGGCAGAGGGCCTACCAGGGCTGGCTCTGCCCCGTAGCTCCGGGCCCGACACCTCCGACACCTCAATGCCCGCTTTCAACAGCAGTTCTCGTGCTTCTCGTACAGTCACAACCCTGGTATGGACTCCATTGATGGTAATAACCACACCGAAGGGATAGGTCCAGCGATAGCGGAGATTGCCCCGCTGGAGAGCTTTGGTGATCTCCCGGAAGGAGCACCGCTTCTGCAGGGTGCTAGCAGCCAGATCTTGATAAAATTCCAGGCGATGACCCTCCCAGGTCACCGTACCCAACTCCCGGGCCCTCCGCAAGGCCCGTTCCTTGATCACAAAGCTCTGCAAGCAAACCACCACATCCTTAGGCTGGTCCGAGAGTCGCGGGCCCAAAGCTCGGTGTGCCCGTTCTATCCCCGGGTCAAGGGAGTCATCCTGGAGCAGCCAGTGCAGCAGACGCAGAACCACCTCACAAACATCCCTATATTCCGGAAGCTCTGGGAGTCCCCGCACTCGCAAATTATTCCGACGAGTGCGGTTTTCCAAATCCTCGACTTTATCTAACAGGAGCAGGTAATCAGCGCCAGAATCCTCCAATTTGCGCTGCAAACCAGTGACAGAAGCCTCGCACGTGTCCAGCCGGGTCTCAACCACATCCACACGAGAGCCCACCTCAAGGAGATCCGAGCGCAGTTCCTGCACAGTCTCCCAAACCTGCACTGCTACAGTCGCAATATCAGATTTCACCTCCTGTATCCAGGGCTGCATGTCAGCCTTAGTCAACGGGTCTGCCGAGCTCACAGCCGATTCCAGGGCTGCCGGATCTGACGCATACCCCACCGCAAGCAGGGCCCCACTGCCACCATCATCTGGGCCCGAGCCACCACGTGCGCCCCTGCCACGGGTCTGCTCCAGCGTGCGTTGCCCGAGTTTGTCTCCGGGCAGCCGTTTCCGCGTCGCCATTGCCGGATCGCACTCCCTCACAACCGGGAC